>NW_006284721.1:27448-30466 GCF_000327345.1 Myotis davidii | reverse complement strand
TGCACTGACCACCAGGGGCAGACGCTCTGACCAGTAGGTTAGCTTGCTGCTGGGGCCTGGCTTGATAGGGACTGAGCGAGATGGGCTGGACATGCTCTGGAGCCCTCCTGCAGTCCCTCTCCAGCTAGCTAAACTCCCACGTCCCTTTCTGGCCCTGATCGTGCACCAGTGTGGTCCCTCAGCCTGGCCTGCACCTCTCACAATTCGGGACTCCTCATGGGATGTCAGAGAGCTGGTTTTGGCCTAATCCCACAGGTCAAGGCCAAGGACCCCACTGGTGCACAAACTCATGCACCAGACCTCTAGTACTTGTATATAAGGATTTCTGGTACCAAGAATTAACCAATCAGATGCAACCTTATTATGTAACATAACCAATAAGATGCAACTCTATTACATGTCATATCATATCATCATATCATATCATATTTATGATTCAAAACAGGGCATTCACACCACAGATATTGTCATTTCTTTTTTGACATATTGTTGGCTTTTGTCATATTTATTTGATAATCTAAGAAAAAAAAGGTCAGTGCCCCTGACTAAATAGTCAGGTATTGCATGTTTTGAAAATTATTGTACTAGAGGGAAGAAAAATTGAGGCCTATATTAATCAATTCACAAGAGGAATGTATCCCTAAGAGCCCTGGGGTCTAGAGAGGTATTTAAAGTGGAGGAAAGAATCAAAGCTCCAGGTCTGACCCACTCCTACTACTTCAGCCACACACCTCCACTATTATCTGCATTATTTTTTATGCTTTGACTGAGACTCAACTTGAATAAAGGAGTCTGTATCCAAAAAAGATATGTTAGAAAACATCTGCCTACATGAACATAATTATGGAAGGCAGCCTAGTACATGAAGGTAAAGTATCCATGTTCTGGAGTCTGATGGCCTGGATTAAAATTCTAGCTTCTTGACCCTGGGAGAGTTACTTTACTAAGTTTCCTCATTGTAAAATCAGTGTCTGACCCTTCCTTACCCTAGAATAATTGTGAAGAATAAATAAGAAAATATGTAAAGAGTGTAAAACAGTGCCCAGCCAATGATGTGTACACAATAACTGTCAATCTTCATTCTTATTATCTACCAAGAATAAGTAGCAGTGAAGTGTGTGGAGCTTGGAGTGGCTTTTCCAGAAGATGGGTGCTCCAGGCTCCTAACTGTCCAGCCCAGAAACCTGGCAATAGAAGGACATGTTTCATCCCAGGCCCAAATGACCAGGGCACCACAGGAAGCTGAACTCAGCTTCTGGAAGGCTTGGAAATAATGGTGTTTATTTTGTTTTGTTTTGTTTTGTATGTGTGTGTGATTATGGAATATCTTTTTTTTTTTAAATATATTTTATTGAACTTTTACAGAGAGGAAGGGAGAGAGATAGAGAGCCAGAAACATCGATGAGAGAGAAACATCGATCAGCTGCCTCCTGCACATCTCCCACTGGGGATGTGCCCGCAACCCAGGTACATGCCCTTGACCGGAATCAAACCCGGGACCTTTCAGTCCGCAGGCCGACGCTCTATCCACTGAGCCAAACCGGTTTCGGCATGGAATATCTTAATTATCTAATTTTAGAAATTAATGTTTTGCTTGTTCTCAGGGTTTAAATGACTTTTCAGAACTGTGGATAGAAAGCAAGTTTCAACAGCTGTACCAACAAACAAACCATGTCTAGAGTCACATCTTATCTGCATCTGTAAAATCTAGTAACAAAAGAGATTATAACCAACTAGAGGCCCAGTGCACATATTCATGCACAGGTAGGGTCCCTAGCAGCTGCTGGCTGCAGGCCGAGGCCTCCCTTCTAACCCGCCTTGGCCTGGCACTGCCCACTCACCTGCTCCACCATCCCACTGTGGTCCAGCAGTGCCTCCACTGTAGCCCGCTGCCAGTGCCGCATTGCTGACTCTCGCCATGTTTTCTGCTGCCCCCTGGTGGTCAGCACACATCTAACTCCCGGTCGGTTGAACTCCTGCCCATGGGGACAATTTTCATATTAGCCTTTTATTATGTAGGATTGCTTTTTTTTACAATATAGCTTACCACAGGCATAGGTACTGTAGTGTGAACCAGCTGGGTGCAAACCTTCTCCCGCCCACACCCACATATTCTCCCACACTAGACTTACAGCTGAAAATTAACAATCTGGTCAACAGGACACCTGAAGAACTGGTACAAGGAGGCAATGTTCTGCTGAACCACTTCCTGTTCCTAGGATCCCAAAGATGTCATTCTTGAACTGTATTTTAAACTCCAGTTCAACTGAACTTCACAAGAACAAAGGCAAATGTGTTCTCCCTACCAACATGGCATTGTTGACATCACTTGGAATTTGTTTTTGAGCAGATGAGCTGGTTCTTACAAGCAGAGAGGTGCGACTTCTATCGCAAAGGAGAAAAAGAACTTCCAGGTTCTGTTCTCACTTCAGATAATAAGCTCAGCTGAGATCTTTTAGGAGACATTTCAGCAACACAAAGCTGTCTTCTCAAGCATGACAAAATAGTGTAGCCTCCCCAGGTCACAGGAAGGCATGCCTGCCAAAGATCTTGAAGTGAAGTGATTGCCTAAACTGCCCATCAGAGGAAAGTGTGTCAGATGAAGAATGCAAATCTGCCCTGGCCAGTATTCTCAGTGGTTGGAATGTCACCCATACACCAAAGGATCTTGGGTTCGATTCCTGATCAAGGGCACATACCTGGGCCCTAGCTGATTTGGCTTAGTGGACAGAGGGTCGGCCTGCGAACTGAAGTGTCCTGAGTTTGATTCCAGTCAAAGGCACATGCCCGGGGTTGCGGGCTCAATCCGCAGTAGGGAGCGTGCAGGAGGCAGCCAATCAATGATTCTCTCTCATCATTCATGTTTCTGCCTCTCTCTCCCTCTCCCTCTCTGAAATCAATAAAAATTAAAAAAAAATTTTAAAGAGCACATACCTGGGTTGTAGGTTCTATCCTTGGCTCCAGTTGGTCCATGTAGGTGAGGCAGTCAATCTATGTATCTCTCACATCTCTCTCTCT
>NW_006284721.1:19270-27344 GCF_000327345.1 Myotis davidii | reverse complement strand
AAAAAAAAAAATTGCAAGTTAATAAACATTACTTCGGAAGGCTGGTCATCTATCCACTAAACCACATTACCCACAAGGCAGCACAGACAGGTTCCAAGCCACCTACCCTCCCCCGAATCCATTTCCACAGACTTGCTGACTCATGCAAATTTGGAAATAAAAGTCTATTTTAAAATCTATTTAGTCCACCTTCCTAACTCTACAGGTGAAATCAAAGATGGGTCAAGATCATCCAGTCTCAGTAAAAAGCTTAAATAATATCTGGTGTCCCCATCCTGGCCAGAGAACTTTTGATCAAAAGTCCAAAAACATTTCAGCTGTCCAGAATGTTAAAAGAAATCCAATCATCTGCATAGCACAGTATTAACCCTTTAAGTATTTGAAATAGTATTATTTTAACATTTTCAAGGAAATTTTCTATGGTACCCTTTGGAAGCTAAGTAAATGAGTAGGGCAGCCTATGCAGACAGTAGTGGTGCACAGGTACCCAGCAGCCACTCAGAATTGGGTTTTCTTTGTGAAGAAAGCAAAGGTCTTCTCTCTTAGCTTGCCATTTGTTCACAGGTTTGGGCAGTATGTCAGAACATCCTTCCTGGGTGCTATGATTTGAATGTCTCCCCCAAAATTCATATCTTGAAATCCTAACCCCTAAGGTAATAGGATTAGGAGGCGAGACCTTTGGAAGGTGATCTATGGAATTAGTGATCTTTTTTAAAAGAGGCCTGAGAAATATCCCTTGCTCCTTCTACCATATGAGTTTACAGGGAAAATATGACCATCTATGAACCAGAAGCTTTCCCTAACCAGACATCATATCTGCAGTGTCTTGACGTTGGACTTCCAGCCTCTAAAACTGTGAAAAATAAATTTCTATTGTTTTAAACCACCCACCCTGTGATATTTTATTAGAGCAGACCAAATGGACTGGGACACTGTGGTATCAGTTGATATCAAATCAAACAGTCATATAAATCAGTCTCTCGCATATCTAATTTAATGAGAATTTTCAGAAAGGACTTGTGTGGGAAAATAGGAGACTGTAAAATCAGTTCCATTCTGGATGTCACCAAGAGAGCTTATACCTCAAATTAACAAACAGATTATACCTATGTTCTCTCTCCAAGTGATTGACACCAAGATCCATGTCATCTAAGCCAAAATCCTAGCACTTAACTTGCTTTAAACACTTAAAAAAAAAATCTCACTGCTAAACGCTCTTCAGTTGCTTCCCATTGCCTCTGGGACAATGTCAAACAGAGTTCGCCAAGCCCCAGAGGACCTAGGCTCCCTTCTCCCCACCCTGCTTTCTGCCTTCCAGCAGAACTGAACTTCTTATACCCCTGTGATCCTGCGTAATGTGCAACACTAGGCATTATAAATTGTTTAGGGTCTGCCCCTGCCCAGCCTCATCACCCTGCCACCCACTTCCCCACAAGACTACAGTCAGACTCCAGTTCACCTCACTGTCCAGCCATCTTCCTTTATTTTCACTGACTCTTAACTGGGCATCAGTTCAACTTAACAGTCAAAGAAATAGAGAGAACACAATAGGAAAAATGGATTTGCATGTTACTCCTATCACTTACTCTGGGTCTTATTTCCTCAACTATAAAACAGGGGTAAGATAATTAAATGAGGTAAAATGTATAAGCTCCCAGGTACAATGGAAACATTCAATAAATGGCAGGTATAGTTAAGTTTATTTTGTGTGTGTCTCCTACTTCTGCATACAGGGCTGGCCTTTTTGGCCCGGTCAACCCGCTAGAGTGGTTCTTTCCCTTTGTTAATAAAGAGAGCAGTCACAGCACATCGGAGATTATTTCTTATATTTGAACCCTTCCTGACTCCATTTTCCTTGGGACTGGTTGTTTAGTGTCAATTATTTTGTTCCAACTTTTCTGTGTTCAGCCCAGAAGCGTAGGGCTCCTGAAGCCTAACATTTTATCCAAATCTTAATTACCCAGAATCATTGTATATTACATTTTTCCCCCTGAGAAAACAGAATCCATGAGCCCATGGTGTTCCCTAGACAACACTGGAAGCCCCTCTGAATGGTGAGGACTTGTCCCATGAGGAACTCTGGACCTCTGTACAGGCAACCCACCTATAGTGTTTTGCTAACCATAGTCTGAGTATTCTTGACTTAACGTTCCCTGTCTGCCAGCAGCCCCACTCCCGCCACCACCACTACCATGCGCTGACAGTGCCAGGGAGCCAGCCCCACTTGCACCTGCTGATAGTGCAGAATGATTGGGGTTGGTGCTGGCAGTGGGTACGACAGGGCCATTGCCATCAGCAGGTGTGAGTGGTGGCTGCTGCCCTGATTGTTTCTTAGGAGCAGGGGGAGGTAGAGAAGCCCTCAGGGGTGATCAGGCTGACAGCTGCTGCTTGCACCCACTGATGGCGCTGAGCGATCAGGATCGGTGCCGGGCACTGGCAGCAGGTGCAAGCAGTGGCTCCGGTGCCAGCTGGTGTGAGCGGGGCCGGCAACAGCAGTGGGTGTGAGCAGTGCCGTTGCTGACAGCAGGTGTGAGAGGCAGCTGCTGCTCCAATTGCCCCTTAGGAGCAGGGGGAGGTGGAGAAGCCATGAGGGAAGATTGGGGTGGCAGCTGTGCTCGCACCCAGTGATAGCACCAAGTGATCAGCGCCAGCAGGTGCGAGTGCTGGGCAGGACCATGGCACGTGGGAACAAAGAATTTTCAGTAACCACCAGAGGCTCACCCCGATGACAGCGACTGGCACCCTGCTTTGGTCTGGCGCCCCCACTCACTTGCAGCAGATGCCCACCATATTCCACGCTCTGCTGCCTGCTGCCAAAGCCCACCAATGTCTGCGCGCGCGCCCTGGTGGTCAGCGCATGTCATTGCACTGCTCTATCCACTGAGCAAACTGGCTAGGGCTTGATTCTACTAAATTTATTTCACAAATGACGTTGTGGGGAAGAGGTCCTCTCTATTTGTAACCAGTGTGTGTGCTTTGTTTTGGGGAATTTTTAAGTTACAAAATTTTAATTAAGCTTTATTTTTATATTTGTTTTTTTTCAATACAGGTAGATGAGGGGAAAAAGAGTGATGATGGCTTTAATTATTTCCTCTCTGAATAATTGAGAGGCAATTTAAGGGGCTCTAAGTAGGACCTCTTGCTAAACATACCTCTACCTATTATCTAATAGTCAATGTTAAATGCTTAAAGTCCTTTGGCTTTCAAAAGTGATGACAACGAAAATACCTCTGAGAGAGGCAGCACACTAATTCCTATCAGTCATTTTCACAATAGTGTGAGTTTAAACATCATTTCTGGAAGCAGGCTTTTATATAAAAGTAAGGACCTTGGTTAGGGAAAAGGAGCCAGTGGGGTATCATAAACACTCCAAAGACAGAGAGAAACAGCGATCAGACTATCACTCCCCAGAGGGAAAGTAGGGGAGGGAGGGGGTAAGGGGAAGAAATCAACCAAAGGACATGTATGCATGCATATAAGCCAAACCAATGGACATGGACAACAGGGGGATGAGAGCATGGGGGGGGGGGGGGGATGGGGTTTAATGGAGGGGGTGGGGACACATTTGTAATACCTTAACTAATAAAGAATTTTAAAAAAATTAAATCTTAAAAAAAATAAATAAACACTGTCCCATTTTCCTAAGCTCCAACCTTCTTACACAGTCCAAATGCCACATACAGGTTTATAAGTCCTTGTGTTTTCCTCTTATTCATTTTTATGTTTTAGGCAGTAGCAGAGAAAAGGGAGCAAGAGGAAGGAAATGAGGGAGATGCTGAGTGGCTGCAAATATGACAACACAGGAAGCCCCTCTGAATTGCAAGTTAGTGGAGCCTCAACAAGATCAGTTCATGTTCCCTTTCTGTGCCTTTCTCTCTGCCTGTTTTCTACCAGGAAATACTAGAAGGGGGAATGAAGGAATTTGATCTATATTAAAACGCACAGCTGTTGAACACTAATCCTAAAAACATTCACAACCACTTTGATTTGAGACAAATGATCAGCCAGTTTGTTACAAATGAAAGATATATTCAGAAGTTCCAGACAGTGGTGTCTCAAAGAGCAGACGATAGTTAATTTGTCTCTGAACCAATGTCATACTCTGTACCTCAGCAATTTGAGAGATGGGGATCTCCTCAGACAGTCTTTTTAATTCATTTTCTCTTAAGGAACAAGAATGAAAGGAAGTTAAGGAGTATCCCCTTTCACTGCTGCAGTGCTGTGGGAACAGCCAGGACCTCCCCAGAAACCAGCCCTACAATTACCAGACTCTATATCCATGTGAAAGTGAAGACAAGGCAGGGAATGGAGTGTGAGGGGATGGACAGATGGCAGTGCAGAGCACCTGATGGAGCAGAGTGGATCAGGCAGCATTTGTGAAGGGGTCACCTAGATCTAAGAGTGTAATCTGGGTAGGAGCAGGGGACAGGACAGGGACAAAATGTCCTGTGTCTTTCCCATCAGCCAACCCTACCTTGGCCAATGTACACACATGGCCTAATTTGATGGCTCAAGGTCACACAGCTAGTAGGTGGGGGAGCTGGAACTGAAACACAGGGTGTGACTTCAAAGCTCTTCACCCTCTACTACATCAGAGTGCTGTGTAAGGGAGCTGCAAGAGCAACTGGAAGTTGTTTTGTGTTGTTTTTCCTCTCTAAAGAAGGAAACAAAAAGCTTGTTGAATACTCCTGAAAAAGAGTGAGAGCTTTATTTAACAATATATTGATATCTCCTCCATAGCAGACACTGTGAGGGGGAAAAAGGATGTAGGTGAGTAAGACAAAGAGAGGGAGGCAGACAAGTACATTTCTAACAGTAAGAACAGTGACTGATTTTCCAGATCCCTAAAGATCTAAGACACATGGTCATGTAACAGTATTGAACCTCCAGGCTTCTAATAGAGGTGTGAAGAGAGCATGAAGAAGAGAACTAATATTTGCAAATGTGTGTATGGCAGGGGTGGGGGGCGGGGGTTGAAGTATGTTATAAATGAAGAAAATACAGCTCCATGGTGTTTCATGACTGCCTAAAACAGAGGTTGTAGGTGAAATGGTTGGGATTTTATTCCAATTTATTTGACTCGAAGGCCCATAGTCTTTCCATGTTCCACAGAGATGGGAGCAAGCTTTAGAAACAAGCTCTCACTCTCAGGCAAGACTAGAAGAAACATATCTTTCAACCTCTGCTCTTCCTTTCTGGAACCTGCTAAGATCCATAGGTTTGTTGGTAAGCTACTTTAATCTTTCTTGAAAAGAAGTGGCATAAAAATATTTAATCATTTATTAAAAGGCAACAAAAAGCCCTTCCTGTTAGCTGAGCTTGGATTTATGAAAAGGTTCTTTAAGGGTTAATCTATTTTATTCCCAACACTACCTCCAGACAGTTTCTTTGGAAAATATGGCTGAATTCCAAATGATTAAATTGTGTATATAAAGTAGGTATTTGAAAATGATTTTTCCAAAAGAGTAGCTCCTTTCTCATTTTCAGTGGGGCTTTACTGGTTTAATTAAACATAATGAATATGAATCACCCTGAGAACTAACATATTTTTACATTCTCTTAATGTAAGTGCCCTAAAGGCTCAATGCTTGCTTTGAGAATGAGTAGAAAACAGGCGCCTAAAGCAGCTCATTGTAAGCCTTATTAGAACCCCAAAGTAGATCTCTGGTCTTATGCAAAGTTAACAATGATCATCCATCAGGGTCCCAGTTCTGTAGGTCTAGCTGACCTTAGGAGGGTAGTCAGTTAGCCACTTGGCAGAACAGGATGACTAAGAAGCTACTATGATATTTGTAAGGCCAAGCACTAATAGTTCAGGATGGAAACAGCCAACAGGAGCTTAATGATTTCTTAGATTCAAAAATTGAAAGGCAGACATTATAGGAAAAATGCTCGACATTATTTTAATTTTTCAGTCTGCCTGTGTATGTGTGCATGTGTGTTCTGTATTTCAACTCTTGTGAACTCCTTGAAGTTAAATACAAATCTGTTTTCCTGTCACCCCACTAATGCCCTAGGATGTTTTACTTACTCAATAAATCTATGATGATTAACATGACCTTGCAAATAGCTGTGTAGTATTTCCCGTTTTAATTTAAAACAGTAGCCATATATGTTGTTATTTCCTGATTACCTGGTTTCATGTAATTTACAGTTTTGTTACCAGGTGCATATGTATTGAAATTGTGTCTTCTTGATGAACTGGCCCTTTTATCATTATAAAATATCCCTCTTCGTGTATAGTAATATTCCTCATCCTGAAGTGTATTTTCTAATGTTAATATAGCCACTCTTCTCATTTTATTTGTTTCCTTTTAAATTCTTGAGTAGGATTTAAAGTCCTTGCCTGCTAATTCCATCATCTGGATTTATTTCTTAGTCTCCTGATCTTGGTTGATATTTCTTACTATGTGCTTCTTCATAGGTCTCATTATTTTTTTTTTATTTTTATTTTTTTATTAGTTAAGGTGTTACAAATGTTTCCTTATCCCCCTAGGTCTCATTATTTTTATTGAATGCTGAACCTTGTGTATGTTATGTTGTTGAATATCTGGATTTTATCTCCCTCCAATAAATGTTAAATTTTTATTTGACAGGCAGTTAAGTTGTTTGATTAGCTTGATCTTCCTGAGGCTTATTTTAAGCTTTGTTAGAATGGATCTAATTTGGCCATATTGCATTTCTAGTCTTCACTGAATTTCCCAGGTGTTTAACAAGGTTCAGTATCTTCATTCTGGCTGGCCATGATTTAAAAGTGAGCTGTGAGACCTAGGAATTATTCAGCTTAAAACTTCTTTGAAGTTGTTGGTTTCCTGACTTTATCTAGTTTTACTCTTTGAACATATAGCTTAGCATTTAGCTAAAGACTCAAGGGAACTTTTGTATACATTTCTGGGGTTCTATATAGCTCCCTCTTCTCTGGTATCTCCCCTACACTCTCTAGCTATATCAGTCTCCCCAAACTATAATCTCTGTCTTCTCAACTCAGTAGGCCTCCATGCTCTGTTTGGGTTTCCCCTGGGTACAGTCCCAAACTGTCTCCAGATGAAAAGCTAAGATAATCATAAAGTTCACTGCCCATGTTTCCCTTATGTCAGGGATCACACTCCTTTGCTGCCCATTTTTAATATTTGAAAAGTTTTACTTCACATATTTTATCAGGTGTTTTGGTGTGCTTTGTTGGTTACTTACAGTGGGAGGTCTAGTTCAGTATCATTTATTCTGTCATGATGATGAGTAGAAACCCTCCTTCATGATCTGTGTCAACCTTGACTCCAATTCCCCTTTACCCTGGAGACATAGGGAATTTGCATAGGAAAATATAGGGAAAGAACAAGAATTTTCCTTTCATTAATCCTTAATCTATTCTTGCTATATGAAAGTATGTATTTGATGCCAGTACTATGAAAGCAATTTGATCTGAAGTATCTAACCGAACCATGAAAATGATAGGTAAACGTGGGTATAATCACCTGTGGAACAGACTGTGTACCCTTAGGAAAGAAAGAGAAGTGAAAAGCAAGAGAATAGAAGAGTAAAAAGAGCAAAGGAAAGAGAAGGGGAGGAGGGGGAAAATCACACACACACCAAAAGAGCAGATAAGGAAAAGAACAAGAATTTTACAAATTCGAGAGAAACCAAGATGGCGGCATAGGTAAACACCGGAGATTGCTGCCTCGCACAACCACTTCAAAAATACAACTAAAAGATGGAACGGACATCACCCAGAACCACAGGAAGGCTGGCTGAGGGGAAATTCTACAACTAGAAGGAAAGAGAAAAGCATACCGAGACTCAGAGGAGGCGTGGTGCAGAAGTAAAATACAAAGGTGCGGAGGTGCGTGTGGAGAGGGCTGGCGGCTGAGGGCACGGTTATCTTTGTCACTCAGGAGGGAGTCTCAGGCTCTGAGCTCCAGTTCTGGGCAAGTGTCTGGGGACCCAGGCTCATACAGAAGAAACGGGACTGTCTAGCATTGGTCGGAACTCGAGGGTGGCTTTCTCTCAGAGGTACTTGCAGCAATTACCAGGACACTGAGAAGAGGAGCCTCTTAGGGTAGGACTGAGGAGCAGCCAG
>NW_006284721.1:13279-18277 GCF_000327345.1 Myotis davidii | reverse complement strand
TAACTGGTGATTATAATAGAAACAGGGACATAGAAAGGAAATGGACTGACTATTCTTGAGGGAGGAAAGGAGTGCGGGGGAAGCGGGAAGAGACTGGACAAAAATTGTGCACCTATGGATGAGGACAGTGGGTGGGGAGTGAGGGCAGAGGGTAGGGTGGGAACGGGGAGGAGGGGAGATATGGGGGGAAAAAAGAGGAACAAATGTAATAATCTGAACAATAAAGATTTAATTTAAAAAAAGAATTTTACAAATTCATGAATTAAGTTTTCAAAAGAGTAAGAACATTTTTGCCTTAATCCTTGTGACTCACCTGGAGTGCTGGGAGCATTGAGGCATGATTAGAAAAAGAGGCCAAATTATTTATTTCTACTCATTGCATTTATTCCCTTTTGCAAGGAAAGGTATGCTTCTGATAAGAAATTCTTAGAATAAGGCAGTGAAAAGTGATAATAATAGTAAAAATATTTTAACTTAAAAATTAAAAAATGAAGACAATGGATTTTGGCACCAGAGTGAAGATAGATGTTGAATGCTAGAGACTTCAGTGAGTTACTGTTTCTAAGCATTCTAGTTGTGCTGAATAATACAGCTCATGCACTGTAATGCCTTTCATTTTCTGGAGCACAAGGCTTACTACCAGCACATTATGACCTCAGTAAATAATCCATCCTAAAGGGAAACAGGTGTGAAGTTCTTACTTTTTATTTGTATTTCTGATTTCTTCCTTTTGTTCCAAACTTAGCTCTTTAGAAACAAAACCCATACCGTTGCTAGGGTTATCAAAACTTAAGGCCTTTTTTTTTCTGACAAGACAGATAGCTGGAAATATAATGTGCTCTTGTTGTTTTGTTTTTTGGCTCAGTGGGGAAATAAAAACCCTCAGCAATAGACTAAACACGCTGGGAACGCAGGACATTTCCTGGGTACGTTTTTCTACTATTTCTCAGGATCAACCAAAATCTAAAACTGGTTGTTTCCTATTTCTTCTTTTTTGTTAAATTGGAACATTGAAGCAGTGTAGGAGCTGAAGATGTGAAAAGATGTCTGAAAGTACAGCTTTTGTAACATGGCCATTGGGAGCAATGTCAGTGACCAAGGATAGTATGTGCATGAACTTCTGAAAGTAGCTATGTGGATGCTTCCTCTAATTGGAGCCGAGAAGAGAAAAGCCTTCCCCTAAAGGTTCATTTCAAGCAAGAATTTCTTTTAGCCACCAACATGAGTGTTTGCTGGGTTTTCCTGCTCAGTGCATCATTCTCCTTCCTGTGAGTGAGGGTACTCTCATTGATTCTAAACTAAGGATGGAACTATGAGCAGATGTGGGAGCCAGTCAGGACCTGTGGGGTGGGAGTGCATTGATCTACATTCTCAAAACAAGGATCACAGGAGTATGCCTATGCCTCTCAACAAGTGGGGCTCTAACGAGGAAGGGTGTCAGTGACCTAGGGAAGACAGAGCACACAGCAGCCACTGTAGTTGGGCTCAGTTCTCCCAAGAGGCTCTTCTGTTCATCCACAGCCATTCTGAATTCCAAGCGAGATAGGGAACCAACTTAGATAACCTTGGCAATGACAGCACCAACACCTAACAATGGATAGGAGGGAAGAGGTGTTACCTTTAGATGGGGAAACATATGAAGAAAAAAACAACATGGCTAGTGCATTTAAGTATATATAATCTCATGAGAGGGAGAGAAGCACACACTCTCAAGCAGCACTGGTAGACTGAGAAAGGACCTCAAAAGTCATTGACCCAACTACTTTAGACATAAAAAAGCAAAAATGAAGTTAAGAAAAGTGTTATGTGTTGAATTTTGTTCCTCCCAAATTCATGTGTTGAAGTCACAACCCTCAATACCTCAGAATTGGTGTCCATTTAGGAAAGGAGGTTAGGACACACAGAAACACCTTGGAGATATGTGCACACAGTAGAAAGACAGCATGAGGACACAGCAAGAAAGCAGTCATCTGCAAGCCAAGGAGAGAGGTTGCAGACAAAACCAACTCAGCCTACATCTTGATCTTGGCCTTCTAGCCTCCAAATGAGAAAATACATTGCTGTTGTGTAAACCACCTAGGCTAAGGTATTTTGTTATGGTAGTCAAACTAATACAAAAAGTAGAGGAATATGCCCAGATTGACTTAAGAATTTGGGGTCAATCTTTAAGGACTGAGATCTTCTCATTTAACCACAGAACTGTCTTACACACATGTACACATGTATATATGTAATAGGGGACTCACTCACACTTTAAGAGGGTCTTTTCTGTAGAGACCTAGAAGGCAAAGAAGCCTATAATGGGAAAATATGTACAATTTAAACACTACTTAAGGTGGTCATAAGAAGCCTAGCTCTGGAGACTCAAATTAGAAGCAAAATGAGTAATGAACACTAAATCTGGTATCCTGGGACTCATACACTACCTAAAGGGTGATGTGTGAGTACTCAGCAAAGGGAAAGCCCATGACACTGAGGGGCTAAGTTAAGCTGCAGGCTCTCTGTTCCCCTTCCATCTGGCTCCAGCCTGCTCTAGGTGGCAGGTGCCTTGGCTGCCACCACCAAACATGCCAAGCTGAAGGGGAAATATCTATGCATTCCCATGTTGCCTAAAAGTTTGGATCAATGCTATTTTTGAACAATTTCACACAAAGAATGAATAAATAACTCCTACTGAACTGCAAGCTGCTTCAAGGTCAGTTCCCTAGATGCTCTTCTAATGTAGACCATCTATGGCAGGGGTGGGCAAACTTTTTGTTTTTTTGTTTGTGTGAACTAATATAAATTCAAAGTAAACATCATTACATAAAAGGGTACGGTCTTTTTTTTCAATAGTTTTATTCATTTCATATGGGCCGGATCCGGCCCGCGGGCCGTTGTTTGCCCACGGCTGGTCCATGGGCTTTCTCTCTCTCTTCCCCTCCCTCTCCCTCACCCTCTCTCTGTGCCTTGGATTACCTAGTGTGTTTTCACTCTGAAACTATTCTTCATAAAATGACTCTCTAACTTTATAATATCATTCACAGTACTTTATAGCAACATGGTACTCTGCTATCTGCAGGGTGTTTTTCTCTCCCAAGTGATAGGTGTGTGTGTGTGTGTGTGTGTGTGTGTGTGTGTGTGTTAGGGTGGAAGAGTGAGTACCTGAGTAGGGGAAGTTTCCCTGGTCCAGGGACTGGGCAGGTGGGGCTGCCTTTCATTGAGATGGGCCATCAGAGAAGGACAGGGTGGAGCTGGGGAGGGAGGAAAAGCAGCCTCAGTCAAGCAGAGATGTCTTTGACAGTTGGATATGAGAGTGTTCTGGGCTGGAGTCAAAGATTTGGAAATTCTCGAGTAGAAGACCTATTGGTGCTTGGCCTGCTCTTTGGAGGCATGTCCTTAATTCCTCGAAAGGTTCCATTTTTATCACCTGTACCAGAGATCCCCACCAAACATAACTTTCTTTTTTGTACATGTAGAGTGAGACCTCTATTTTGATATATATGGTATCAGCCTGTCTGTGGAAGGACTTGCTGAAGCAAAGATATTCAACCCACTGGAAAATGTCCTTTCTCTAACTTTAACTTTTTGCTGCCACCTGCTCCTTATTCCTTTTTCATCCTTGCCCCTCCAAATGTAGCTACCCCTTTGTACCCAGACTACTTGTTCAAGCCTCTTTTGCTAACGAGAATGAGGTCACATGTCTCACATCAGCACTTTCACAAACTCTTTTCTGCTAGAATCATTAATGGGAAGCTGAGCTGTTTTCTCTTCAGAAACCAGCTGGTTAGGCCAGTTGGTGAGGAATATGCTTAGTGGGTGGCAACTGGCTTGCCTTGGATGGCTTCTTCCAAGAGAAGCCGGAGGGAAGTGATCATTAAGACCTCTTGAATCAATAGAGACCTGATTTGAATAAATGTCAGCTCTCATAAAGCTGCACCTCTAAATCTAGCACTGGTATGTGTCATTCTAGAACAGGATGGGCAAACTTTTTGACTCGAGGGCCACAATGGGTTCTTAAACTAGACCGGAGGGCCGGAACAAAAGCATGGATGGAGTGTTTGTGTGAACTAATATAAATTCAAAGTAAACATCATTACATAAAAGGGTACGCTCTTTTTTTTTTTTTTTAGTTTTATTCATTTCAAATGGGCCAGATCCGGCCCGCAGGCCGGGCTGTAGTTTGCCCACAGCTATTCTAGAATCTCCCACTACCCGCAAGGCCCTGAGCATCAGTCTTGAGCTGGAGTTCTAACTAAGTGAATTGCAGTGCTGGCAAATCCTGTTATGCACAGTTATTTCAGGACATTTTTCTACTAACAGGTTGTCTCTGTTTGGCACAAAATTTCCAAGGAAGCATTAAGTTGCCAACCCAATTCATTCAAAGCTGACAAACTGTTCGATCTGAGGGTTTAAGAATAGAATTTGTTTACTCTAACAAGTATCGTATGCAGGCAGAATCTGGATGGGGAAAATGTCTTAATGTAATTTAATACCAAAATTCTCCTTCATAATAGGTTACATATACAACAGACTGCCAAAGGACATGAAAATATTTACTCACAAAATCAAACCTATTTCAACAGCTAGGAACATTCAGGTTTCCCCCAGTATTTGGTTCCAAGAGATTTGATAACTGGGATTCAGAGAAAGTTGCAAAAAGGCCATGGTCCTTGATCAGGAAAAGTAGTAGAATGAGTTTGATGTTGCAGCAAATTAGACTAATCAGGCAGCATGGGAATAAATTTGCTGCAGGGCAAATCTGCATTCTCAGTAAACTCCAAAGAACAGGTTTGAAATCACCACAGAGGAAGATTTAGAAACTATTTTCCCTGTTAGTATTGAATTCTTCTATTGTAGTAGTGTCCCCAGAGCTTATGTGTAACACAAAATTATAACTTTTAAAAAGCATAGGAAAGGGAAAAGTCAAGCAATTTGCAAAAGAAAAGGTCCTCTAGTGGCGGCAAGAAAATATAGGATTTGAGTATGCTTTGCTGTGAGTAATTTATGTTATTAAAC
>NW_006284721.1:10228-12027 GCF_000327345.1 Myotis davidii | reverse complement strand
ATATATATATATATATATGAATGATTATGGTATAGTGGGATGGGAGTGATGTCAAAAACCATTCAAATCCTCATCTTCCAGATAGTTGAGTGACGTCGGTTTTCTCATCTATCAGGTGAGTAGGTTGAACTAAGTGATCTCTGCAGTCCTTTTTAAGATTTCTATTTTATAATCACAAACATCGAAAAAAAGCTAATGAAGAAAATGGTTGGAGATTAAAAATGGTGGCAGAGTAAGTGGATGCTGCACAGACATGCTACTAGGAACAAAATGGAATTACTACTAAAATACAGAAAAACTTCTTGAATAATTGATGGAAAACTCACCAGAGAGAACCCTGATGTCCAAGGACTGAAAGTGGAGACTACATAGAGACTCATAGAGGAGATGGAGGTGCAAAAGAGCTGGCTAGAATCAGGCAGCATGGGAATAAATTTGCTGCAGGGCAAATCTGCATTCTCAGTAAACTCCAAAGAACAGGTTTGAAATCACCACAGAGGAAGATTTAGAAACTATTTTCCCTGTTAGTATTGAATTCTTCTATTGTAGTAGTGTCCCCAGAGCTTATGTTTGTAACACAATTATAACTTTTAAAAAGCATAGGAAAGGGAAAAGTCAAGCAATTTGCAAAAGAAAAGGTCCTCTAGTGGCGGCAAGAAAATATAGGATTTGAGTATGCTTTGCTGTGAGTAATTTATGTTATTAACCAGTGAGTGAAAAGATAAAATGTAATTGGAGCTAAAAACCTCAAGCACCCACAAATGTATAATTTCAAGTTCAAAATAACTTTAGTACCAACTAGTGGGCCATTCAGCATGCCCATTTAAGTAGAACATGAAGGTGGTGATGGGAAACAAAGTTGTGGATTAATGAGCTAGACACCCAATAGGGCAAGAGATGGGAAATATTTTCATTGGTATCAGTACTAGACTCTTTAATAAATAGATCATTCAGTGGAAAGATCCTTTTTTATTTGTTCAATTCCTTTCACTGCTTGAAAGGAATTGAACAAATAGAAAGCATTATCTTCTTTCATCCTTGTCGTTAATAAATTATGTCACTAGTATTTCCAGGGAAGCAAAATTAACAAATAGAATCTGCAAATTCAAGAATCACATGATGCTGTTCTTCCTGGAGGGCTTTTTAACAATGGACTGATTTGTTTCACTCCACTAGAAGGTGGTATGGTAGAGAGATTGTGAGCGTGAATTTAGGAATTAAACTCGTGTAAGTTTGAATCCTTATTCTTCCACCCTTAATTAATTTATCTTTACTTAAGTTTTACGAACTGGCAAGTGGGGGAAATACCACTGCATAGGACAATTGGGGAATTTTTTTTTAATGCAAGAAACGATTCTCAAAGTTGTTTCTTAGAATCTTCAAATCTGTGTATGGTTTTTCAGGGATTGTTAGGTGAATTAAAAGTGGTGCCCCCATGAGTTCTTCCACTGAAGCAGGTCCATGTGTCTCTAAGAGAAGTTCACTGCATGAACTGGGTGCAGGCAATGATAATAACCTCTAATGTGTGCATATCCAGTAAAGCATGCAGTGAGATGGTATCTTCTATTATTTAAATATGGATTATACTGGTGGTCTTCACCCAGTTGTCCATGGAATCAGGCATTAGAGCTGTCAGCACTATTCACATCCCAGGTACACACCTCTTCTTTCTCACAAATATGTGTACAAATTAAAGATGATTATGGCCGGCAGATTCGGCTCAGTGGTTGAGTGTCAACCTGTGGACCACAGGTCATGGCTTGATTCTCAGTCAGGACACATGCATGGGTTATGGGTTC
>NW_006284721.1:8897-9866 GCF_000327345.1 Myotis davidii | reverse complement strand
AACACACATCAGGAGAGGATTAAAAATGGTGGCAGAGTAAGTGGATGCTGCATGGACAGGCTCCCAGGAACAAACTGGTATTGAAACTAAAATATAGAAAAGCTTCCTGAATAATCAACAGAAAACTCACAGGAGAGAATCCTGACACCCGAGGACCGAAAGTGGAGACCACATAGAGACTGGTAGAGGGGCATGGAGGTGCGAAAGGGCTGGCCCAGACATGCCCACAGACAGCAACTGAAGTCCCAGAGAGATATCTCAGCTGTGGGGGGTTGCCACTGAGAATTCTGGGATCTAATACCCGAACAGGGGCCCCCTGCAGGCAGAGCACCAAAACTGAGAAGGGTACCCACATAACATATAGCTGTGAAAAGTAGTGAGATGCTGTTTGCCAGGGAATGATAGTTGAAAATTCAGGCACCCTCTTAAAGGGCCAATGCACAAAATTCCCTGTGGAGTCACCAACCTTGTGCTCTGGCAGAGAGAAGGTGAAGTGAACTGGAGCTGTGAGAGCAGAAGCCAGGACAGGGACTCAGGGAATAGAGCTCAGAGGCAGACACCCCAAGTTTCCTGGGCTGAGTCATTCCCTCACTCAGCAGAGGACATCTTTTTTTTTAATTTTTTATTACAAAGGGTATTACATATGTGTCCATTTCCCCCCACCCACCCCCCGCCCTAGACAGTCCCCTAGCCTCCACTATCCCCCAGTGTCTTATGTCCATTGGTTATGCTTATATGCACGCATACAAGTCCTTTGGTTGATATCTTACCCCCCTACCTCCCGCCCCCGAACCCTCCCCGGCCTTCCCGATGCAGTTTGACACTCTGTTTGAGGCAGCTCTGCCTCTGTATCTATTCTTGTTCAAAAGATTAAAAAGGAGTTTATTTCCCAGGACTGAGTGAGATCATGTGGTATTTTTCCTTCATTGACTGGCTTATTTCACTTAGCATAATGCTCTCCAGTTCCAT
>NW_006284721.1:4171-7893 GCF_000327345.1 Myotis davidii | reverse complement strand
AGAACATGGTCTGTTCTTCCATCTCTTTATGTCTTCCTCTATCGCTGTTTTCAACGTCCTGTAGTTTTCTGAGTAGAGGTCTTTTACCTCTTTAGTTAAGTTTATTCCTAGGTAGCTTAATTTTTTTGGTGCGATGGTAAACAGGATTGTTTTTATAATCTCTCTTTCTGAAAGTTCACTATTGTTGTATAGAAATGCCCCACATTTCTTGGGGTTAATTTTGTATCCTGCTCCATTGCCAAATTCATGTATTAAGTCTAGTAGCTTTTTGATGGAGTCTGTAGGGTTTTGTATGTATAATATCTTGTCGTAGCAGAGGACATCTTTCCCAATTTGCCTTGCCTGGGGGGAAGAAAGTTGGCACACCCTATTGGAAAACACCTTGCCCTGAGGCCACTTAAGAGATTAAAAATAACAATTAGCCTCCAGGCAGAAGCAACTGCCTCACACTGTTGAAAAAAATTCTTGCCACACTTGAGAACAATTTATGGGGGGGCAATTCAAGTCAGAATCCTATCATTCTGTAGGCAGAGGTGGTCTCGGGAGGCTTTGAGTCTTTGCCTGATCTAATTATTCAGAAACCAGCCTTTAACACTGTCCTACACTAGAGATTGAGAGGTGTAGAGGATCTACTTACTATATAGCCACAAACCCACAGACAGCCAAAATGAGGAGACAAAGAAACAACCCCCAAATGAAAGAACTAGAGAATTCCCCAGAAGAAGAGATAAATGAAGCAGAGATAAAAACAAAAACAACAAAACTTTTTGTAAACAGAGTTCAGAGTAATGATGGTAAAAATGTGCAACAGCATGCAAAAAGATACAGTAACAATGAAAAAAGATCAGTCTGAGATAAAGAATGACATAACACAAATAAAGAACAGGAATACACAGCAGATTAGAGGAAGCTGAGGATTGAGTCAGTGAATTAGAAGAAAGAGTTGAAAATATCATTTAATCAGAGAACCAAAAAGAAAAAAAACAATTAAAAAACAGGAGGACCACTTAAGGGAGCTGAAGGACAACATGAAACATAACAATATTAGAATAGCAGGTGTGCCAGAAGAGGCAGAAAGGGAGAAAGGGATAGGGAAAGTGTTTGAAGAAATAGTGGCAGAAAACTTCCCTAACCTGGTTAAGGAAAAAGTCACACAAGTTCAGGAGGCACATAGAACCCCAAACTAGAAGAACCCAAACAGACCCACACCCAGACACATCATAATTAAAATGCCAAAAATTAAAGACAAAGAGAGAATCTTAAAGGCAACAAGAGAAAAGAAAACTGTTACCTACAAAAGAGTTCCCATAAGGATGACACTTGATTTCTCATCAGAAACTCTATAGGCCAGAAGGGAATGCCATGAAGTACTCAAGGTATTGGAACGCAAGGATCTGACACCAAAATTACTATATCCAGCAAGGCTATCATTCAAAATAGACAGTCAAATAAAGAGCTTCCCAGACAAAAAAAAAAAAAAAAAAAAGGCAAAAGGAGTACATCACTACCAAGCCAGCATTATAAGAAATGCTAAAAGGACTGCTGTAATGAGAAGAAAAAACAGAGAGAGAAACCTAGCCATAGAGAATTAAAATGGCAATAAATAAGTACCTATCAATAATAACTCTAAATGTAAATGGACTAAATGCTCCAATCAAAAGGTGAAGGGTAGCTGAATGGATACAAAACCATGACCCAACTATATGCTGCCTACAAGAGACCTACCTCAAAACAAAAGACACACACAGGATGAGAGTGAGGGATGGAAAAAATTTTACATGCAAAGGGAAAGGGAAAAAAAAAAAGCTGCAGTAGCAATACTCATATCAGACAAAATACACTTTAAAATGAAGGCCATTGTCCTGACTGGTTTGGCTCAGTGGATAGAGCGTCAGCCTGCAGACTGAAGGGTCCCAGGTTCGATTCTAGTCAAGGGCATGTATGTTGGTTGCAGGCACACCCCCAATAGGTGGTGTGCAGGAGGCAGCTGATCGATGTTTCTCTCTCATTGATGTTTCTAACTCTCTATCCCTCTCCCTTCCTCTCTGTAAAAAATCAATAAAATATATTTTTTTAAATAATAAAATGAAGGCCATCACAAGAGACAACCAAGATCACTACATAATACTAAAGGGATCAATCCAACAAGAGGATATCACCCTGGTAAACATATATGCACCCAATATAGGAGCACCTAAATATGTAAAAAAAAAACTTCTGGAGGACTTTAACAGAGAGATCAACAACAGTACAGTCATAGTAGGGGAATTTAAAACCCCTCTGACTTCACTGAATACATGTTCCAGACAAAAACTTAACAAGGAAACAGAGACACTAAAGGACACACTGGATCAGATAGATTTAATTGACATTTATAGAACATAACACCCCAATACAGCAGAATATACATTCTTCTCAAGTGCACATGGATCATTCACAAAAATAGACCACGTTAGGACACAAAACAAGTCTCTACAAGTTCACAAAGATTGAAATCATATCAAGCATCTTCTCAGATCACAGTGGAATGAAATTAGAAATCAACTACAGTAAAAACACCCAAAAATATTCAAACACGTGGAGGTTAAATAGCATGTTATTAAACAATGAATGGGTTACCATCAAGTTCAAGAAAGAAATCACAAACTTTCTTGAAACAAATAAAAATGAATGCACAACAACCCAAAATCTCTGGGACACAGCAAAAGCAGTCCTGAGAGGAAAATTCATAGCACTAAAGGCATACCTCAAAAAAAAAACAAGAAAAATCAGCAATAAACTAACCCTACAACTTAAAGAACTAAAAATAGAACAACAAGAAAAGCCTGGAGTAACTAGAAGGAAGGAAATAAAAGAATAGAGCAGAAAGAAATAACACAGACACTAAAAGAAAAAAAAAATCAGTGATACCAAGAGCTTGTTCTTTGAAAGAATAAACAAAATTGATAAACTGTTAGCCAGACTCATCAAGAAACAAAGAGAGAGGACCCAAATAAATAAAATCAGAAATGAAAGTGAAGAAATAATCACTGACAACACAGAAATACAAAGCATTGTAAGAAAATACTATGAACAACTATATGCCAACAAGCTGGACAATGTGGATGAAATAGAAAAGTTCCTAGAAAAATATAACCTCCTAAAACTGAATCAGGAAACCTGAATAGGCCAATAACAACTGATGAAATTGAAGCAGTAATAAACTCCCACCAAACAAAAACCCATGTTCGGGTGACTTCACAGGGGAGTTTTACTAAACATTCAAAGAAGAACTAACACCTATACTCCTCTAATTATTTCAGAAAATCCAAGAGGAAAGAACACTTCCATACTCTTTTTTTGAGGCCAGTATTATCCTTATTCCAAAATCAGATAAGACACTACAAAGAAAGAGAATTACAAGCCAATATCCCTGATGAACATAGATGCTAAATTTTCAACAAAAGAGTAGCAAGTCACATCCAGCAATATATTAAAAATGTCATGCACCATGATGAAGTTGGATTTATTGCAAGGATGCAAAGCTGGTACAATATTCACAAATCAATAATCATGCTACATCACATAAACAAATTGACAGACAAAAATCACATGATCCTATCAATAGACACAGAGAACACATTTGACAAAATCCAACACCCATTTTTGATAAAAAAAACTATCAGTAAAGTGAATAGAGGGAGCATATCTCAAAATGATGACGCAAATATATTACAAACCTA
>NW_006284721.1:3509-4034 GCF_000327345.1 Myotis davidii | reverse complement strand
GATGACATGATATTGTACATAGAAAACCCCAAAGACTCCATCAAAAAACTACTAGACTGCATAAATGAATTTGGTAATATATCAGGATACAAAATTAGCACCCAGCAAGCAATCTATGGCTTTTTTATACACCAATAATGAACTCACAAAAAGAAAAACTAAAAACAAACAAACAAATAAAAAACCATTTACCATTGCACCAAAACAAATAAGATACCTAGGGATAAAAGTAAGTAAGGAGGTAAAAGATCAGTACTCGGAAAACTACAAGATATTAAAGAGGTAGAAGAAGACATAAACAAGTGGAAGAATATACCATGTTCGTGGATTGGTAGACTCAATATCAGTAAAATGTCCATACTATCCAAAGCAATCTATAGATTCAATGCAATCCCTATTAAGATACCAATGGCATATTTCACAAACTCTCCAAAAATTCATATGAAATTTTAAAAAGACCCCGAATAGCCACAGCTGTCCTGAGAAAGAACAAAGTTGGAGGGATCACAATACCAGACATCAAGC
>NW_006284721.1:0-3147 GCF_000327345.1 Myotis davidii | reverse complement strand
CATGTACGCAATGGAATATTACAGTGCAGTAAAAAAAGAAGGAATTCTTACCATTTGCAACAGCATGGATGGAACTGGAAAGCATTATGCCAAGCAAATGCTTAAGCCAGTCAGAGAAAGATAAGTATCACATGATCTCATTCATTTGTGGAATATAATGAACAACATATGAACAAAAATAGAGCCGGGGGGAAAATATTTTAGAATATAATAGAATCCTGTTATTTGCAGATTTTTAATATTTCCTACAACTTTTATGATGTATACTACTAGTACAGTTTTAGTAATATTATTATATTTAAAATATCTTCTTTGAAATATTAATATTTATTGCATGTAATATTATTATATTTAAAATCATTTTTTTGAAATATTAATGTTAATTGCATGTAAATGTCCAAGTATTTTGTATCTACAATCTGGTAATATATTATTTTATATATTGTAAAAGTTTTTTAAAAAAGGTCAAGTCAAGCTCAGAACTGGACAGTGTCAGATGTGGCTTCTCTCCCTAGTCAGGAATTCAGTGGGTCCCTGTGCCACCAGTGTCAGTGTATCTTTGCCATCTGGCCTACCCAAGATCCAGCTCAGTCACTGGGTAAATGCTCCAAAGTGGCAAGAATGCCTTTGCCTGAAAGACTGAGAGAGAGAGAGACCATCCTGCATTACTCACTTAAACCTCTGGCTTTTTTAAGACCCTCTCTTGGCCAGTTCTAACCTTATGGGTGACAGTGACAGTGACAGATTCATTGTCACCATCAGCTCTGGGAGGCTATCAACATGAACTTGCCCTAAATACTTGTTCTTTGCCTCTTTATATAGATCAACTGTGCACTCTGAGCCCATACACTAATTCTCCCTGTATCCATGGAGAGCACTGCTTCTCCCCCTAATACAGAGCATGTGTGCACATGGGTGCCTTATGCTCTGGGGAGAACTAAGCCACAGAAACCTTCAGGATGGGATCTTTTCTGAAATTCCAGGGGGGAATCCATGGAGGAGGGAAAATAGGTCATTTATAAACGGAGGGCAGGGAACCTGCTTAGCAGCATCCCTCCAAATCCCTGCCTTTCTAAATTGCTCAGTCTATCCATTTGGTCACTTGTTTGCAGACCTTTTAATGCTGGAAGAAATTCTGACCAATATCTTTGCAAACAATGAATAAGAGCTGGTACCAAACATCTTGATTCTCCCACTCTAATAATAAGAGTAGAAAGTGACACAGTGTGGGAACGGTGTCCTCTTTGGAAGAGAAGGCACATACTCTCTTTGACCATATCTCTGACCCCCAGGACTTCTGAGAAAGTCAGGCCTCTTTCTTGGTTAGTGAGGAGTCGTACAGGCCCCTGCAGTTTCTTCTTGGCCCAGCTACTCACTCCTTCAATTTCCTGTCAACACCATGATAAGGCTGCCATTTCCACCTCTGGACAGCTTCCTCTCTTAAAGGGTCTTTCTTGCACTGAACAGAAATCCATGCCTCTACCACTTGTACTGACCACATGCCCATTCTGCCCTCCAACAGGAATATCAGCTTCATCTTTCGTCCCTAATTCAATCCTGCAAATTTAGGGTATCACAGCCCCTTCCTCCCAGCATAGACTCCATTATTCTGTTTTTGTTTTTCTTTCTTTCTTTCTTTCTTTCTTTCTTTCTTTCTTTCTTTCTTTCTTTCTTTCTTTCTTTCTTTCTTTTTTTAGAATAAACACCTTTATTACCTGAGCTAAGATAGGAGGGAAGAGGGTTTATTTGCCTTTCCGGGCCGTGATTTTCCTCAGATAGAACTCCAACTCCTTGCCCTCAAGCACATAGCCATCTGCTCGGCCACACTGGCCTGGTCTGGAACCATGCATGCAAGAAGCTTGCCCTGCTGGAACTGCTCCTTGAGAAGACTGCTGATTTTGGCATTCCTTTTCATTTCATCATATTTCTTCTGATTTTTTTTGTTTTTTGTTCAAAATCTCTTCCTCCTCAGGAGTCAGCTTGGCCCCCTTCTTGCAGCCCAGGGGCAGTGCGTAGTGGGACTCATACCACTGTCGGTATGGTGTGCTGTCAACCAGCACGATGCAGTTCTTCACTAGGGTCTTGGTGCGGACCAGTTCGTTGTTGGAGGCATTGTAGACAAAGTCAATAATCCTTGTTTTGCACATACAACCCTCTGAGCCCCAGGAAAAGTTGCCCACGTCCAGCCTCAAGGCTCAGTACTTCTTGTTGCTGGCCCGCACTTGCACTGTGTGTATGCTGCGGGGTCCAATCTTAGTGTTGGTTGTAGGGCATCCCAGCTCATATTTTCGCTCTTGTCATAGGGCTTTCTCTTGCCTGCGGTCTTCCAGTGCTTGTGCCAGTTGTCCTGAGAGATACCCATGGTTCGGCACCGGTTGGAAAGAGCTGTTTTGTTTTTTTTCCATTCATTCATTCAACAATATTTACTGAGTACCTAGAATGGGCATTTTTCTAAGTTCTAGGGATATAGTGGTGACAAGACAGAATATCCTTGATTTCACAGAGCTTAAAGGATGTAGGGATCAAAAGTTTCTCTCCTTGAAAATCCCTGAACCTGTGCTCTCCAACAATCTGAGATTAGCTCTCCTCTTTACTAGGAGACTGGATCGGACTTTTCTTTAGCCAGCAATACATCTCTCTCTCTCTCTCTCTCTCTCTCTCTCTCTCTCTCTCTCTCTTTCTCACACACACACACACACACACAAAGACAATAAAGACCTTTATTAATAGATGCTTGCATTTTGTTGACTTTAAAAAAAACAAGTTGTAAATTTTTATTACCAATTAAAAATGAGGTTCTCAATGATCTCAGCTTGACCTAATATGAAACAATTTTAAAACTTTTAAAGGTTTTTAGATTGTTTGCATTGAGGAAAACTAGGCTTAAAAAAAAACACATGTCATTACCAAAAACAGACATCTTTAGGTTAAAATAATAAAATGCTTTATACATAATGCATATAGTCCTAGTTATCTAGTCAACAGGCAAAAAACAAACATTTAAGGTCTTCAGCTCCCTTATATGCATGCATATAAGTCCTTCGATTGATCACTTACCCCACCCACCAACACTCCTCAGCCTTCCCGCTGTAATTTTACAGTCTGTTTGATGCTTCTGAATCTATCTTTTTGTTCATTAGGTTATAA
>NW_006284720.1:0-469 GCF_000327345.1 Myotis davidii | reverse complement strand
GTATCCATCAGTCTCTCCCTGTTTGATAGCTGGGGGCAAGAAGGCAGCGAGGTTGGGGGATGGAAGGACAGTTGGGGGTGAGCTGGCCAGTAGGCAGAGTGGTTACGGGAGATCAGGCAAGCAGGCAGGCAGGTGAGCTGTTAGGAGGCAGTGGTGCTGGATTTCAAGAGGGATATGTGACTTCTGGATTAGGCTCAATTCATAAACTGGCAGTCGGACATCCCCCAAGGGGTCCCAGATTAGAGACAGTGCAGGCCAGGTTGAGGGACACACCCTCCTGTGAATGAATTTCATGCACCGGGCCACTAGTATATAGTATAAAGATGTATTTTGTGATTACAAGAATCATATGCTTGTTGAGGAAATATGGCAACCAAATTAATGCATCTTAATAAATACAATATAAGTTCTTTAGTGATATGTGTGGGTTCAGAGTGTCTGTTTTTAATAAAAATGAGGGTGGAAAGGC
>NW_006284718.1:7093-11101 GCF_000327345.1 Myotis davidii | reverse complement strand
CCTTTGGGAACCCCTGGACCTGCTGGGGTTGGGGCCTGGCAAATCATGATCAAGTAGGAGTTATTCCAGGCATGGAGGATGATTCAACATCTGAAAATCAGTCAATGTGATACATCACATAAACAAAATGAAGGGTAAAATTATATGATCATATCAATAGGTTTGGAAAAAGCACTTGACAAAATTCAACATCCATTCATGGTAAAAAACTCTCAACAAAGTGGGTATAAAGAAAATGTATCTCAACATATTAAAGGCCATTTATGACAAGCCTACAGCTAATATCAAAGTCAACAGTGAAAAGATAAAAGCTTTATTTCTAAGATTAAAAATAAGGATGCCCACTCTCACTACTGAAATGTGTTCTATTTAACACATTACTGAAAGTGCTAGTCAGAGGAGGTAGGCAAGAAGAAGAAATAAAAGGTATCCAAATAAGAAAAGAAGTAAAGTTGTCTTTGTGTGGAGATTACATGATTATATATATAGGGTGTCCCCAAAATGTCTACACACACTTAAACTAATTATAAAGGCAGTATTTATTAAAATATATTTCATTTTCAAAATGGAGCTATTAGCTGTTAAAGTGTGTATACATTTTGTTGGAACATGCTGTATATAGAAAACCCTAAAGATTCCATTAAAACTCTTAAAACTAATAAATTAATTCAGTAAAGTTACAGGATACAAATCAATGCATGAAAATCAGTTTAATTTCTATTCACTTACAATGAACTATCAGGAAAATAAATTAAGACAATGACCCCATTTACGATAGCACCAAAAACAACCATCTATTTAGGAATAAATGTAACCAGTGAGATGAGATGCTGGTAAAATCTTATAGATTTTAGTGTAAGATTTTACACACTAAAATCTGTAAGGCATTGATGAAAATAATTGAAGAAGCAAATAAATCAAAAGATATTCTGTGTTTATGAATTGGAAAAATTGATACTATTAAAATGTTCATACTATCCAAAGCAGTCTGTAAATTCCCTATCAGAACATCAATGGCATTTATCACAAAACTAGAACAAATCATACTAAAATTTATATACAACCACAAATTATTCCCGAAGAGCCAAAGGAATCTTGCAACAAAAGAACAAGATGGGAGGTATTGTGCTTCCTGATTTCAAAATATACTATAAAGCTACAGAAATCAAAGCGGTACAGTACTCACATAAGAAAAATACACATAGAAAATGGAACAAAATAGAGAGCCCAGAAATAAACTCACACTTATATGGTTGATTAATCTGTGACAAAGGCTGGGGGAGAATATGCAAAGGGTAAAAGAGTGTCTTCAATATAAAGTGTTGGGAAATTGGACAGCTACATGCAAAAGATGGAAACTGGACAACTTTCTTACACCATATACAAAAATAAACTCAAAATGGGTTGCCGACTTCATTGCAAGACCTAAAACCATACAAATGCTAGAAGACAGCAAAAACAACTATCAACAAAATGAAAAGGCAACCCTGAATGGGAGAAGTTACTGAAAATGATATGTCCTTTGATGGGTTAATATCCAAAATATATAAACAATTCATACAACTGAAGACTAGCTGGAGAGAACCCTGATAATCAAGGATAGAAAATGGAGACTGCATAGAGACTGGTATGAAGTGCAGAGGCACGCAAGGGCTGGCCGGGCTCACACAGACAGCAGTTGAAGATCCTGAGGGATATCGCAGCTCTGGGGGATTCCCCACTGAGAACTCTGGGGTCTAAACCCCAAGATTTTCCCCCCTCAGCAGAGACCACCAGAACTGAAAAAGATGTCTACATAACAGCTGGCTATGAAAAGCAGCAGGGTTGCTGTCTGCCAGGGAGAGACAGCTGGAAATTCAGGCATCCTCTTAAAGGGCCAATGCACAAAATTTCATGTGCAGCCACACACCTTAGGCTCTGTCAGAGGTGAGGCAGAGTGGAGTAGAGCTATATGAGAAGAATCCAGTGTTGGGGGGTTTGGAGTTAGAGCTCGGAAGGCAGCCGCCCCAGTTTCTGGTGCTGAGTTAATAACTCATATAGCAGAGAACATCTTTCCAAGGCAGACCTTTACCATCCAAGAAACTTTTGCCCGGGGGAAAGCAACTGCCCCAACCTGTTGGAAAACTCTCACTCCACTCTGTGGAGTCTACACCTCATTGTGGTTGATAGCCTGAGGCAAATTAAGACTCTAAGAATAACAATCAGACTACAGGAAAAGGCAGGTATCTGGAGACTTGGAGTTTTTACCTGATCTTCTTCTGGAACTGGGGCTAGGAAATGCAGACCTTGGTTTACATTTTGGTCTTTTCCAAAGGCACCCAGCGAGGGCAGAGGGAGCCAAAAGCTGTGGATTGCTAATAGCTCCAAACAGGGTACCAAGAGTCAGTCACAAGCAGTAACAAGTCTATGTAATACAAAGACACAAACCCAACCGTCAGCCAAAATGGGGAGACAAAAATCAAGCCCAAAATGAAAGAACAAGATAAATCTCCAGAAGAAGAGCTAAATGAATGGAGATAAGAAATTTATCAGATATAAAGTTCTAAATAGTGATTACAAAGATGCTCAACAGCATGAATAAAGATATGGAAACTATGAAAAATGACCAGTTGGAAATGAAGAATGACATAGCACTAATAAATAACACATTGGAAGAATGACATAGCACTAATAAATAACACAGCAGATTAGGGAAGCCGAGGATCAAATCAGTGAATTAGAACACAGGGTAGAAAAAAAATCACTCAATCAGAAAACAAAAAGAAAAAAACAATTGAAAAACAGACACATCATAATAAAAATGCCAAAAATTAAAGACAAAGAGAGAATCTTACAGGCAGCAAGAGAAAAGCAAACTGTTACCTACAAAGGAGCTTCCATAAGGCTGATACCTGCTTTTTCATCAGAAACTCTATATGTCTGAAGGAAATGGCATGACGTATTCAAGTTAATGAATCTATCATTCAAAATAGGTGGTGAAATAAACTCTTCCCCAAAAAGAGTACATCACCACCAAGCCAGCATTTCTGAAGTGCTAAAGGGACTGCTATAATGAGAAGAAATAGAGAGAGAAACACATTTTCTTTGGCTCATTGCAAAATACAAATATTTTTTGATTATTGATGTCTTGTCCTGGACCAAGTATTTTACATATCTATAATAATAAAAGCATAATATGCTAATTAGACCAGACAGCCGAACAACCTTCTGGACGACCTTCCAAACAAAACCACAGCTGCGAGGGCCGAGACAGCTGCCGTGGCTGCAAGGGCTGAGTCCCTTGCATGAATTTCATGCACTAGGCCTCTAGTCAACAATAACATTAAATGTAAATGGATTAAATGTTCCAATCAAAACACATAGCTAACTGAATGGATTAAAAAACATGGCCATAAATATATGCTTTCTATAAGAGACCCGCCTCAGAAAAAAAAAAAAAAGAATTACACACAATGAGAGTGAAGGGATGGAAAAAATTTTCTATAAAAATGGGTAAAAAAAGCTGGGGTAGCAATATTCATATCTGACAAAATCAACTTAAAAATGAAGGCCACCACAAGAGACAGTAAAGGTCACTACATAATGCTAAAGGAATTGATCCAACAAGAGGATATAACCATGGTAAACATATATGCACCCGATATAGGAGCACCTAAATATATACCGTATTTGCCGGCGTATAAGACGACTGGGCGTACCTGAAAAATATGCCTCCACGTGGGGGGTCGTCTTATACGCCAGGTACACTTCAGATAGACTGCCCATACTGCTTGCCCCGTGCCATAGTGGCCTCCCGATGCCCGCCCACTTCATTCCCCATACCGTTCAGGCATCAGCAGCGCTGCTGGGTGTATGCTCGGCTGTTATGCGATTTTGCTGTTATGTGATTTTACCACACTCGCAAAATAGCACACAGCCGACCATACACCCAGTATGATAGCGCAAAATCGCGAATCGCGATACCATACTGGGTGTATGGTTGGCTGTGTGCGCTTTTGCGAGTGGGGG
>NW_006284718.1:3221-6914 GCF_000327345.1 Myotis davidii | reverse complement strand
TGCAGCCTTGTGACAGTTTTCCTGCATGTCATAAGCATTTGAATATAAATTAAAATGTTAAAATCAAATCTGATATTGTTTTACCTTTTATTTGATGTGTGGAAGGTGTGTGGAAGAAGGGGTAGTCTTATACGGCGAGTATATAACAAACTCTGTATTTTGAGTGGAAATGTTAGGGGGTCGTCTTATACGCAAAATCATCTTATACGCCGGCAAATACGGTAAACAAAACAAGACAAAAAAACATCTGGAGGACGTTAAGTGAGTAATTGATAGCAATACAGTCATATTAGGGGACTTTAAAACCCCACTGACTTCACTGGATAGATCTTCCAGAAAAAAAATCAACAAGGAAACAGTGACTCCAAAGGATACACTGGATCAGATGGATTTAATTGACATTTCTAGAACATTGCACCCCAAAGTTGCAGAATATACATTATTCTCAAGTGCACCTGGGTCATTCTCAAAGATAGACCACATGTTAGAACACAAAACAAGTCTCTGCAAGTTCAATAAGATTGAAATCATGTCAAGCAACTTCTTGGATCACAATGTCATGAAATTAGAAATCAACTACAGTAAAAATCCTCAAAAACATTCAAACACCTGGAGGCTAAGGAGCATGTTATTAACAATGAATGTTACCAATGAGATCAAGAAAGAAATAAAAAAAAAACAAAACACTTTTTAGACACAAATGAAAATGAACACACAACAACCCCAAATCTCTGAGACACAGCAAAAGCAATCCTGATAGGGAAGATCATAGCACTACAGGACTACCAGGAAAAAAAAGAAAAAAAGAACAAGAAAAATTATTAATAAACTATCTAACCCTACAATTTAAATAATGAAAAAGAGAGCAACAAAAACAGCCCAGCCCAGAGTAAGAAGAGGGAATGAAATAACAAAGATTAGAGCAGAAATAAATGACATTGAGACAAAAAACCCAAAAAACAAAACAAAACAAAACAAAACAAAACAGAAAACCCACCAAAGATCAATGAAACCAAAAGCTGGTTCTTTGAAAAGATAAATAAGACTCATGAACCTTTAGACAGACTCATCAAGAAACAAAGAACCCAAATAATTAAAAGCAGACATGAAAGCAGTGAAGTAACAACTGACTCCACAGAAATACAAGGATTGTAAAAAAAATACTATGAACAACTATATGCTAATAAGCTGGACAATGTGGATGAAATGTGAACATTTCTAGAAAAAAACATGGTCCAAAACTGAATCAGGAAGAATCAGAAAACCTGAATAGGCCAATAAAACTGATGAAATTGAAATAGTAATAAAAAAAACTCCCAGCAAACAAAAGCCCTGGTCTGGAAGGCTTCACATGAGAGTTTTACTGAATATTCATAGAAGAACTAACACATAACCTCCTCAAATCTTCCAAAAAAATCCAAGAGGAAGGAACACATCCAACCTCTTTTGATGAGGTCAGCATTATCCTAATTTAAAAACCAGATAAAGAGACTGCAAAGAGAGAGAATTACGGGAAACATCCCTGAAGAACACAGATGCTAAAATTCTCAAAAAATATTATAAGTAGGATTCAGAAATATATTAAAAACACCATATGCCATGGCCAAGTGGGATTTATTCCAGGGATGCAAGGCTGGTACAATATTCACAAATCAATAAACCTGATACATCACAAAATCACATTGAAAGACTAAAATCATATAATCATATCAATAGGTGCTGAAAAGGCATTCAACAAAATCCAACACTTTTTTTTAATAAAAACTCTCAGCAAAGTGTGAATAGAGGGATTATAACTCAACATAATATGACAAACCTACAGCCAACATTGTATTCAATGGGCAAAAACTAAGACATTTCTCCTAAGAACAAGAACAAAACATAGATGTCTGCTTTCACCCTCTTATTCAAAAGTACTGAAAGTCTTTGCCACATTGATCAGAGAAGAAAAAACATAAAAACCATCCATATTGGAAAAGAGGAAGTAAAACTATCATTATTTGCAGATGACATGATATTGTACATAGAAAACTCAAAAGTCCCCACCAAAAAACTACTAGATTTAATAAATGAATTCAGTAATGTATCAGGATACAAAATTAACACCCAGAAATATATTTCATTTTTATATATCAATAATGAAGTTGCAGAAAGAAAAACTAAACAAATAATCCCATTTACCATTGCAACAAAAAATTTAAAATAGTTAAGAATAAACTTAACCAAGGAGATAAAAGACCTGTACTTGGAAAACTCCAGGACATTAAATAAAGAGATAGAGGAACATAAAAACAAGTTGAAGAAGGTACTGTGTACATGGATTAGTAGAATTAACGTCATTAAATTGTCCGTAATACCCAAAGCATCTACAAATTCATTGCAATTCCTATTAAAATACCAAGGACATATTTCAAAGATGTAGAACAAATACAACAAAAATTAATATGGAACCAAAAAAAGACCCTGGATAGCCACAGCAATCTTGAGAAAGAAGAATAAAGTTGGCGGGATCACAATACCAGATATACTACAAAGCCACTGTATTCAAAAGAGCCTGGTACTGGCAAAAGAATAGGCATATGGACCAGCAGAATGGAACAGAACCCCCAGAAATCAACCCAAGCCACTATGCTCAATTAATATTTGACAAAGGAGGCAAGATCATACAATGGAGTCAAGACAGTCTCTTCAATAAATGGTGTTTGGAAAATTGGACAGGTCCATGGAAAAAACAAACAAACAAAAAACTGGACCACCAACTTACACCATAGACAAGAATAAACTCAGAATGGATAAAAGACTTAAATATACATCATGAAACCATAAAAATAGGCAGCAAAATATACATCATGAAACCATAAAAATAGGCAGAAAAATCCCAGACATCTCTCAGAACAATATTTTTGCTGATACATTTCATAGGGCAAGGGAAAGAAAGGAGAAAATAAACAAATGGGTCTACATCAAGATAAAAAGTTTCCTCACATCAAAAGAAACCCTCAGCAAAATGAAAAGGGAGCCCACTGTGTGGGAAAACATATTTGGCAATGATACATCTGCTAATGGGTTAATATCCATAATATATAAGGATCTCTTACAACTTAATAAAAGGAAGACAAACAATCCAATTTTAAAAATGGATAAAGGACCTAAATAGGCACTTCTCCAATGTGGGCATACAGATGGCTAAGAGACACATGAAAAAATGCTCAGTCACTAATCATCTGAGAGATGCAAATTAAAATGACAATGAGGTAACATCTCATACCTGTCAGAATGGCTACCATCAACAAATGACAAGTGCTGGCAAAGATGTGGAGATAAGGAAACTCCAGTACACTGCTGGTGGAATGCAGACTAGTGCAGCCATTATAGAAAAAAATATGGAGTTTCCTCAAAAAATTAAATATGAAACTGCTATTTGACCCAGTGATCCCACTTCTAGGAATACAGTATATCCTAAGAAACCTGAAACACCAATCAGAAAGAATATATGCACCCCTATGTCCATAACAACATAATTTACAATAGCTAAGATCTGGAAACAGCCCAAGTGCCCATCAATAGATGAGTGGATAAAAAAGTTGTGGTACATTTATAGCATAGAAAACTGTGCAGCAGTATAAGAGAAGGATTTCTTACCCTTTGAGAGGGACCTGGAGAGTATTATGCTAAGTGAAATAAACCAGTCAG
>NW_006284718.1:0-1566 GCF_000327345.1 Myotis davidii | reverse complement strand
TATAATGTGTTAAAACTTTACACAGATATGTTTTTCCACTACCGCCTGGACCACCCAAGAAAAAGCATTTGGGGTGTACAGTTTGATCTTCGATGGCTGAAGTTATAGTCTGAAAGGCTGCCAACTGTTCATCATTCAGAGAAGTTATCAAAACCTCTGCCTGTTGTCGCTTGTACAATTCATCACATGTATTTGCATTCATTAATAAAGGATAGTCCGGAAGTTTGAAATGTGAACATTTCATTCCATGCAATGTGAATACCTCCTGAATTTTGTTAAAGGCATGCATTTCACAGTTTACACAAGCACCTTCTCTTCGGTGTAATTTCCAACAGAAATCTTCAATAAAATGAGATTTATTCTCATTCCATAATCTGTCTGCAGCAGAAGGACATCCAAACACACATATGTATGCAAAAAGTTGCCGTAGTTGTTTGGGCATATTAAGGATGATTGCATCGTCAATTGTATCTTTCCAGATAGTGCCGTCAAGTAGTAATCCTCAGTGTTTAGCAGCTTCATGAAATGTATCATAAGTTACACCTCCTACAGTTCGCAGATCATCAAAACTTATCGCACCTTTTACATGCAGAAGCAAAAGTCTAAGGTAATATCATTCTGGTTCTCTAAAGCTCACAGTGAACAGTCTACCTAATACTTTATTCCCACCCTTTCGGCGTTTTGTCCACAAATAATTATTAAACACATAATGTAGTGGAATCTCCCAATAATAATAATTATGTGTGTCAGAATCTTCTCTATTCAATAAGAACCAAGCCATCAAAGTTTAGTTATGCCTTTTAGCCCTATCTAAAACTTCAGCAAAATCATCAGTATGAAAATACAAATTTTGTTCATTTGGCAAATGAATAGCTAATCTTGTGATTGCATGAGATTGGTCATGCATTCGAATTGCAAAAAGTCTCCAAACAACCTCAGGAGCACTCACATACCTAGAGTCAATGAAGTCCTGTACTTCATCATGATTGATAATATTTTTTTTCAGAAATTTGAAAATTTGCACAATCGTGCCCTTTATAGATGTATTTAAATAAATATTTGACACTTTTAATTGATCCGCAGACTTCAACGTTTATATGACAGTTATATTTAAGGCACAAATACTGGTTATAAGGGACAATCCAAGTGTTATCGACAACTTTATTTCCAATAGATATGGTGCTACCAGATCTTCATTTGTAGTTGGGATATCCATCAATATTTCCAATGGTCACATTTTGAAATTCTTTTGGATATCCCTTTAAACATTTTCCATTTTTCATACATGGACTATTGGGATTTTGTATTCCACATGGTCCATGTACCATATTTGATTTTACAATTTGAAAAAGTCAAGGATACTGGTCTTCATCTTGAATTTCTGCCTGAACTATATGGTCAATGTCATCTTCTGTTCATAATTTGGATTCACTTTCTAATATCAATAATATGTGAGCATGATGCAGTCCACATTTCTGAAATTCAATGACATGAATCTTAGCTATTATTTTGCCTAATAAATGAAATTTGCAGATATCATTTAAAAGAGTGTTCAGCTTAATATTA
>NW_006284717.1:14632-15474 GCF_000327345.1 Myotis davidii | reverse complement strand
TAATACCCTTTGTAATACTTTAAGCAATGAAAATAAAAAAACAAAAGGCTTTAGCTATTTAAATTTATACATGGGCTTTAGGAAGGTATCCTTTTGTCTGTGATCTAATTCAGCAACAGATAAAAGTCCTTTTCAAAATTGACAGTATAATTGGTGTAAAGTTCTTCCAGTATCTACTGCCTAGGAAGTAAAATTGACTGTCTCCATGTAGATCACAAAATAAGGCATTTTTCTCATTAATAAAATTTCATTCTTTCAGCATGAGTAATTTTGTCAACAACGTTTTGAGGCAGTAACAGTTTATAACAAATTGAGTGAGTTATTGTTTCAGGTACTGTGCTGTGTCATACCAGATTTCATTTGTATCTTTGCAACAACTCTACACAGTAGGTACTATAATGACACAGATGAGAACACTGAGGTATAGAGAGATCAGGTAACTTGATCAATAAAACCCAAAAGTGGCTGAGTCTCATTTCAAATCCATGAGCCATGCCCTTTAACCATTACACTCCACTCAGTATTGTGGTAGAGCCTGCTCTTACCGGCTCACAAATTTTCAGGAATTTTGCAAGTTGGTTGTTAAACATGGTCATTATTAAAAATTAAATCATATAATCTTAGAAGTGAATAAGTTACATTAAAACCAAAGGTAATACGTACTCTAAATTCATCACTCCTCAATTATTTACTACACTTTACTGTTCTGACTCATGACACTATTTATATCTTTTGGGTCTTTCTGGTGGAATATAATAGTGTATTACTGCACGTTTCTCCTCAGCTCTGCATTTAGTGGCATCACATTAGCAGCCAACATCAGCCATGGAGGGAGAGTTTCC
>NW_006284717.1:5299-14474 GCF_000327345.1 Myotis davidii | reverse complement strand
GCTCTGTTCCGTATCCTTACAGTGAAAAGTGGAGTTGGGTTGCAGTACAGGAGAGAAATTCAGAAGGGGAATATTGGAGTAATGACTGCAGTAGGAGAAGAGGGAACCTCTTTCCCGGGCCACAGCCACTGGCGCCCTGGACCACAGGGCTGGCAGCTTCTCCGGGTGGCTGCAGCCTGGGACCTCAGGGCGGGTGGCTTGTCCATCTACTGGGTTGCAGCCAGCTACAGGCGCTGGCACCTGGACCAAGGTGGGTGGCTTCTCCGTGTCCTTTGTGATGTAGTGTGGACAGCTTCTCCGGCTGGCTGCAGCCTGGGATCACGGGGCAGGCGACTTCTTCATCTCCTAGGCTGCAGCCAACCTCAGGCGCTGGGGTCTGGCTTCTCAGTCTTCCTGAGGACATGGCGCGGGCGGATATGGGGCAGTCAGCTTCTCCAGCCTGCTGAGGCCTGAGATCATGGGCAGGCGGCTTCTCCAGCCAGCTGTAGACTGGGATCATGGGGTAAGTGGCTTCTTTGTCTCCCAGGCCACAGCCAGCCTCAGGCGCTGGAGCCGGACTTCTCTGTCTCCCCTGGCTTCTGCGTCTCCAATAGGCCTGGAGCAGCCAGAGCCGGGATGCTTGCATGGTAGCTGTGGCTACCATGCAAGTATCTCAGCTCTGGCCTCTGCCATCTTTGTTGGGTTAATGTGCATATCTCTGGATCTGTTGGTGGGCTTGGCTGGTGGGCTGGCTGGTGGGCGTGGCTTGGGTGTAGCAAAAGTATGGTCAATTTGCATGTTTGTCTATTATTAGGTAAGACTAGTATGTACCACAACATGTTTTTCCAATCATCTATTGAAAGATACTTTGATTGTTCCATGTGTTGGCCACTGTAAATCATGCTTGATTTCCGCCCCTTTGTCTTTCTGATTGTATCTCTTAGTTCATGCTTCAGATAACCTGCATTAAAATTTGTCTTCCTTTACTATTCTATGTGCTTAGTGACTACATGCAAATAAATAAATAAATAAATGTTTCTACCTTATGTAAATAATATATACATACACATATATACAGGCTCATATTAAAAATTTCCAACAAAGAATATTGATTGCTTTTTTGTTTTAATCATATTTCATATTCTTTGAGTAGATATTATACTTTGTTTATATGTACACTATACTTTTTGTTAAATTTATTCTCTTGCTAGTTAAGTTTTTTTGACTGTGACTAAAATAATATTTGCTGATTGATTTCCTGTTGCTTATTGTTATTACAGTCTGCTGATTTTAAACTATTTTTTATTTTTTCAATTAGAACAACAAATTCTCTTATTAGTTCCACTAGTTTTCTATTAGAGTTTTTTTTTTTTAGCTTTTAGGATATGTAAATATGTCATCATGATAAAAAACAGATATGCCAAATTTCATCAATTTTAAGACATCATCAATTGTAAGAGATACAATTAAGCTGTGTGTATCACTATTAAAAACAACAATGACAAGTGCTGGTGAGGATGTGGAGAAAAAGGAACACTAGTTCACTGCTGGTGGGAATGCAGATGTTGCAGCCACTATGGAAAACAGGATGGAATTTCCTAAAAAGTTAAAAATGGAACTCCCATTTGACAAAGCATTCCCACTGCTGGGAATATATCCTAAAAACCCAAAAAGCAGTATTATTTATAATAGCTCAGATCTGGAAACTGCCCAAGAACCCATCAGTAGATGAATGATTAAAAAAGCTGTGGGACATTTACACAATGGAATACTATGCATCTGTAAAAAAGTGATCTCTTATCCTTTGGGATAGTATGGATGGACCTGTAGACTATTATGCTAAGTGAAATAAGCTAACCTGAGAAAGACATATATCACATGGTCTCACTTATTTGTGGAATCTAATGAACAAAATGAATTAATCAACACAATAAGACCTGAAACATGGAGATATGGATCAGACTGACATACATCAATGTGGAAATGAGAAGAAATTAACCAAAGAACTTATATACTTAGATGCATAACTCATGGTCACAGGCAATAGGGTAGTGGAGACCTGGGGCAGGGGTAGGTAGGGCTGGGAGGAGAGGGTAAGGGGGAGAGGTATGGGAGATATCTGTAATGCTATCAGCAATAAGAAATATATACATTAAAAATAAAACACAAAATAAAAAACAAAAGTCTAGCTTTATGTAGATAATCCAAACAAGGAAAAAAAAAAGACAATGTTGCCAATTGAACTATACCAATAGTAGATGCCAATGTATGACAAATCTCCATTTCAGAAAAGCAAAATATGAATAAAATAAGACTTTAAAATCAATAAAACACAATAGTTTTATTCATTCTCTTCTATATGTATCCTGATGATTTTCCAATAGAATATGCAGTATTTTAATTTTTTACATCTCATATTTACTGGGTTTTATCTGTGCTATTGGACTTTTCAAAGAGCTAGCTTTTAAATTTCTTTAACTTATATAATTAATTTCATTTTCTACCCATAATAAGTTACATTTTCCATTTATATGTTCATTTTTCATCTTTTCAAACTTATAAGTATAAGTTCCTCTCTTTTATCTAGTTCACATTTTTATAATTAGTGAATAGATTTAGAATAACAGCATTCCTTTTGACTATGGCTTTTCAGTGCTCCAAATACGTGATGACATCTGCATTTCATTGTTTTCCATATAGCAATTAGTTAATTGTATGTAAACACCTTAATATTCAAGAAACGATTTTTGTGTAAAATTTTCAGTTATTTAAATATAATATTTTGGACTATAAAAGCTTATTTTGTGTTGGAGGTAGGCATAGTTATTAAATACACTGGGGAATGTTTTTTCCTTGGCTCACAACTATACAGTAGCAGAAAATACCCTTCATAAAAAAATGTGATATTCTGTGAAAATGAGCATAGTTTTCTTATTCAAAGTTTCATTGCATGTGCAACTATTGTGTTATTTCAAGTGCTCTACTAATACGGAGACATTTTATTTATTTATATATATTTTATTAATTTTTTACTGAAAGGAAGGGAAAGGGATAGAGAGTTGGAAACATCGATGCGAGAGAAACATCAATCAGCTGCGTCGTGCACACTTCCCAGTGGGAATGTGCCCACAAACAAGGTACATGCCCAGGAATCATACCTGGGACCCTTCAGTCCACAGGTCAACACTCTATCCACCAAACCAAACCGGTTAGGGATAATCATGAGACTTTAAACCTAAACCATTGTGATCTAAAATGCCATCTCCAATTCCCATCCCTAGTCTATAATCTTCTGAGCACCCACAGGTCATTTTATACATTATTGCTCTACCAATTCTGACATCTCCTATTTACAACTTTGCAATGCTTTCAGCTATAAATTCAAATGAATGTTTACTACATTTTAACCAGTATTTCTCTGTTCATGGTAGTAATATTTTCTGGTGTTTCCCCAATATTAGAAACGCTATAATTCTTTCACATGTACTTTAACTTGTGATTATTCATTTTTTTTGGCATTATACACACAATTACTCTTTTTCATGTGTTTAGATATCACTATTGTATGCATTTTGAGTAGAGCAACAAAGCATTTTATCTTACATTTTCCTGAGGAATTACTTTTATAAATATTAAAATAGTATTCTGAAGTTAATTGGGTTTCAAAAATATTTTTAAATAAATTGACATGATATTGGTTTGAAAAAATGAGTATATAAAATGGTTTGAGTCAGCTCACTGAAAGTTTGACTGAAGAAACGTTGAGAAAATTAATGCAACTCATGTATATATTGTTAAGAATATATGAGATTATAAACTTCAAAAATACAATGAATCCTTGTTTCTGAGATGTCTGAAAACATTATTTCCTTTTATTAGAAGAGAGCAAAACAATTCTTTTGATGGAATCCTTGAAGGCTTTCTTAACTTGATTGTTTCTCAGTGTATAAATAAATGGGTTTAACATAGGTGAAATAGAAGAAATGAGCAGTGAAACTACTTTATTAATGGTCACTTGCTCCTTTGCTGAAGGATTCATGTAGATGAAAATGCATGTGCCATAGGTGATGGAAACCACAATCATGTGGGAAGAACAGGTGGAAAAGGCCTTTTTCCTTTGCTGAACAGAAGGGAATCTCAAAATTGTCTTGATAATGGAAGCATATGACAGACCCACACAAGTGAGAGTGATATTCAGGGTCAGGACAGCACAGATTATGACTGTCTGTTCGATGAGCCATGTGTCTGAGCATGAGATTTTCACTAAGGGAAACGCATCACAGGTAAAATGATCAATAATGTTAGAGTCACAAAATTTTAGAGTTAAACCGAGGCTAAGTGGTGGGACTATGATACATAAACCAGACACCCAACTGCTAATGACAAGAGTCTGGCAGACCTTGGTGCTCATGATGGTGGTGTAATGCAGGGGCTTGCAGATGGCCACATAGCGGTCATAGGACATGGCCGCCAGAAGGAAAAATTCTGTCACTCCACAGAGGTCAGTAAAAAACACTTGGATGAAACAATCGTTGTAGGTAATGACCTTGTCACCTGCTGCAATACTATACATGTACCTGGGAATACAGGCAGATGTGAATGCGATCTCCAGAAAGGAGAAATTTTTTAAGAAGAAGTACATAGGTGTTTTTAGGTGAGAATCCACAGAGGTTAGTGTGATGATGGTCAGGTTTCCAGTTACACTCAGGGTGTAGGTGAGAAAGAGAAAGATAAAAATCAGAACCTGTAGCCGAGGGTCCTCTGTCAGTCCCAGCAGAATGAATGTTGTCACTGTACCGTTTCTCATCATGGACTTCTGACTTCTTCCAATCTGCGTGTGATATTCAGAAAAATTTTCTGATAGATTATAACTTACTTTAACTTTTCTAAAGCTTAACTCTTATGACCAACCTTAAGCACTGTGGCTGCCCCTATTCCCCATTACCCACTCCGTCTTATTTTCCCCTTGAATATGTGCATTAGCTTTACTGACTACGTGTGTTACCTTTGTTGCCCACACAAATGATGACTGTCTTCTCCTCCCTCCCTCATCTTCCAGTCAATGAATTATATTCATTGATACTACACTAAGTAGGAACTCAAATGTTCCTAATGTACAATCAATATGTCAAATATTGACATTTTCCTTACATAAAGTAATAAAAATCTGTTCCTATTTTTTATCTAATTTACTTGTTTTATGAGAATATCCACTTTATTGTTCAACTCATTGTGTTCTGTTCCTATGGATATTGGGACAGAATTATAATGACCATCCAGTTCATAAAGCTTCTAATTTAAAGAAAAATCACTAACTGAGGATCATGGGTTACTCAATAATCAGAATCCTTAAAAATGAAAAGAATCCTTTTAGGAAATTTAGTCACTCACTCAACAACTATCAAGTATTTATATCAGATTGAGATGTAGAAATGATACATATGGCTTTTTTATTTTTATTTTTGCAGCTCACCTACCTTCCATCTTTTCTCTTACGCTCTCACATATGTGGGTCACTGTGAAATCTGACTTGTCCTTCAGATTTTAAACATTATTCAAGGCTGAAAACATATGTTTTCTTCATGATATTACAATTTGTCTTATAATAGAAGTCAATAAACAGGCTGATCAGAACATGTAACTTATTAATTTATGTTTATTTTATCTTCCAGACAAATGCTCAAAATGGACACAGGAATCTGAATGGGATGCTGTGACTTCAGTCATTTTGTTATTCTTTTTTGAGGTGGGAAGAGGAATGCAAAGGGCATGTTTGTATATTTCTGTATAAAGATACTTCATTATTTTTAATTTGAGATTGAAAAGTCTATACAAAGTTACCCTGAATATTTCTCACATTAAGCAATGTGAGACACATAAGACGCAGGTTTGTTTATGTGTCTTATGCATAAACGTCCCAGACAATGACATTTATTCACATGAAGGAAATTCATTCTAAAAAAAATTTTAATAAATATATCTGAAACACATTAAGAGTATATAAACTACCACTATCACAGAAATCCATTTTCTTGTCAGAGGAAATTATAATCTAGATCCTAAGATCAAAGAGACAAACTATCATACTTACTCTCCTGTTATTAAATCAGGACTTCTGTTGGCTATTTAAACATAACGATATTAAGACTACAATCTCCATCATTGAAAAAAAAATACTATAAAGGCTGAGAACTCTCTCCACTGGTGAAAGTGATAATAATTTAAATAATCAGGGCAGAGAGAAATGCTTTTATGTTGTCAAATGTGACTTTTCTTTTTAATTTGCAGAAAAAGTCATTAAGTGAAAACAGCAAATGTTCCTTGGTGACCTACAATCAAGAATTGTTAATTAATTTTCTGAGAAATGAAGTTTGGCAAATACACAATGAAACAGGCTTCAGTGGGACTGTCTCCTTGGAGATATGAAGATGTTGCAGGAGCATTTGACACAGGTCATTTATTTTATTTTTTAAAAAATGTATCTTTACTGTTGAAAGTATTATAGATGTCCCCCTTCCCCCCCCATTAACCCCCTCCACCTTGCTCCTGTCCCCTCCCCAGTCCTTCCTTCACTGCACTATTGTCTGTGTCAATGGGTTATGCATATACATGTAAGTGTTTTAGTTACTCACTTCCTGCCACCCTTCACACCCCACTCTCCATATCCCTCTGAGATTCGTCAGTCTGTTTCATGCTTCCATGTCTCTGGATCTATTTTGTTCCTCAGTGTATTTTGTTCATTAGATTTCACATATAAGTAAGATCATGTGATACTTGTCTTTCTCTGACTGGCTTATTTCGCTTAGCATGATACTCGCCAGGTCCCTCCATGCTGTCTCAAAGGGTAAGAGATCCATCTTTTTTATTGCTGCATAGTATTTCATGGTGTAAATGTACCACAGCTTTTTTATCTGCTCTCCTACTGATGAACACTTGGGCTGTTTCCAGATCTTAATGATTGTAAAGTGTTGCTATGAAAAATGGCAGGACAACTGTGTCATTTAAATTGCATAGTTCATTTCTTAACTGATTTTTTCTTTTTAGAGTGAGAGGAAAGGAGAGGGATAAAGAGATAGAAACATTGATACAAGATAAACATGGATGACTACTTTTGCATCCCCCATGCTAGGAATTGAGTCCAAAACCTGAGCATGTGCCTTGACTGGGAATTGAACCATGGATTCCTGGTTCATAGGTCCATACTCAATCACTGAGTAACACCAGCCAGGCTTATTTTCCATATGAACAACTGTACACATACTTTTGCCCCTCCCTGTATAAGGCTAATGCTTACATATAGATCTTATTTTTTTCAGATTTTTCTTTCTCCAAATACACTGACTGCATTATTCACAAATGTATAAAAATTTGCAACTGTATCTTATAACTGGAGACAAAACATATTTTTATAGTTGCACAACAATATAAATGTACTAAGTGCCACTGAATCTTACTTAAAAATGGTCAAAATAGTAGAGTCTGTGTTATGCATATTTTATTACAATAAGAAATATTCATGTTTATGTATTTAAACACCTTATTTATTACATAATATAAATTTTACCTAAGTTGTCAGTGTATGATATTCACTTTTAATAATAATCCCTATGCCTTTCTTAATATGTATAAAAATTATAGTTATATCACCTCTCATTCCTTTTACACGTGTGTGGTTGGTGCCAGCGAGAGCTTTATATATCTAGATAAACTTGCTTAATTAGACCTGCTTTTGATTTAGCTAAACTTTTTCCAGCCCAGTGAAGCACCCCAACTTCTCTTTCAGGTAATTGTCAATAACACAGCATTAAATATCAACATGAAGCATATTATTATTGTAGATCATGCAGGGAGAACAAAAGGTAAAATATTTAACTGCAGCAGTGCTTGGCTATATTCTGGGCAGCTAGAAAAACTGAAGTCATTTTCAAGGTCCCCCATTTGGTGGCGGGGCCTGTGCCCCACTTGGGGGAAGCCAGTGTTGCTTTTTCGGTGCCAGGTCTGTGGTGCCGTTTCTTTGTAAATGGCCAGTGCACTTCACGGCAGCTCCTGTGTTGAGTGTCTGCCCCTGGTGATCAGTGCTTGTCATAGCGACCCGTTGGATGGCCGGAAGGACACTTACCATATTAGCCTTTTATATATATAGATAGGAATATAATTATTTTCAAATAAAACAAAATTCTGTATTCTTCCACTTTTATAATTTAAAAAAAATATATTTTATTGACTTCAGAGAGGAAGGGAGAGGGAGAGAGAGATAGAAACATCAATGATGAGAGGGAATCATCGACCAGCTGCCCTCTGCTCATTCTCTACTGGGGATCGAGCCCACAACATGGGCATATGCCTTTGACTAGAATCAAACCCAGGTTACTTCAGCCTGCAGGCTGATGCTCTATCTACTTAGCTACAGTTTTACTAAAAATATTTTTGTACTCTAGTTAACATATTCTAGGAAGGAACTTATTTTTCAGAAATACAATACCTGAAATGAGGAATTTACTGGATGGTATTAATAGCCTTATAGATAATGCAAAATAAAAGAACTGTTACGTATAGCAACTAAAATCTGATACACTGCAACAGAGAGGGAAAGATACTGAAAATATAAATAGACTTAAAGCCTGTAGACAATATTAACTGATCTAATGCACATGTAATTGGAGTGAGAACAAAGAAAGACTACAAGGCTAGGCCAGGGATGACAAAAATATTCAAAGAAATAAAAAAAATGAGTGAAACTGTACAAATTTGATGATAATAAAAAATTTGATAATCATCAAGAAGGAGAAACACAAAAGAATCACACCAAGGATAATAACAATAAAATTCCTAAGAACAAGTGATTTAAAAAACCCTCAAAAAGCAGCTACTGGGACAGACATAAGAATCATCACAGATTCTTCACCAGATAAATGCAAGGCCGGAAAACAGGGAAAAATTATCTTTAAAGATGAGATTCCCTGAAAGGAAAACATGCTCTAAGTTAATCCAGTTCTGAGTTAGATGGGAGAATACTCTGGCACAGGATTATCTAATTTAGGGAATAGTAATAATATCTAAACTTCAACCACTGTCGCACACTGCTAACACTGATAGTATGCTTCATTGATTTAGGGATCACTTCCTTTGAAAAATTATCTTGAGCCACTTGTCTGAGTTAAGTGCCTTTCTTTTGCGCCATTTTAGAACACTGGTT
>NW_006284717.1:0-5261 GCF_000327345.1 Myotis davidii | reverse complement strand
ACTTTGTTAAGATGTGGGACTATGATTTATTCAAATTATATCACACTATTAGCAGAATTCCAGACTTGCAATCAAATACTCAAAAAAATTTTACCCTACAATATGTGACTTGCATGTTTAACCTACTCACCTCCAATATACTAGCTTTCTCCCTCAATGCAATTGGCACTCCCTTTTAAAATATCTTTAACAAAAGTTTTCCATGACCTTGACTGTACATGGCAGCTATTGATATAGTTTTGCTTTGGTGGAGGAGTTATTACTAAACCTTTAGCAACTATATTGATGCTGAGAGCTCCTTCTAATGACCAAAGAGATAGCTCCCTTCCTCTTCCTGTCTAATTTTATAGTTTCCTCTTTTTGAAGATGCCACATATCTTCTCAAAACACCTCATTGAGATATTAAAACAGAAGCCAAGGATTTGGAATCCTGTTTTCATTACTAGCTGTTTCCTATTTGAGGCTAACATACAACTAATCACTCACTCTTGAATATGCAAATGTTTTGTATCTGTAGTTGGTATCTCAAGGGTTGCAATTTTCCTAAACTGCTGATAAAAAAGCATCCAGTGGCCTTATATATAGTTTAACTTAGTTCCTTTTATTTATTATTAGTTTTTAAAATCCTCACCTGAGTATTTTAGAGAGAGTGGAAGAGAGAGGGAAAGACAGGGAGAAGCATTGATGTTAGAGAAACACATCAATTGGTTGCCTCCTGCACGAGTGCTGACCAGGGCCCAGTCCAGGAAGGAGCCTGCAACTGAGGTACGTGCCCTTGCCAGGAACTGAACCTGGGACTCTTCCAAACGGGCTAGGGCATATTTTTATTTTTACCGACTAAAGTGAGGGCAGGAATCACCCCCCACTTGGTGCCCAGCTCCCACTGTTCAGCCTCTGATGTTTAAAACATAGATAATGCAGACTTGCAATCAAGTACTCAAAAAAAGGAAACAGAACTAAGTTAATTCCTGAGAGCCAGTATTTTTTTTTTTTTAGTGTATTTTTATTGACTTCAGAGAGAAAGAGAGAGGGAGAGAGTGATAGAAACATCATGATGAGAGAGAATCATCAGGCTGCCTCTCCAACACCCCATACTGGGGATTGAGCCTACAACCCAGGCATGTGCGTTCACTGGGGATCCATGATCTTCTGGTTCATAGACCAACATTCAAATCCTGAGCCATGCCAGCCCGGCTGAGAGGCAGTATTTTAAGACCACAGAGAAAAGCCAACCACAGTAGCTCATACTGAGTTATAGAAATGAAATATATCTGAAGCCTGGTAACCTCTTCTCAGTTCAACTCTTCTTAACTCACTTTCCTCTATGGGCACACTGTTTGCAGAACAGCGTTCCTTATTACAGAAATATTTTGTCTTTGATCCATGTTTATTCCTTGCCTAGATACAAAGAGACCAACTTTAATAAACTAATTGATAGTAAAGTGTAAGGGCTTCATAAAGGGTGTCCCAAAATTCACGCAAGATTTGAATTTAATGGTGCTCGCTATCGCGATATGATAATCCAGTTTTTTTGTGCCTAAATCGCAAGATATGGATATGGGTGACATGTGGTTTCAACAAGATGGTGCCGCATGCCACACAGTCCAAGAAACAACTCAATTACTGCAAGAGTCATTTCCTGGTTGTGTAATTTCCCGTTTTGGTGATCAGAATTGGCCACCCACATCTTGCGATTTAATGCCATTGGACTTTTTTCTTTGGGGTTTTTTGAAGTCTAAGGTTTATGCCAACAAGTCCACGACTACCCACACCTTGAAGAAGGAAATTGAGCGCTGTATCAATGAAATTCCGCCACATTTATGCAAAATGGTCATGGGAAATTTCAAAAAAAGAGTGCGTATATGCCAGCAAAGACGTGGAGGCCATTTACCTGAAAGCAACATCAATGAGAGAGACACATACTAGTGTCTCTATTCCATACATAATCCTATACTGTATACTTTATGAATCAATAAAAAATTTACAATTTTTAATTACAAGCTTGTGTTTTCTATCAAAATTACTTCTTGCGTGAATTTTGGGACACCCTTTATCTATCTCTCTTGCAGAAATGATTCTTGTTAAATTTATGAGTAGGGCAGCAATGGTTAACCTATGACACATGTGTCAGAGGTGACATGTGAATTCATTTTTTTGGTTGATTTTTCTTTGTTAAATGGCATTTAAATATATAAAATAAATATAAAAAATATAAATCTTTGTTTTACTATGGTTTCAAATATCAAAAAATTTCTATATGTGACACGGCACCAGAGTTAAGTTAGGGTTTTTCAAAATGCTGACACGCTGAGCTCAAAAGGTTCGCCATCACTGGCGTAGGGCATATATATATATTTAATTACTAAAATATTATTTGCCTTACCTTTGCCAGCATGGTGTGTCTCACTGGGTAGAATGTTGGCCTGCACTGAAGGGTCTCTGGTTCCATTCCTGGTCAAGGGCACTTACCTGGGTTTTGGGTTCACTCCCCACCCCTGATCAGGGTATGTGTGGGAGGCAACCAGTCTATGTGCCTCTCTCATTGATGTTTCTCTCTCTCCCAATTCCTTCCCTTCCCTCCCTTCAATCTATTTATTTATTTATTCTCTTTATTGATTAAGGTATTACATATGTGTCCTGAACCCCCATTGGCCGCGCCCCACTCATGCCCACACCTCCATAGTGCCTGTGTCCATTGGTTATGCTTATATGCATGCATACATGTCCTTTGGTTGATCTCTACCCCTCCTGACTTCCCTCTGAGGTTTGATGGTCTGATCAATGCTTCTCTGTCTCTAGATCTGTTTTTGTTCATCAGTTTATGTTCACTCTATTCCACAAATGAGTGAGATCATGTGATATTTATCTTTCTCTGACTGACTTATTTTGCTTGGCATAATGCTCTCCAGGCTCATCCATGCTGTTGAAAATGGCAGGAGGCCCCCGCCCCCCACTTTTTTACAGTAGCCTAGTAGTCCATTGTGTAGATGTACCACAGTTTTCTAATCCACTCATCTGCTGGTGGGTACTTAGGCTGTTTCCAAATCTAAGCTATTGTAAATTGTGTTGCTATTAACATAAGGGTGCATATATCCTTTCTAATTTCTTGCAATATATTCCTAGAAATGGGATCACTGGGTCAAATGGGAGTTCAATTTTTAGTTTTTTGAGGAGACTCCATACTGTTCACCACAGTGGCTCAACCAGTCTGCATTCCCACCAGCAGTGCATGAGGGTTCCTTTTTCTCCACAGCCTTTCCAGCACTTGTCGTTTGTTGATTTGTTGATGATAGCCATTTTGACAGGTGTGAGATGGTACCTCTTTCTTGTTTTGATTTGCATCTCTCAGATGATTAGTGATTTTGAGCATGTTTTCATATGTCTCTTTTCCTTCTTTATGTTCTCCTAACAAACAAGCAGACAAATAATCCAATTATAAAATGGGCAGAGAACCTGAGAGACACTTCTTCTAAGAAGACATACTAAAGGCCAACAGATATATGAAAAGATGTTCCACTTCTCTAGATATCATGGAAGTACAAATCAAAACTGCAATGAGGTCCCACCTCACATAATAGCCATCTGTTAGAATGGTTATTATCAACAAGGCAAGTAATAACAAGTGTTGGTGAGATTGTGGAGAAAAAGGAACCTTTGCTCACTACTGAATGTTAACTGGTGTAAACACAGTGTAAAAACAGTGCATTTTCTCAAAAAATTAAAGGTAGAGTTACCGTATGATCCAGAATTTCTTCTTCTGGATATCTACCTTAAAGACTTGAAAGTATTTGTTTTCAAAGACATATGTACCCCCATGTTCATTGCAGTATTATTCATGATGGCCAAGACATGGAAACAACCAAAGTATTTTTTGACAGATGATTGGATAAAGATGATGTGACACATTTATACATTGGATTACTACTCAGGCAAAGAGAAAGATAAAATACGGCCATTTGTGACAACATGAATGGATCTTGAGAATATCATGCTAAGCAAAATAAGTCAGACAGGGTCAAGTACCATAATATTTCACTCATATGTGGGATATAAAATTGAAAGCAACAAGTGATCAAACCAGACAAGCAAACAAAAACTCTGTATGGTGGTTACCAGAGGGAAATGGAGGTAGGGGTGATGTGGTAAGAGAGAAACATATGGGGATGGAACATGATTTGGCTTTGGGTGGTGGGCACACAAAGCAACATACAGATCACAGTTTATAGAAATGTACACTTGAAATCTATACAATCTTATTAAACACTGTCACCCCAATTGATTTAATTAAAAAAGGAAAAGAAAAAAAGGGGGGAAAAAGCTAGAGTGTGTAGGACCTCTTTTTGGTTTTTAGAGAACTTGAAGATATGTCTTTTAAAAAATGTACTCAGTCTTCTGTAAATAAGTAAATAAATACTCATATATGTGGTGACTCTGATTCAAAAATCACCAATAAATTTAGTTTATAAATAACTGTTGGGGTAAGAAATGTCCTAAATCAGCAGTGGGGACCTTGTTTTTGGGGATAGATCAGAAACAGAAGATATGCAAACTACATCACCACAAGACTTGTAAAATTAATAGGGAGTGATTTCCCCTATTTATCAATTTTTATAAATACATAATTTTAATTGTAAAACAATAAACCTGATAATAAAAAGAAAATACATGTAAAATTATACATATATAGAGATAGGTATTGCTAGTATTTTGAATATGTACATCCACACATTTTGTATATCCATGAGCATATTTATTAAGTATATTTAAAATATAGGAGCAATTTATAAAAGTAAAACATAAAATTCTATACTTTAGCTTTATAAGCACAGGGAACTAAAGATAAGCTTTTGCATAAAAATTCCTGGGTATAGTTCTTAATGTATGAGTACTTCATTACTTTTTAAAATAATTTGTTTTTGCATATTTTAAAAACTATTCATTAAAATGATTGCAAGGTATTTATTTGAAGGTTTCTATTGGAAAGACCTCCACAAAAACACACTTGTTCAGAATAATTTGAAAATAGATTATTTATTAGGATGTCACCAAAGAATTAATAGTGAAATATCAACAGTTTAGCTCCACATACACATTTTCCAATTTATTCGATTTATCCTAGCCTGTAATAATTCAGATGTATTGGGTATTGTGATATAAAATAGCAAATTTTTGTACATGGGGGCTAACTTTACTCCCTCAGTTAAGCTCATGGAATTTTTGAAAGAGCGTGACAGAGGGAACAATATTTTATGCACAAATCT
>NW_006284716.1:0-204 GCF_000327345.1 Myotis davidii | reverse complement strand
AAACACACACAAAACTTCAGACAATACTAGTGTAGGTTGAATACTGTTCTCTCGAATTCCCATTCATCAGGGAACCTCAGGATGTGAAAATTATATATATATACACACACACACACACTAGAGGCCCTGTGCACAAACATTTTTGTGCACTAGCGGGGGGAGGGGGGTGTTCCTCAGTCCAACCTGTGCCCTCTCACAGTCTGG
>NW_006284715.1:27065-28645 GCF_000327345.1 Myotis davidii | reverse complement strand
ATCCCTCCAACTTTGTTCTTCTTTCTCAGTATTTCTATGGCTATTGGGTTCTTTTTTTATTCCAGATGAATTTTTGGAGAGTTTGTTCTATATCTCTGAAATATGCTGTTGGTATTTTAATGGGGATTGCATTGAATCGGTACATTGTTTTGGGTAGTATGGACATTTTAATGATGTCGAGTCTACCAATCCATGAACATGGTATGCTCTTCCATTTGTTGATGTCTTCTTCTGTCTATTTGTTGATGTCTTCCTCTGTAGTTTTTCAAGTATAGGTCTTTTACATCCTTAGTCCAGTTTATTCCTATGTATCTTAATTTATTTGGTGCAATGATAAATAGAATTATTTTTTCCCTTTCTCTTTCTGTGAGTTCATGATTGGTGTATAAAAAGGCCATAGATTTCTGGGTGTTTTGTATCCTGGTATATTGCCAAATTCATTTATTAGATCTAGTAGTTTTTTGATAGAGACTTTGGGGTTTTCTATGTATAGTATCATGTCATCTGTGAATAAAAACAATTTTACTTCTTTTCCAATTTGGATGCCTTTTATTTCTTCTTGTCTGATCATGATGACCAGTCCTATATCGAACAGGAATGCTGAAAGTGTCTTGTTCCTGTTCTTAGGGGAATTGAGTTTAGTTTTTGCCCATTGAGTATGAAGTTGGCTGTAGGTTTGTCATATAAGGCTTTTCTTACATTGAGGTATGATCCCCCTTTCCCACTTTGCTGAAAATTTTTACCAAGAACGTGTGTTAGATTTTGTCAAATGCTTTTTCAGCAGTGATTGATATGATTATGTGATTTTTGTCTCTCAATTTGTTTGTGTGATGTATCACATTTATTGATTTATGGATATTGTACCATCCTTGCATGCCCAGAATAAATCCCACTTGGTAATGGTGTATGATCTTTCTAATGTAATGCTGAATCTGATGTTAGAATTTTTTTGAGGATTTTAGCATCTACATTCATTAAAGATACTAGAAGCCCATTGCTTGAAGATTCACCCAATAAGCCTTCCTTCCACTGGCTGCCAGCACTGGTTTTCCTCTGGCACCCAGGACCCAGACCTTTGGTCCAGACGCAGGGGAGAAGCCAACCCTCAAGGCTAGGCTTCTCCACTGCAGCTGCAGCGAGGATTGGCTTCCCAAGGCTCTTCAGTCTTAAATTTTCAGTCTTCATTAATCGTTCTGTGCCTGAGTATGCAAATTAACCATCATCTTTCTTGGGTTAATTTTCATAGTCACTCTGATTGGCTAGTGGGCATAGCAGAGTGACACCAATTTGCATCTTTCTCTTTTATTAGTGTAGATGAGAGGCCCAGTGAACAAAAATTTGTGCACTCAGGGGATCCCTCAGCCTGGCCTGTGCCCTCTCGCAGTCTGGACCCTTCAAGGGATGTCCGACTGCCAGGTTTGTCTCTATCCCTCTGGGGATTGGGCCTAAGCCGGCAGTCAGACATCACTCTTACAATCTGGGATCCCTCACTCCTAACCACTTGCCTGCCTTCCTGCCTGATCGTCCCTAACGGCTTCTGCCTATCAGCCTGATCACCACCTAACTGCTCCCCTGCCCGC
>NW_006284715.1:20689-26728 GCF_000327345.1 Myotis davidii | reverse complement strand
GTCTTTTTTATATTCTGTGATTTATTTACCTTCTATAATTGAAACTTTGTTGCCTTGAGTGGAGCTTAGAGCCGGCAGCGGCATGTAAGCTTGGCCTCCTTCTTGCTCCAGCTCCGTGGCCACGGCCCGCTGAAGGCAGGTATCTGGGATGTATTTATCTTCTATAATTGAAACTTTGTTGCCTTTAGTGGAGCTCAGAGCTGTCCACGGCAGGCGGGAAGCTTGGCTTCCTTCATCATTGGGGCAACCAAGCCTCCTGCTTGCTCCAGCTCTGTGGCTGGCGGCCACCATCTTGGTTGGGTCAATTTGCATATAGCCACTCTGATTGGCTGGTGGGCGTGGCTTAAGGCATACCAAAGGTATGGTCAATTTGCATCTTTGGCTTTTATTAGTGTAGATTGCCCTGTAGTTCTCTTTTTTTAGTGGTGTGTTTATCTGCTTTTGAGATTAGGGTAATGCTGACTTCTTAGAAAGAGCTTTGAAGTGTGCCTCTTCTTGAATTTTTGAAATAGCCTGAGGAGGATAGGTTTTAGTTCTTCTTTGAATGTATGATAGAACTCTGCTGTAAAGCCATCTAGACAAGAGCTTTTGTTTGATGCAATGTTTTTGATTGCTGCTTCAAATTCTTCAGTAGTTATCAGCCTATTCAGGTTTTTTTTTTCTTCTTCCTGATTGAGTTTCTGGAGTTTGTATTTTTCTAAGAATATGTCTATTTCATCTAGTTTGTCCATTTTGTTGGAATAAATCTTTTCATAGTATTTTTTTTCATAAATTTTTGTATTACTATGGGATTGGTTGTTACTTCACATCTTTCATTTCTGATTTTTTTTTATTTTTGTTCCTTCCCTTTGCTTCATTGTGAGCCTGGCTAGAGGTTCATCAATCTTATTTATCCTTTTAAACAACCAGCTCTTGGTTGTGTTGAACTTTTATAATGTTTTTTTGGTCTCTATGCCATTTATTTCTGCTTTTATCTTTACTATTTCCTTACTTCTGCTCACTCTGCAGTTTTCTTGTTGCTCTCTTTCTAACTCATTGAGTTGTAGGGTTAGATAATTTATTACCGTTTTTTTCTTTTTTTTTTTTTTAGATAGGCCTATAGAGCTATGAAATTCCTCTCAAGACTGCTTTCACTGTGTCCCATAGATTTTGGATTGTTGTGTTTTCATTGCCATTAGTGGCCATGATGCTTTTTTATTTCTTCTTTGATCTCTTTGGTAATCCAAACATTGTTTAATATCATGCTCTTTAGCCTCAATGTGTTTGATTTTTTATTGTTTTTATTGTAGCTGATTTCTAATTTTATGCCATTGTGATCTGAAAAGATGCTTGATATGATTTCTATCTTCTTGAATTTGAAGAAACTTTGCCTGTGTCCCAATATGTGATCTATCTTTGAAAATGACCCATGTTCACTTGAGAAAAATGTATATTCTGTAGCTTTGGGGTGAAATGTTCTGAAGATGTCAATTAATTTCTTCTGATCAAGTGAGTCATTTAAGATTTTTTCCTTGATGATATTTTTAGAGGATTGTTTCAGTCATGTTAGTGGGGTACTAAGGTACCCTACTATGACTGAATTCCTGTCAATCTTTGCCTTTATATCCTGCAGAGGTTTTTTTATGTATTTGTGTGCTCTTGTATTGGGTGAATATATGTTTACCAGAGTTATATCTTCTTGTTGAATTTCTCCCTTTAGTATTTTGAAGTGTCCTTCCTTATCTCTTGTTATGGCCTTCACTTTGAGTTCTTATTTCTCAGATATAAATATTGCTGCCCCAGGTGTTTTTTTTTTTTATTTCCATCCTCCTGAAAACCTTTTCCCATCCTTTCACCATCAGTCTGTGTGAGACCTTTGTTCTGAGTTGGGACTCCTATAGACAGCAGATATATAGGATCATGTTTTCTTATCCACTCATGTACCCTATGTCTTTTGATTGGGGACTTTAATCCATTTAAATTTAAAGTTATTATTGATAGGTACTGGTTTGTCACCAGTTTTATTCTTTATGCCTGTGTTCCTTCTTCCCTTCCTATTTCTTCTTTTTACAGCAGAAACTTTGGCATTTTTTGCATTGCTGGTTTGGTGGTAATAAACTCCCTTTATCTTTTTTTTGTCTGTAAAGCTCCAGATTTCACCCTCAACTTTGATTGAGAGCCTTGCTGGGTACAGTATTCTTGGATTCAGATCTTTGCTTTGCATGACTTGGTATATTTCATTCCATTCCCTTCTGGCCTTATGTGTTTCTGTTGAGAAATCAGTCAAAGTCTGATGGGAGATCCCTTTTAGGTAACTTTTTGTCTCTCTCTAGCAGCCTTTAAGATTCTTACTTTGTCATTGGTGTTTGCCAATTTAATTACAATGTGCCTTGGTGTTGGTTTTTTGGGGTTCATCTTGTTTGGTACTCTGTGAGCTTCTTGGACTTATGTGAGTTTTTTTTCTTGCCAATATCAAGAAAGTTTTTTTGTCTTTATATTTTCAAACAGGTTTTCTATTCCTTACTCAGTTTTCTCTCCTTCTGGTACCCTATTATGCAGATGTTGTTTCATTTCATGTTGTTCCAAAGTTCCCTTAGGCTCTCCTGTTTTCTAAGTTTGTTTTTTTTTCTAGATGCTGCTCCTATTGGGTATTTTTTCCTACCTTGTTGTCTTGTAGCTTATTGATACAATCCTCCGCTTATTCTAGTCTACTGCTGATGCTTTCTGTTGAATTCTTCAGCATTGCAGCAATGCCATTTTTCATTTCTTCTTGATTCATATTCATTTCCTCCTGGTTCTTACACACATTGTTGAATTTGTCTTCCATCCTTTTCAGTGTCCTTATGAACATTGCTCTGAATTCTTTCTCTGACATATTGCTTCCCTCTGTTTCATTTACTTCCTTTTCTGGTTATGCCTCCTTTTCCTCCTTATGTGGGCTGTTTCTTTGTCTCCCATGATCCATCCTCTCAGAGTGTCTGGTTATGTAGCTCTCTCTCTCCTAAATTGACCTAAAGGAACAAAATACAACATGACAAGACACAACACCCCAGGCACCAAACACAAATATATTCACAATACTAATCACCCCAAATAAAGGTGACCACCAGAGAAAAGAGAATTAGGGGATAGAAGAGAAAGCAGAAATGGTAATGAGAAAAGCAAAAATTTTAGAGTGAATGAAAGGGAAGGTAAAAGAAGGGGGAAATATATGTATATGGGGATAAAACTCCAAAAAAACAGTAATCTAAAAAATGCAAACAACAAACACACAGAGATGAATGCAAACAATAAACAACAACTAATCCAAAAAATGCAAAAAACAAACTTCCAAACAACAAACACCCATATGAATCTGAGGAGGAAGAGCTTTCTCTAGCTTTCCTTTATGTACATGGATTGCATCACCAGCTGTCTTTAATTTGGCAATTCTGGGTGCAGTTGTTCAATTCAGCTGTTCCTTCCATCTGTTCTCTGAGAAGGCACAGGACCTGTCCGCATATTCAGTGACACTTTGTCTCCCCCTGGATAGACTTTTTAGGCACCCACAGTTGAAGAGGCTGGAGTCTTGGTGTTTGTGGGTTCGCAGCAGAGGCAGCTTGTCCCTGGGTGTTGTGGTTATAGGGTCCCAGTAGGTATCCGAGGTCTCCCCAGTTGAAGTTAAGGTGGGTTTCTGATCACAGCTGGTCTCCCTTCAACATTTGTAATATCTTATTCAATAAAAAGAAATATATATACATATAAACAACAACAACAACAAAAAGAATAATCTGAAAACAGTAAAAAGAAAAACATATAGTGTTGTCTCTGCAGCAGAGCCAGCTGCTCTCGGAGAGATTACAGCAATAATAGAGGCTGCCTGGTAAGGGAAGCATGGTCTTCCAGTCCCCAACAGTTCTGTGGAATATAGGTGTCCCTCACTCACAAATAGAGACACTCACCGCATGTCTATGCACTTTCCTTTCATTGTCTAACTCACACACTACTTGGCAGCCTGCTGTCCCATTGGCAGCCATCTTGGATCCCCTAAATTGATTTTTGTTTATTGATCTTATACTCTAAAAGCTTGCTGAACAAATTTCTAAGTTGTAATACTGGGTTTTTTTTGTGTGTTTTTTAGGATTATATGTATTCGTGTACATAAATATAATTTATTTCTTTTCCAATTTGGATTTCTTCTAGTTATTATTTATTTATTTATTATTTTCTAGAAGGCCAGAGCATGAAATTTGTGCATGGATGTTTCTGCCTCAGCTAAGCCTGCACCCTCTCCAGTCAGGGACTCCTTAGAGCAGCCGTGGGCAAACTACGGCCTGTGGGCCTGATCCGGCCCGTTTGAAATGAATAAAAATAAAAAATAAAAAGACCGTATCCTTTTATGTAATGATGTTTACTTTGAATTTATATTAGTTCACACAAACACTCCATCCATGCTTTTGTTCAGGCCCTTCGGTCCAGTTTAAGAACCCATTGTGGCCCTCGAGTCAAAAAGTTTGCCCACCCCTGGGCTAGAGTGATGCAAGGAGGTTCTGCCAGCCTGATCACCACTTACTGCCTCCCCTGCTGTCCTGGTCACTCCTAAATGCCCCGCTGCTGGCCTATTTGCCCCTCACTGCCCCCCTGCCAGTCTACTCACCCCCAACTTTCCCCCCTGCCAGCCTAGTTTCCCCATGCAGCCTGCTTGTTCAGTTGTTCGGTTGTCCCTCACTAACCTCCCTGCCAGCCTGGTCGTAGACAACCATCTTGTGAGGGTTTGAGAATTAATTTGCATATTACCTCTTCATTTTATAGGATTATATAATTTTTTTCCCCAGGTGCCCTGTTTAGAAGTCCCATTTCAATGTCACAAGAGTAAACACCTCAACCTTAGGGGAAAATAATCTAGTACTTTGTCATTTAGAATGATGTTAGCTGTTAGTTTTTTTTAAATACCCACTTGAGGATATGCTTATAGATTTGAGAGAGAGACATTGAACACCTCAATATATTAAAAAGACTTCTGGAGGACTTTAGCAGAGAGATTGACAGCAGTGCAGTCATAGTAGGGGACTTTAACACCCCACTGATTTCACCTTCACTGGATAGATCTTACAGACAGAAAATTTTCAAGGAAACAGTGACTCTAATGACACAATGGATCAGATGAATTTAATTGACATTTATAAAACATTTCACCCCAAAGCTTCAGAATGTAAATTCCTCCCAAATTCACATGGATCATTCTCAAAATAGTTGACATGTTAGGACACAACACAAGTCTACAAATTCAAAAAGATTGAAATCATAGCAAGCACCTTCTACAATAACAGTGGAACAACACCAGAAATCAACTACAGTAAAAACACTCAAAAACATTCAAACATGTGGAGGATAAATAGCATATTATTAAACAATGAATGGGTTACCAATTAGATAAAATATAAATCAAAAACTTCCTCAAAATAAATGAAAATGAACACAAAACAACTCCTATTCTCTGGGACACATCAAAAGCAGTCATGACAAGGAAGTTCATAGCACTACAGGCCTAACTCAAAAAACAAGAACAATTAATAATAAACTATCTAACCTACATCTTAAAGAATTAGAAAGAGAACAACAAAAAAAGCCCAGAGTAAGTAGAAGGAAGGAAAAACAAAAATAGGGGCAGACACATAGAAGCATCAAACAGACCATCAAACTTCAGAGAGAAGGCAGGCGGGGGGAGTAAGAGATCAACCAAAGTGCTTGTTATGCATGCATAAAAGCATAACCAATAGACACAGACACTAGGGGAGTGAGGTCATGTGCAGGGGGATGGGAGTGGACAGGGAGAAGTCAATGGAGAACAGAGAAGACATATATAATACTATATGTAATACTTTAAACAATAAAGAATTTAAAAATTAAATCAGCAAAGGATATTGAAGGAATACTATAACACATATGAGTAAAATGAATCAACTCCTCAAAAAGTACAAACTACCACAACTCATCCAATAGAATTGGTGGAGGGGAGACATACAGAACAATCTTCTTCTATAATAATAAAAGGGTAATATGCTAATTAGACTGGCTATC
>NW_006284715.1:19420-20650 GCF_000327345.1 Myotis davidii | reverse complement strand
CCTAGGTTGTGGGCACATCCTCAGTGGGGGGGTGTGCAGGAGGTAGCTGTTCGATGTTTCTCTCTCATCGATGTTTCTAAGTCTCTATTCCTTTCCCTTTCGCTCTGTAAAAAAAATAAAATATATATTTAAAAAAATAAAAAAATAGATCAGAACAGAATTAAATGAAATAGGGACTAAAAACCCAATATAAAAAATCAATGAAACCAAAAGCTGGCTCTTTGAAAAGATAAAAAAGATTGATTAATCTTTATTCAGACTAATCAAGAAACAAAGAGAGAGGACCCAAATAAATAAAATAAGTGGTGAAGTAACAACTGACACCACAGAATTAAAAAGGATTGTAAAGAAATTTTGTCCAGGGGGAGACAGAATTGTGGCCAAATAGGCAGATGTGTCCTTCACCTTCTCAGAAGCCGATAGAAGAAACAGCTGAATCAAATAACATCCACCCATAATTGGTTAATTAAACACAGCTGGTGAGACAATTCAAGGCCAGAAAGGACAGAATGCCTGGAGAATGGTAGGATTGGGGATCTGGGTGGGAGAGCGATGTGTGCAACTGGGACTAGAAGGTCAAAAGGAAACTGTGCTGCACAAAATCCTTGTCCGTGGGGACATGCATAATACTCGATTGTGGAAGGAGGACCACAGGGCTGCTGGCAGCTGGGGACTCTATATCTAAGTCCTCAGCCATGGGAGGCTGTGCCCAGAAAGGCAGCCTGAAGTTCTGCACTGGCCATTCAGTGCTGAGGGGAGAGATGCACAGCGGCACAGTTGCTCTGTCTTTATATTTTTCTTGCTTTTACTGGCTAAACCCAGTCCATAGGATCTTTCAATTACAAATGCACACCTAGGCTGCAGTGTAGGGGAAGGTGGATTATGGAAGCTGGGGAGCAAAATTGGGAAAGTTGGCCAGAAAACCAGCTCTGAGACAGTTCGGTCCCTCCAACCCAGCTATATTTCTCCTGAAGAGCCAGCACATCCTAGCAGTGCAGCCACACCCAGCCTTGAGCTCCACAGGGAAACAAGGATTCTGAATACACTCAGGGAACCTTTGGGGACTGAGTAGAGGGGCCATTTCATCCCATAAACTAATACAGTGGCACTGTCACCTAGAGCCGGTGTCAGAAATAGACGCTTGTGTAAATATGACTGAAAGTGGGCGGGCAAACAAAATGGCCTGAATGATCCTGCCTGCCTAAAACCAAGGCTGTGGAGTCTGACAGA
>NW_006284715.1:18706-19343 GCF_000327345.1 Myotis davidii | reverse complement strand
ACCTAACAGGAAACAGATGTGTCAGACAGAACAGTAGAGAAGGGTCTTAAACCAGCCCCCATGGGACATTAAAACTCAGCTAAAGCGAACAACAATTCATTACTTCATTTTTTAAATTTTATTTTTTAATTAAAAAATATATTTTTTCTTTTTTCTTCATTTTATTTTTTATTATTATTTAATCTTTTATTTTTTTGGATTGGTGTTATACATTCTATTTCTATTTTTTTCCTTTATTTAACTTTAATTTTTTCCTTTTTACCAACCTTTTCTACCTCACTTCTCTCTTTTTCATTCTTTTCCCTCCTCCTGTCCTGCTGTAGTTTCTCTCTCTCCTTTACTTTTACTTCTTGTTCAAATTGATATTCTTTATCTGTTTTATTGATGCATTACTATTATAGTAGTCGTTGTTGGATTACTCATATAGATAATTTCTTCTCCCCTGCTCCAAGTCCACACACCCTTCTCTTTTCTCTTCCTTCGATAGCCAACGTTTTTGTTGTTCTTGTTTGTTGTTTTTTTTAAATTTGATGCTTTTGTTTTTTCCTCTCTGCACTTGTTCTCTTCTTCTACTAATAGCTTAATTAGTTTCACTCACCAAACTCAGGCCTATCTGCTCTCTATTCTATTCTCCTTT
>NW_006284715.1:14655-18483 GCF_000327345.1 Myotis davidii | reverse complement strand
TTTTTTACTTTTCTTCTTATACACTCATTCTATGTCTAGCGCTTGTATACTGAATCAGGGCAATTTCTCCATTCATTCATTTCCTATAACTTACCTTCTGGAAATAAGCTCTGCCTCCTCAGATTCAGTTCCTCCCTTTGTTTCTTGGTGTTTGTTATTTCCATTTTTTGGTTTTGTGAAGTTTTCTCCCCGTATACCTATATTTTCCCTTTTTCTTCTTTTTCTTTTCTCTCTAACCTTTTTTCCTTTTCTCAATATCATTTCCGTGCTCTTTTTTCTCCCCCAATTCTCTTTTCTCTGGTGGTCTCTGGTGGTCACCTTTATTTGTATTTTTTGGTGTCTTGACTAATTTGTGTTTTCCTCCCTCTGTGTCATGGCTTGTTGAGTTGTATTTTATGCCTTTTCATCAACATGATAGAGAGTGAGCCACACACCCAGACACGCTGAGAGGAGCAATAATGGGGAGAAAAGAAACAGCCCCTATATGAAAGTAAAGGAAGAATCACCAGAAAAGGAAGTGAATGAAATAGAGGCAGGCAATTTGTCTAAGAATGAATTCAGAACAATTGTCATAAGGAAGTTGAAAATTATGGAAGACAAATTTAACAACATGTATTGGAATGAGGAGGGAATGAAGAAGAATGAAAAACAAATGAAGAATGGCATAGCTACAATAAAGAACATAATAGAAAACATCAACAGTAGACTAGAAAAGGAACACCCGTGCACTGCTGGTGGGAATGCAGACTGGTTCAGTCACTATGGAAGGCAGTATGGAGTTTCCTCAAAAAACTGAAAATGGAACACCCATTTGACCCTGTGATCCCACTTCTAGGAATATATCCCAAGAAACCAGAAACACCTTAGAATGTGACTTTTCCAGTAAACAGCATACTACTTCTAAAATGTAAAAGAACATTATTATGAGAGTATGAAGAAAATGCTGGGAAAAAAAACCACAAGTTGAATTTTGTTTATACTGAGAGATGTTCAATAATTAGAATACAGGGGATTGTCAAGGGTGGGGGGGGAAAGGAGACATATGTAATATGTAATACCCTTTTAATACTTTAAGCAATACAAAAAAGAAAGAAAAAAAAAACAGTAGATTAGTAGAAGCTGATGACTGCATCAGTGTGCTAGACGATAAGGTAGAAAAAATACCCAAGCAGAGCAACAACTGGGGAAAAAAAGCTTAAAAATTAGGAGGAGAGCCTAAGAGAGCTTTGGGACAACACAAAATGAAACAACATCCACATAATAATGGTGACAGAAGGAGATGAAACTGAGAAAGAAATAGGAAACCCATTTGAAGAAATAATGACAGAAAACTTCCCTGATATTAGGAAGAAAAAAACTCACAAAAGTCCAAGAAGCACAGACAGTTCCAAACAAGATGAACCCCAAAAGACCAACACTAAGACATATCATAATTAAATTGGCAAACATCAATAACAAAGTGAGTCTTAAAAACTGCCAGGGAGAGACAGAAAGTTACCTAGAAGAGATCACCCATTAGACTATCAACTGATTTCACAATAGAAACACATCAGGCCAGAAAGGAATGGAAGGAAATATACAAAGTGATGAAAAGCAAGGGACTGAATCCAATACTATATCCAGCAAGGCTATCATTCAAAATTGAAAGGGAAATCAGGAGCTTCACATACAAAAAACGGGCCAAGGGAGTTTATTACCAAACCAGCAATGCAAGAAATGCTAAAGGGACTGCTATAAGAAGAAGAAATAAAATGGGAAGAATGAACACAGGTTTAAATAATAAAAATGGTGAAAAACAAGTGCCTATCAATAATAACCTTAAGCATAAATGGATTAAATGCTCCAATCAAAAGACATAGGATATCTGAATGGATAAGAAAACATGATCCATATATTTTCTGTCTACAATAGACCTGCCGCAGAACAAAGGACTCACACAGACTGATAGTGAAGGGATGGAAAAAATCTTTCAGGCCAATGAAAATTAAAAATAAAAAAGCTGGGGTAGGAATACTTATATGTGATAAGTTAGACCTCAAAGTGAAGGCCATAACAAAAGATAAGGAAAGCCACTTCATAATACTAAAGATAGCAATTTACATAAGGATATAATTCTGGTAAACATATATACACCCAATATAGGAGCATCCAAATACATAAAAGAAAAGAAAACAAAACAAAACAGAACAAAAACTTTTTGAAAATATCAAGGGAGAGATTGACAGCAATCTATCCTAATAATAGAGGAATATGCAAATTATACATGATACCATCACATAACAACCAATCAGGATGTGGTAGGGGCTGCAGTGGAGAGATCTCAGTACCATTGTGCCAGGGGTCCGAAGGGCACGGAGAGGAAGGGAGAGAAGATAGGCAGTTAGGAGGATCAGGCCAGGAGTGCAAATCATATAAGTAGTTCTGGGGAATTAAACCAGGATGGGAGAGCATATAGGAAGTTAGGGCAATCAGGCCAGGAGGGGAGAGCAGGTAGGCAGTTTGGGGGACCAAGCAAGGGGGGAAGAACAGATAGGCAGTTAGGAGATCAGGCCAGGAGGGGAGCACAGATATACAGTTAGGGTGATCAGGCCAGGAGGGGAGTGAAAATACACAGTGAGGGGGATCAGGCCCGCAGCGGACAGCAAATAAGAAGTTAGGGGGATCAGGCTGACAGGGGAGAGCAGTTAGGAGGATGAGACCAGCAGGGGAGAGCATTTAGGGACATCAGGCCAGCAGGCAAGTGAGTGGTTAGGAACCAGTGGTTCCAGATTGCAAGAGGGATCCTGGATTGGAGAGGGTTCAGGTCAGGCTGAGGGACGCCCCCCGCCCATGCACAAATTTTGTACATCAGGCCTCAGGTACAGTTATAATAGGGGACGTTAATACCTCTTTGACACCACTGGATAAATCTTCTAAACAAAAAATGAGCAAGGAAACATAAATATTAAAGGACTCACTATATCAGATGGAATTAATTGACATTTTCAGAACATTTCACCACAAAGCTACAGAATATACATTCTTCTCAAGTGCACATGGGTCACTTTCAAAGATATAATACATATTGGAACACAGACAAAGTCTCTTCAAATTCAAGAATATAGAAATCATATCAAACATCTTTTCAGATCACAATGGCATAAAATTAGCAATCAACTACAGTAAAAACAACGTAAAAAAATCACACATTTGGAGGTTAAATAGCATTCTATTAAACAATGACAGGGTTACCAAAGAGATCATAGAAGAAAAAAGCATCCTGGTAACAAACAACAATGAAAACACAAGAATCAAAAATCTATGGGGCACAGTGAAAGCAATCCTGAGAGGGAAGTTAATAGCTCTACAGACCTACCTCAACAAACAAGAAAGAATGGTAATAAAATATCTAATCCTACAACTGAAAGAATTAGAAAGAGAGCAAAAAGAAAAGCCCACAGTAAGCAGGATGAAGGAATAAATAAAGATCAGAGTGGAAATAAATGACATAGAGACCCCCCCCAAAAAAAAATACAAAAAAGCAATAAAACCAAGAGATGGTTCTTTGATAAGATACACAAGATTGATGAACCTCCAAGCAGGCTCACTAAGAAGCAAAGAGAGATGACCCAATAAACAAAATCAGAAATGAAAGAGGTGAAGTAACAACCAACCCCACAGAAATTCAAAGGATCATGAAAAAATACAACCTCAGAGAAAAGACAGGGCAGGGGAGTTTAGAGATTAACCAAAGCACTTGTATGCATGCATATTAGCATGACCAATGGACACAGACACTGGGGCGGTGGGGGCTTGTCCTGGGGTGTGGGAGTGGCTGGGGGGTGACTG
>NW_006284715.1:11085-14272 GCF_000327345.1 Myotis davidii | reverse complement strand
TCACCCAAAGGACTTGTATGCCATGCATATCAGCACAACCAATGGACACAGACAGTAGGGGGGTGAAGGCATGTGCTGGCGGGTGGAAGCCGCTGGGGAGAGGTCAATGGGAGGAAAAGGAGACATATGTAATAATTTAAACAATAAATAAATAAATAAATAATAATTTTAAAAAAGGATTCTAAGAAAATATTATGAATAACCATATGCCACTAACCTGGACAACCTGGACAAATGGGCAAATTCCTAGAAAATTACAATCTTCCAAAACTGAATCAGGAAGAAGCAGAAAATCTGAATAAGCCAATAATTACTGATGAAATTGAAGCACTAATTAACAACAACAACAAAAAAAACTCCCAGCAAAACAAAAGCCCTGTATTCACAGGGGAGTTTTACCATGCATTCAAAGAAGAACGAACACCTATCCTCAAAATATTCCAAAAAATGCAAGTGGAAGGAGCACTTCCAATCTCTTTTTATGAGGCCAGCATTCTCCTAATTCCAAAATCAGATAAAAACACTACAAAGAAAGAGAATTACGGGCCAATATCTCTGAAGAACATACTAGTAGATGCTAAAATACTCAATAAACTATTATCAAATCAGAACAAGCAATATATTAAAAAGATCATACATTGTTACCAAGTGGGATTTATTCCAGGGCTGCAAGGCTGGTACAATATTCACAAGTCAATAAATGTGATACGTCACATAAACAAATTTTAAGACCAAAATCACACCATCATATCAATAGATGCTGGATTTTTTTTCTTCATCAGACTAAGTAAACATCTGTCAATGAAAAGGTTTGTCAAATTTTAAAGGACCAGCTTTTCATTTCACTGATTTTTTCTATTTTATTAATTTCCATTCTAATCATTATTATTCCATTCCTCTGCTTATCTGAGGTTTAGTTTGCTGTTATTTTTTCAATGACTTCAGGTGGAATGTGAGATTGTTAATTTGCAATGTTTATTTTCATTTTTTCTTAATATAGACATTTGCAGTTATAATTTTCCTTCTAACCACTGCTTTATCTATGTCACATAAGTTTTGGTATGTAATACCTTCATTTTTATTCATCTCAAAGTATTTTCTCACTTTCTTTAGATTTATTCTGAAAACCATTGGGACTGTTTATCATCACATTATTTAATTTCCACATATTTCTTAATATCTCCAATTATCAATTTCTAATTTTATTCCATTGGATTAGAAAGATATTTTTTATTATTTTATATTTTACTGAAGTTTGTTTTATTGCCTAGCATATGTTCTATTCTAGTTAATATTCTCACTCAAGAATAATTTATATCCTTTGTTGGGTTGCTGGTTAGTCTATTCTAGAGATGTTATGTCTAGTTGCTTTATAGTGTCATTCAGCTATTTTATTTCTTTGGTAAATATTGAGTAGTGGTCTTATCACTTATTAAAAGTAGATCATTGAATTTTCTAACTGTTACTGTTAGTTTGTTTATTCCCCCATTTCTGTCAATTGTTATTTAATAAATTTTGGATGAACCGGTTTGGCTCAGTGGATAGAGCGTCGGCCTGTGGACTGAAGGGTCCCAGGTTCAATTCTGGTCAAAAGCATGTGTCTTGGTTGTGGGCACATCCCCCATGGGGGGCGTGCAGGAGGCAGCTGATTGATTTCTCTCATTGATGTTTCTAGCTCTCTATCCTTCTCCCTTCTTCTCTGTGAAAAATCAATAAAATATATTTTTTTACAAAATAAATTTTGGTGCTCTCTTATTAAGGACATATCCTATACAATAAAGAGGTAATATTCAAATTGACCCTCACACCATCACGGCATCATAGGATGGCTGTGCCCACAGTGGAGGCAAGGTTGCCATAACACAAGATGGCTGCTCCCACAGTGGGAGTGGGGTTCCCATAATGAGCCAAAATGAGCAATCAGCAGGGACTTGAGGTTGTGTGTACCTGGGCCAGGGAGGGGACCTGAGGCTGCATTCCCCGCCCAGCGGGGCTAGACGGAGGACCTCAGGTCATGCACCTCCACCCTGCAGGAACTGATGGGAACTGCAGGCTGTGCTCCCCACCCTGGTGCCAGGCCAGGGGACCCCAGGCCATGATCCCTGCCCTGGTGCTGGGTCAGGCGACCTCAGGCCACAGCCCTTGCCCTGGAACCAGGCCAGGGGACCACAGGCTGCACCCCCACCCTGGAACTGGGCCAGAGGACCTGAGGCCATGCCCCTGGCCCAGCTGGGATTAATGGGGTAACTCAGGCTCCACCCCCCGCCCTGGCTCCGGACTGGGAGATCTCAGGCCATGCCCCGCACACCTGCGCCAGGCTGGGGGACCTCAGGCCATGCCCTACATGCCTCCTGATCTGGTGCCAGGCCAGGAGACCTGAGGGTACTCCAGGGGACCTGAGGCTGCACCCCTCAACTAACACTAGGTCAGGTGAGCTGAAGCTGTGACCCTTGCCCAGTGGGGCTTGATGGGGGCCCTAAGGTTGCGCACCCTGCTTAGTGATTTGCTGGGGGACCTGAGGCTGCACCCGCAGCCTGGCAGGGCTTGTCAGGGGTGGGGCTGGCTGGGTCTGGATCTAGTCCAAGGGGGGTGTGGCAGGCTGGGTCTGGGTCTCACATGATTTTGAAGTACACGTGGGTGGGTGGAGACTTGACTCTGGGTCCCATGGCATGCCTCAGACTCTAGCAGGAGGTAGATTTTCATATACATTTTATTATTTTCCTTTCATCTCTGACACTTTCATTATAGAGAAAGGCCAAATAGCAATATTAAAATATTTCCTCTAATTAATTGCCTGTTAATGTGCACGTATTTTGTGCACCAAGCCACTAGTATATTTATAACTTATAACTTCCTGATAGATTGGTACTCTTGTCATTATAAAATGCCTTTATTTATCTCTAGTATCATTTTTTGTTATAAGTTACTAGAGGCCTGGTGCACGAAATTCATGAACTCAGAGGGGGGGTGGTCCCACAGCCTGGCCTGCACCCTCTTGTAGTCTGGGAGCCCTGGGGGGATGTCCAACTCACAGCTTAGGCCCACTCAGTCATCTATTTTTTAAATTTTATTTTATTGTTTAAAGTATTACAAATAGTAGTACATATGTCCCCTTTTTCTCCCATTCCTTCCCCCAGCCTCCCCTAACCCCTGTCACATGCCCTCCCCCCCCTTCCAGTGTCTTGCG
>NW_006284715.1:9528-11015 GCF_000327345.1 Myotis davidii | reverse complement strand
TGGATCCAGCCCAAGGGGGGTGTGGCAGGCTGGGTCTGGGTCTCACATGATTTTGAAGTACACGTGGGTGGGTGGAGACTTGACTCTGGGTCCCATGGCATGCCTCAGACTCTAGCAGGAGGTAGATTTTCATATACATTTTATTATTTTCTGCACGAAATTCATGAACTCAGAGGGGGGGTGGTCCCACAGCCTGGCCTGCACCCTCTTGTAGTCTGGGAGCCCTGGGGGGATGTCCAACTCACAGCTTAGGCCCACTCAGTCATCTATTTTTTAAATTTTATTTTATTGTTTAAAGTATTACAAATAGTAGTACATATGTCCCCTTTTTCTCCCATTGACCTCTCCTCTGGCCTCCCTTATCTCCCAGCACATTCCCTCACCCCCTAGTGTCTTGTATCCATTGGTTATGCTTGTATGTATGCATACAAGTCCTTCAGTTGATCTCTTACCCCTCCCCCAATACCAATGCACCTCTTCCTTCCCACTGTAGTTTGACGTCTGTCCGATGCTTCTTTGCCTCTATTTATTTTTGTTCATCAGTTTATAATATTTTTTATATTCCACAAATGAGTGAGATCATGTGGTATTTTTCTTTCACTTCCTGGCTTATTTAACTTAGCATAATGCTCTCCAGTTCCAGCCATGCTGTTGCAAATGTTAAGAATTCCTCCTTTTTACAGCAGTGTAGTATTCCACTGTGTAGATGTACCAATTTTATAATTCACTCATCTGCTGATGGGCATTTAGGCTGATTCCAAATCTTAGCTGTTGTAAATTGGGCTGTTATGAACATATGGATGCATATATCCTTCAAATGGTATTTCTGTTTTCTTGGGATATATTCTTAGAAGTAAGATTACTGGGTCAAGTGGAAGTTCCATTTTTAATTTTTTGAGGAAAGGCCATACTGTTCTCCACAGTGGCTGCACCAGACTGCATTCCCACCAGAAGTGAAGGAGGGTTCCTTTTTCTCTGCATCCTCTCCAGCACTGGTCCTTTGTTGATAGATGTTGATGATAGCCATTCTGGCTGGTGTGAGATGGTACCTCATTGTTGCTTTGATTTGCATCTCTCAGATGATTAGTGACTTTGAGCATGTATTCATATATCTCTAGGCTTTCTGTATATCCTCTTTAGAAAATGTCTGTGTAGATCCATTGCCCATTTTTTTGATTTGATTGTTTATCTTCCTTTTGTTAAGTTGTATGAGTTCCTTGTAAATGTTGGAGATTAAGCCCTCATCAAGATAACATTGGCAAATATGTTCTCCCATGCAGCGGGATTTCTTGTTGTTTTGTTGATGGTTTCTTTTACTGTGAAGAAGCTTTTTATTGTGATGTAGTTCCAATTGTTTATTTTCTCCTTAGTTTCCATTTCCCTAGGAGATGCATTGGTAAAGATATTTCTACGACATGTGTCTGATATTTTGCTGTCTATGGATTCTTCTAAGATTTTTCTGGTCTCCTGTCTTACGTTTAAAGATG
>NW_006284715.1:4660-9459 GCF_000327345.1 Myotis davidii | reverse complement strand
ATTTTGAGTTTATTTTTGTGTATGGTGTAAGTTGGTGGTCTAGTTTCATTTTTTTGCAAGTATCTGCCCAGTTTTCCCAACACCATTTATTGAAGAGACTGTCTTGTCTCCATTGTATGCTCTTGCCTCCTTTGTCAAATATTAATTGAGCATAATGGCTTGTGTCAATTTCTGGGTTTTCTGTTCAGTCCACTGGTCTATGTCTGTGCTTGTGCCAGACCAAGCAGTTTGGAGAACAGTGACTTTGTAGTATAGCTTGATATCTGGTATTGTGATCCCTCCCACATTGTTCTTCTTTCTCAAGATTGCTGCAGCTATTTGGGGTCTTTTTTTTTATTCCAGATGAATTTTTGGAGTTTGAAGTATGCCGTTGGTATTTTAATGGAGATTGCATTGAAGTTATAAATTGCTTTGGGTTTTATGGTCATTTTAATGATGTTGATTGTACCAATCCATGAACATGGTATAAGCTTCCATTTGCTCATGTATTCCTCTATCTCTTTTTTCAGCATAATGAAATTTTCTGAGTACAGTTACTTTATTTCTTTGGTTAACTTTATTCCTAGGTATCTTAATGTTTTTGTTCCTATGGTAAATGGCATGGATATTTTTGTTTCTCTTTCTATGAGGTCATTATTGTTGTATAGAAAAGCCATAGATGCATGTGTGTTAATTTTGTATCCTGCTACACTGTTGAATTCATTTAAGTCTAGTATTTTTTTGATGGAGTCTTTGGGGTTTTCTATGTACAATATCATGTCATCTGCAAATAAGGACAGTTTTCTTTCTTCTTTCCCAATTCGGATGCCTTTTATTTCTTCTTCTTTTCTGATTGTAATGCCTAGTACTTCCAGTACTATGTTGAACAGGAGTGGTGAGAGTGTGTATACCTGCCTTGTTCCTGTTCTTAGTGCAAATAGTTTTAGTATTTTCCCATTGAGTATGATGTTGGCTGTGGGTTTGTCATATAGGGCTTTTATTATGTTTAGGTATGATCCTTCTATTCCTACCTTGTTGATAGTTTTTATCAAGAAAGTGTGTTAGATTTTGTCAAATGCTTTTTCTGCATCAGTGGATAGGGTTTTATGGTTTTATCTTTCAGTTTGTTTATGTGGTGTATTGATTTGTGGATATTGTACCATACTTGAATCCCTGGAATAAATTCCACTTGGTCATGATGTATGATCTTTCTAATGTAATGCTGGATTCAATTTGCTGGAATTATTTTGAGAATTTTGGCGTCTATATTCACGAGGTATATTGGCCGGTAATTATCTTTGTATTGTCTTTATCTTATTTTCAGATTAAGGTAATGCTGGATTTGTAGAAAGAGCTTGGAATTGTTCCTTCCTCTTGAAACTTTTGTAATAGTCTGAGGAAGATAGGTTTTATTTCTTATTTGAATGTTTGATAAAACTCCCCTGTGAAGGCATCTCGTCTAGTGTTTTTGTTTGTTGGAGGGTTTATTATTATTATTATTATTATTATTATTATTACTGCTTCAATTTCCTCTATAGCTATCAGCCTATGCAGATTTTTTTTTTTTATTTCTCCTGGTTGAGTTTTGTTAGGTCGTATTTTTCTAAGAATATGTCTGTTTTTTCTAGATTGACCAGTTTCTTGAAGTAGAGCTGCTCATGGTATTTTTCATGATTCTTTGTATTTCTGTGGGGTCTGTTGTTATTTCAACTCTTTCATTTCTGATTTTGTTTATTTGGGTCCTCTCTCTCTTTGCTTCTTGGTGAGCCTGGCTAGAGGTTCATCAATCTTGTTTTATCCTTTCAAAGAACCAGATCTTTGTTTCATTGATTTTTTTTAATCTCTATGTCATTTATCTCTGCTCTGATCATTATTATTTCCTTCCTTCTGCTCATTCTGGGTTTTTCTTGTTGCTCTCTTTCTAATTCTTCAAGTTGCAGAGTTAGATGGTTTATTACCAGTTTTATTTGTTTTTTTTGAGATAGGCCTGTAATGTTATAAACTTCCCTCTCAGGACTGCTTTCATTTTGTCCCAGGGATTGTGGATTGTTGTGTTTTCATTGTCATTTGTTTTCTGGATTTTTAAAATTTTTTCTTTTATCTCTTTGGTAAACCACTCATTGTTTAATAGTATGCTAATCAGCTACCAGGTGTTTGAATTTTTGTGATTGTTTTTATTGAAGTTGATTTCTAATTTTACTGCATGCCATTGATAATTCAATCTTCTTGAATTTGGAGAGACTTTGCCTGTGTCCCAATATGTGGTCTATCTTTGAAAATGTCCCATTGCACTTGAGAAGAATGTACATTCTATAGTTTTGGGGTAGAATGTTATAAAGGTGTTGATTAAGTCGATCTGATCTAGTGAGTAATTTAGTATTGCTCTTTGCTAATTATTTTTGGCTAAAGGATTTATCTAGTGTTGTTAATGGGGTATTAAAGCCTCTTTCTATGATCGTATTCGTGTCCATCTTTCCCCTGCCATTTTTTAAAATGTATTTTGGTGATCCTGCATTGGGTGTATATATGTTTATCAGAGTTATGTCCTCTTGTTGTATTGATCCTTTTAGAATTATGAAGTGGCCTTCCTTGTCTCTTGTTATGGTCTTCACTTTGAGATCTATTTTGTCAGATATAAGTATTGCTACCGTAGCTCTTTTTAATTTCCATTTGCCTGGTAGATATTTTTCTATTCCTTCACTTTCAGTCTGTGTGAATCCCTTCTTCTGAGGTAGGTCTCTTGTAGACAACATATATATGGTTCATGTTTTCTTATTCACTCAGTTACCCTATTTCTTTTGGTTGGAGCATTTCATCCATTTATGTTTAATGTTATTTTTTATAGATACTTACTTTTAGCCCTTTCTCTACTTTATACCCCCGTTCCTTCCTCCCTGTCTATTTTTACTTTTTACAGCATTCCCTTTAACATTTCTTGCATTGCTGGCTTGGTAGTGATAATCTCCCTTAGCATTATTTTTTTTGTCTGCGAAGCTCCTTATTTCCCATTCAATTTTTATAGACAGTCTTGCTGGATACAGTATTCTTGGATTCATTCCTTTGCTTTGCATCACTTTGTATACTTCATTCCATTCCCTTCTAGCTTGGTGTGTTTCTATTGACAAATCATTTGATACTCTGACGGGGGATCCTTTGTAGGGAACTCTGTCTCTCTTGCAGCCTTTAAGATTCTCTCTTTTTCATTAACATTAGCCATTGTAATTATGATGTGTCTTGGCGTGGGTCTTTTGGGGTTCATCTTGCTTGGGACTCTCTGTACTTCTGTAACTTTTTTCTTCCCCATATCAGGGAAGTTTTCTGTCATTATTTCTTCAAATATATTTTCTAATCCTTGCTGCTCTTCTTGTCCTTCTGACACCCCTATTATATGTATGTTACTTTGCGTTGTGTTGTCCCAAAGCTCCCCTAGACTCTCCTACTGCTTTTTATTTTATTTTTTTAGTTGGTGTTCAGATTGGGCTTGTTTCTCTATCATATCATCTAACTCATTAATTCAGTCCTCCCCTTCTTCTAGTCTACTGCTGAAACCTTCTATAGCATTTTTGATTATAGCTATATCACTTTTGATTTCTTCCTGATTTTTGCATAGGTTGTTGATTTTATCATCCATCCAAATTTGTGAATTGTATGACCATTATTCTGAATTATTTTTCTGTCATATGGCATGCCGCTGTTTCACTTACTTCCTTTCTTGGAAATGTCTCTTTTTCTTTCCTCTGGGGATTGTTTTATTGTCTCCCCATTCTAACTATCACCAGAAAGTCCAAATGCTGAGTTGCAGGGGCCTGATCCATGTACAGTGGAAGCATCATGCCACCCAAGTGTCACTGAAGAGCTCCGACACTGTGACCTGTGGATGCTGTGGGTCAGTGGGTGCCACACATGCTGAGAATCAGATTCACTGGTGCTCAGTGCAGCCTTGTGGGCACACCTAGAATCAGGGACCCCACATGGTCCTAACTGAAAAAGTCCCCACCAGCATGCACCAAAAATCAGTGTCCCGTAGCATGCACCAGGAGTCATAGTCCCAGTGTGCACATGCTGAGAATCATGTATTGGAGTCTCTGTCACTTTGTACAGCCTTGTGTCAAGATTTAGGGTCCCTGTGTTTGTGTGCTTCAAGAATTGGATTCACTAGCGCTCAGTGTGCATGCACTGAGAATCAGGGATCCCATGCATGTGTGATGAGACACAGAGTCTGGCGTGTGCCAGCTGAGAATCAAGTCACTGGTACTCAGTTCTGCCTTTTGGGGCAGTGGGCTCAGGAGGCCTGAATGCTGTAAAGGCACAAATGTGGTGTCCAGTGATCAGCAGCTGTGAATTAGGTAGACTCAGTTTTTGCTGCCGGGACCTTGTGTCCTTGGTTGGATTTGCGAGCACCCACCAGTGGCTCACTGAGGCACCTGGGGGCTGTTTGCCAGGGCAGAGCACTCAGAGAGGCCTTGACGCTGAAACTGCACCACCCATGTTGCTGAAGGAACTTAGGAAAAGGATAGTCCTAATTTCTACTGCCAGGGCCGTGCACCCTTGATACAAGTGTACCTAACGTGGGCTCACAGCAGAACTCAAGAGCCATATTTGGGGCAGTGGGCTCAGGAGTCCTGTGTGCTGGAAAGATGTGACTGTGGTGTCTGGTGGTTAGCAACCAGGGAGGGGGAAGTTGCACTTACTGCTGCAGGAGCTGTGCACCCTTGAACGTAGAAGTCCTAGGTTCTACAGGTCTGTGGGTGGGGCAGCAGGATTTTGACTGGAGTGGCAGCAGGGTAGTGGGCAGTATCCAAGGCCAGTCTGGGTTGTGT
>NW_006284715.1:1637-4486 GCF_000327345.1 Myotis davidii | reverse complement strand
ATACTCCCACACACACACACCCACACACACACACACACACACACCACACATCCACACACTCCTTTTACCTCCGCAGTCACTCACACCCTCTCCCTCACCTCCATCCTGCCAGACACCATCTTCACAGTCGGAGATCCTTAGTGCTACCGCAGAGGTGGGAGAGGGTCCCGCCACTGCAGCTGTGCTCGCCAGCCCTCAGCCTGGCTTGTGGCTGAGCTGTTCTCCCCCTATTGGAGCACACTGACCACCATGGGACAGCTCTGGCCATACCCTGCATCATGCTGCCACCATCACCCCCTCTTTCTGTGGCCTCCTTCTGCAAGAGGAGCCTGGCAGGCAGATCAAGGGCTGGTGCGTAGCAAACAGCCAGCCCTACCCACTGATCGCCCTTCAGCTAAGGCGGGTCACTGCTGTCCCCGGGTCCCCATCCCCTCGCTCTGCCACCTGGCACCTGCCTTGGTTGGCCTGGTGCTGGCTGCTCACTTGACCTACCCTCTGCTCACCAGTAGTTCTGCCATTCACTCGATTTGCCTATTAGGCTTTTTCTTATTTTTTGCTTTCTATGTCTCATTACTTTTTGTTCCGTTTTTCCTCCCTCTTTGCATTGTTTTGCATTGAATGAATATTTTTTAAAGTGGAATTTTAATTTCATTAATGAATTTCACTATATTTTCAAGTTTATTTTAGTGGTTTCCTAGGTTTTATCATAAACATCTTAATTTATCAGAGTCACCTTCAGATGTATACTCTACTAATTTTAGTAATATATAAAAATGTAACTCCTATAAAAGAGTTGTATTTCCTATTTCCTCTTTTTGTGGTATCATCACTATACCTATTACATATATTAATGTTTCAAACCCAACAGTACATTATTATAATTATTATTGTATCATCTGTTGTTATTTATTAGTCCAATATAGCTTTTCTCCAATCTACTTTCTTTGTGCTATTATTTTTAAATTAGAGGCCTGGTGCATGAAAACTGTGCACAAGGGGGGTGTCCCTCAGCCCAGCCTGCAACCTTTCCAATCTGGGACCCCTTGGAGGATGTCCAGCAGTCAGACATCCCTCCAACAATCTGGGACCGGCTGGCTCTTAACTGCTTGCTGGCCTGCCTGCCTGATTGCTCTCTAATCACTCCCCTGATGGCTTGATTGACACCTAACTGCTCCCTGCCAGCCCAATCGCCCCCAACTGCCCTCCCCTGCCGGCTATCTTGTGACAATGTGGGGCAGCTATCTTGTGATAACGAGGGGGTGGCAATCTTGTGGTGGCCATCTTGTGATGATGTGGAGCAGACATCTTGTGATTTCATGGGGGCGACCATCTTGTGACGATGTAGGGGTGGCCATCATGTGATGACATGGAGGTGGCTGTCTTGTGGCAACCATCTTGTGATGACATGGGATGGCCATCTTGTGATGATGTGGGGGTGGCCATCTTGTGATTACATAGGGGCAGTCATCTTTTGATGACATGGGGGTGGCCATCTTGTGACAACTTGGGGGTGGGCATCTTGTGATGTAAAGGTGTGAGCATCAATTTGCATATTACCTCTTTATTATATAGGATATTTTGTACATATATTGCATTTCTATAGACATAAGCCCCAGGTGCATTTTATTTTATACATTTGTGTGTTTTCTTGTGTGTGTGGGAGCTGGATAGAGGGGGGCAAAGGGAGACATCTGTAATATTTTAAACAATGAATAAAAAACAACTTTTTAATCAATTAAAGGAGAAAAGAAGAAAATACTATAAATGTATAGTTTCTTTAATAATTATATAATTACCTTTATGTATTTTTTCATTAGATGGATTCAAATGACCATCTAAGGTCGCTTGCCTCAGCCTTAGTATTTTTAGTTAAGGTATGCCTGCAATCAACCAATTATCTCAGTTTTTGTTGAACTGTGAACATATTTTACCTTCATTTCAAAAAATCCTTACCTGAGGATATGCTTTTATTGAGTTTTAGAGAGAAAGGCAAAGAGAGAGAGAGAGAAAGAGAGAGAGAGAGAGAGAGAGAGAGAGAGAGAGAGAGAGAGATGAGAGAGAGAGAGAGAGAGAGAGGTGTGCAACATTGACTGGTTAACTCCATACATTCCCTAAGGATTGAACCCTCACCCTAGGTATGTGCCCTGTACAGGAATAAAATCTGCAAGGGGACAATGCTACAACAAGTTGAGCAACCTGCCCAGGGCTTGCCTTCATTTTTGAACAATAATTTTGCTGTATATAGAATTTTGGGTGGACAGTTTATTTCTTTGAGCACTTCTTAAAGAATATGTTTTCCTATTTCCTTCTGACCTTTATTGTCAACTTTAAATATTATTGAGTTTCTCTTGTAAGTTAGGTGTCAATTTTTCTCTTGTGTTTCAAGATTTTCTCCATATCCCTGCCTTTCAGCAATTTGGTGTTATGTTTGTTTGTGAGTATTTTTGCATTTAACCTACTTGGAGTTTGTTAAGCATCCAGAATATCTAGGTTATTGATTTTAAATAAATTTGGGGCTATTACAGGTATTATTTTTTAATTTTTTTAAAAAAATTATTTTCTCTCTTTCTGGTACTTTCATTGCATGTATCTTGGTGCTCTTAAAGATGCCTGACATTTTTAGGGGTCTCTTTTTATGTTTCTTAATTGATTTTTCTCTTTGTTCTTTGGTTTACACAATTTCTTTTTTTTATTGCTTAAAGTATTACAAAGGGTATTACATATGTATCCTTTATTCCCCCCGCCCTTGACAGTCCCCTAGCCTCCCCTACACCCAGTGTCTTATGCTTATATGCATGCATACAAGTCCTTCGGTTGATTTCTTACCCCCAACCCTCCCTGGCCTTCCC
>NW_006284715.1:0-583 GCF_000327345.1 Myotis davidii | reverse complement strand
AGTCATTTTGATTTGTATCTCTCAGATAATTAGTTACTTTGAGCAGGTTTTCATATGTCTTTTGGCCTTCTGTATGTCCTCTTTCGAAAAGTGTCTATCTAGGTCCGTTGCCCATTTTTTGATTGGATTGTTTATCTTTCTTTTGTTAATTTGCATGAGTTCCCTATAAATTTTGTAGATGAGGCCCTTATCAGATATGACATTGGCAAATATGTTTTCCCACACAGTGGGTTTTCTCATTGTTTTGTTGATGGTTTCTTTTGCTGTTCAGAAGCTTTTGATTTTGATGTAGTCCCACTTGTTCATTTTCTCTTTAGTTTCAATTGCCCTAGGAGCTATATCAGTGTAGAAATTGGTTCGGCACACATCTGAGATTTTGTTGCCTTTGGATTCTTATAGAATTTTTATGGATTCCTGTCGTACAGTTAAGTCCTTTATCTATTTTGAGTTTATTTTTGTGTATGGTGTAAGTTGGTGGTCTAGTTTCATTTTCTTGCATGTATCTGTCCAATTTTCCCAACACCATTTACTGAAGAGACCATCTTGGCTGCATTGTAAGTTCTTGCCTCCTTTGTCAAATATT
>NW_006284714.1:0-402 GCF_000327345.1 Myotis davidii | reverse complement strand
TAATTGCATACACCATTATCCCAGTGTGTTTTTCCCCCCCATTGATTTTAGAGAGAGGATAAGAGAGAGAAACATCGATGAAGGAAGTGAGGAAGGAAGGAAGGAATGAAGGAAGGAAGGAAGGGAGGAAGGAAAGAAGGAAGGAAGGAAGGGGACAGAAAAGGAAGATTTATTGTTCTACTTATTTATGCATTCATTGATTGATTCTTGTATGTGCCCTGATCCAGGATCAAACATAAAACCTTAGCAGATTGGCAGCACGTTGTAGCCAACTGAACCACTCAGCCAGCACAGCCCAGTTTTAAAAAATTCCTGCACAGGTGCTCCTGGGAACTAGGGGTTTTTTTTTTTAGGGTCAGCAAATCGAATAGGCTGCCTGACTCCATGGTACTTCAATGACAG
>NW_006284713.1:0-226 GCF_000327345.1 Myotis davidii | reverse complement strand
GATGTCCGACTGCAGTTTAGGCCTTCTCCCCGCCGACAAGTGGACATCCCCAGAGGGCTGCCGGACTGCCAGAGGGATGTCTGACTGCCATCTTGGGCCCAATCCCCCACGGAGCAAGCCTAAGCCAGTAGGTGGTCATCCACCGAGGGGTCCCTATGAGGGCACAGGCCAGGCTGAGGGTCCAGCCCCCCAGAGTGTACACATTTTTGTGCACTGGGCCTCTAAT
>NW_006284712.1:6735-7805 GCF_000327345.1 Myotis davidii | reverse complement strand
TTTTATTAGTGTAGATTTTTATTGATTTCAGAGTAATGTATTTTTATTGAAGGGAGAGGGAGAGACAGCTATATCATTGATTAGAGAGAATCACTGAATGGCTGCCTCCTGCATGCCCGCTGCTGGGGATTGAGCCCACAACCCAAGATGTGTCGTGACCAGGAATCCAACCATGACCTCCTGGTTCATAGGTCAATGCTCAAGCACTAAGCCACACCAGCCAGGCTCCCATGGTTTTTTTGTGAAGAATAATTGAGTTCCTTTCCACAAAATGATGGTATTTTGCCTCAAACTCAGCAAGGTTTAAATGGGGTATTTATCAACTTCTTGATGTGGAGACTGTTGTTCAGAGCCACCCATGTGCTGCCTGGTGTCCGCCCTACTGTACAAATGGAGAACAGTAGAGAAGTGCAGATCTGGCCACTTGGCTCAGGAAAGTCACACTTTTATTCCCTCAAAAACAGTCCCGCGCACGGCGTTCCCTCAAAATGCCTTCTGTCTGCCCAGCCCAGGTCAGCCACTCTCACCAAGTATGGGACTCTGTCGTATTGAATGTCCCTGTACCCAGAGGCATCCCCTTTGAAGGGATTGTTTCATTGGTTTGTTCCCCACGGAGGTAAAATGCTGTATAAAATTAACTTGTTCTGTCTGGGGTCACATCACAGCTGTCAAATCCAGAGAGAATTCAAAATAGAGTTAGCATCCCTAACCTTCTCAATAGAACTCTGCTTTCTAAGCTGTTTTTTTTCTCTTACATTTGTAGGGCCATGACACAACTGCAGCTGGAATGAACTGGACCTTGTACCTACTGGGTTGCTATCCAGAAGTCCAGAAAACATTGGACAGTGAACTGGACGAAGTGTTTTGTATGTAGGGCCCTTTCACTACTGACACTGAACGTTTCAAGTCACTGAAGCAAATGACATTCTTGCTCATTAAGAATGTGCAGTTGGGCCTGTTCTAAAGACACTGTAATAAGCAGGATGGCTGCCATATGGCACTCCTTCCAGGGCTAATGTCCTTTGCAAGACCTCATCCATTTGTTTATGGTCTTTTGTTGATTGTTTGGC
>NW_006284712.1:5966-6670 GCF_000327345.1 Myotis davidii | reverse complement strand
GCAAACTAGGTGGCTTTGCACAATAGAAATTTATACTCTTACAGTTCTGGACACCAGAAGGCCCAGATGAGTATCTCTGAGTTGAATCAATGTGTTGGCAGGGCTACACTGTTTGGAAGCCTGAGGGGAGAATCCACTCCTTCTGGTGACTGCCAACATACCTTGGCTTATGGCCACATCATTCCAATCTCTGTTTCCATCTTCACATCCTCTGTGGGTGTGAGTCAAATCTCCCTCTGCTCTCTCTTATCATAACATTTGTGATGGCATTCATGGCCCAACTGGATAATTAACGATCATCTCTCCATTTTAAGATCCTTAATAAAATCTTCAAAAGGTTTTATTGGAAATATTATTCTTCCCAAAAAGGCTAATATTTAAAGGTTCTAGGGATTAGGACATGATTTATTTGTGGGTCATGATCAGCCTACCACAAAGGAACTTTGCATTGTGCCATCGACTTAATTCTTTGTTTAATCAGATGTCATATGGCTTCCCATGGCTGGGGAAAGAAAGGTAAAGGTTGGCTTGGCCAACCAACAAATTGGTATCTGATGTATTTTTCTAGTGCAAAGTGGGGAAGGAATAACAAAGGAAAAGAGGAGGAGGTGGAAGACATTCTGGAAAGGGAGGCTCCAGTTGCACAATGGCAAAGTGGAGAAGGTGGAAGATAACGGTAGGCATTAAAGAACAGGTGGAATTCA
>NW_006284712.1:4361-5874 GCF_000327345.1 Myotis davidii | reverse complement strand
GTCTTTATTTTATAGAATGGAGATGATCTAAACTTCTGGGCTCTGTTTCTGTCATTTCACTTTTCCCGTATCACTTCATATTTCTCTCAGATTGCCTCTGGTGGGTAAATTGGGTATTCTAGAAACCCAGGGTCTTTTGGAATGTGTTCCCATGTTTGTGTTTTTTACAATTTCTAGCACAATGTAGGTGTCATAAGTACTTTTGGTTCTCACATAATTGACACCATTTTTGCTAGAATTTTTATTCTGCTGCTTCTCATGCTTTTTGCTAATTGTGCCTCACTTCTCTTCTATCCCCAGTATTAGTTCTAAAATTTTTTGAGCAACTGATCTTTGGAAATTGAGATATAAGTATTCATTCCTCTTTTTCTTTTCTTTTCTTTTTTTTTTTTACTGAGGTAAACTTCACATTTAGATTCATTATAAGAAAGCAACTGGTACACTTTTAATGTTTAAAATTGATCAATATCTTTTCTTTCCAGTGAAACAAAAAAAATTAAATAAACAGGAACAAGATTACAATAGAGAATGACGATTCCAAATAAGATTCTGCAGGACTGCTACTCTCCTATTGAGTGGCAGGGCCCAGGCCATTATTAGGAGGGAATTTTATTTTATTTTTTTTCTCATTTCAAATTTATTAAATTTTATCTTAAAAGTATTTTAAAATTTTATTTTAAAAGTATCATCTTAAACTGCAAGGAAGTCCATTAAACGTCACAATTAAACATACCAAAGGGAAAGCCTTGTTGTTTAAATGCCAACTTAACTAACCCAAACATCTCATAACTACCCTTTGTCCTTCTATAAACCCATTTTTTTTTAGTTTAAAAAATATTCCATACAAGAGAAAGTAGACAGGTATATGTTGGTAAATGCTAACTGTCCACATTCACAGAGACATAATGTAATCTCTGTGCTCAATGTACAGAGAAAGGAGGAAACAGGGTAGAATTCTGTGTACTACTGCGTGGGCTGAGCCTCCAGCCTCTAGCGGAGCAATGTAAGCAGAAGGTTTTTCTTTCCCACGGAGCACAGGGGCATTGATTCCATAAAGTGTATAAGGAAGGGATAAAAGTTAATTTGGACTTGTATGCATGCATATAAGCCTAACCCATGGATGCAGACACCAGGAGGGTGAGGGCATGAGTGGGGGATTACGGGGGCAATGGGGGCATAAGGACACATGTGTAATACCCTAATCAATAAAGAAAAAAAAAGTAAAAATCAAGGGAAAAAAATAAAAATACTTTTAAACGTTAAAAAAAAGTGAATTTGGAAGAGAAAGCCTTAGAGATTCTTTTCTCACTGTATTCAGCTCAAGGTATTTCCCCCAAATAAGTTGAGAACCAGGATGTAAGGGAGAGAAAAGACTTCAAGGGTAGAACGACTGAGCTGAAGAGTAAAACAAAACAAAACAAACCCAGACTGTAACTTGCTCCCAGTGACTGGAGGAAACTTTTAAAAAGAAGGTTGGAATCCATCTGTGTTCCTTAGTCATCTTCTTCATCTT
>NW_006284712.1:0-1170 GCF_000327345.1 Myotis davidii | reverse complement strand
CAGTTTATACTCCTTTTCATTCCAAGGGGATAAGATCAATCAGAGGTAAGTTTCTATCCAAAGTCATACCACTAGGGAGTGACAGAGCTGGAAATAGAGGCTAAACTCTAAATCTCTACTACAATATGTTATTGCTTTATGAAACTCGGGTCTATAACTGGGTGTATCATTAGAACACAGATCTTCTAGAATTCTCCCATCATTAAGGAAAAGAGAAGCCACACATGTATAGTAATCCAGCACTTAGTTTAGGGTTACACTCCTGGGAAATTCAATCCCCCAGAACATACCTGTCAAGCTGGTAACTGATACAAATTCCCTGAATTTTAATTCCATTGATAATATTTCTACTCCCTCTTTCAGTGACTTTTAAAAACTTCTTTTAATAAATAACTTTAATGAGGTTGTTTCTGTTTCTAAATTGATTTTATAGTGGGAGGAATGGGGAGTGAGAGAAAAACATTGATGTGATGTGAGAGAGCTACCTTGATCCATTGCATCCCGTTCACCTCCTGACTGGATCAGACCTAAACTGGCAGTTGAACATCCCCCAAAAGGTCCCAGATTGTGAGAGGGTGCAGGTGGGCTGGGGGATGCGCATGTAGGAATTTTGTGCACTGAGCCTCTAGTAAGTAATAAAAGAAATGGCACCTGTGAGTTAATGTCCTCAGTCTCACTCAGACTTCCTAACAAAATGATCCCTGTGCAGTTATCATAGACTGATCTTGAGATTTCCTGACTCTGAAAAATAAACTAGAGAATTAGAAAGACCAACATATTTTGCTTAACAGAAAGGAGAAAGTGAAATCTCTTAGGACTACCTGGGAATGAATGAGCAAAACCCCCAAGCATCCACTGAGTACCCAGGGATTTATCATCTAGAAATCTCTCCAGATGATGGACTATTGAATTGAATGTCTGTTCATTGTCACAGACAACTGTGGAACATCAGTTTCTGGACCAACGACTGACCTGGCTCACAAATAAGCAGATTCCTTGACTATATCTAGAAGATCAAAATGTATTTCCAGCATCTCATGATAAGCGTGTGTGTGTGTGCGCGCGCATGCGCGTGTGTGTTACAAGCCATTAGTAACCCTATGAATGAGTGATGATCACAATATCATGTTCTCAACTGCCTGCTCAGCCCTTGTAGACTGCTAACTATGG
>NW_006284711.1:277014-319032 GCF_000327345.1 Myotis davidii | reverse complement strand
ACCCCCACCCACCATCCCCCAAACAATTTCCGTGCCCAGATGAAGAGGAGGCCCCAGGCTGTGGGGAACTCCTTGTCTTGAGGGGCTGCTGCAGTGGTGACAGGGCACAGGGTGGGCGAGACACAGCAGCAGTCCTGGCCGCATGGCCCAGTTCCCTGGTATCTCCTCTCTCAGGCCTTGTTACTTATTCAGGGAGAGCGACTGCATTCGTTTTCCTGACAAAGTTGCATCATCTTTTGCTAAGAGTAGAAAGGGAAGGAAAGGGTAGTTAAAACAACCCCTCCACATATCCAACCCCACTCCCAGAATCGAATCAGAACTCTAAGTCTGATCGGCCTCAGAAAACATTTGTGCAACTGGCTCACCAGGCAGAGAGGCCTGCCTGATGCCCTCCAGCAGGAAAAGGATTTCTGCTGAAGCCACTGAACGCTGGTGTGCAGACATTCTCACTGAGTTTGGGGCCCACTCCATAAACACACACCAACACTCAATCTAGGACTCACAGAAACTCTTTTTACACCGCCCCTGGCAGAACCCAGTAATTCCAATCTCTCCCAGTAGATGCTGAATTCTCTAAAATCAGCAACAATGTTCAGAGTTACACAGGAAGTCCTTTCCTGCTTGGGATTTGTGAAGCAAGAGCCGCTAGCAGGGAGCCGGGATAACCAGCTTATCTCCAGTGTGGTAACAATGCCCCTGGATAATTGGTTTCCCATTTCTAGGCCTCAGTTTCCTTGCTATTTGGTGAAGAGGCAGGATAGCAGGATCCCTAAGGGTTCTCATGGTCCCACATGTAGAATGCAAGAGATGAAGACATAAAAACATGAGTCAAAACGCTCCTATAAACCAGACCAACTCCCACAGCGAATCTGGCCAACAGGAACCCTCTACCACCTTTGGCCCACTGGAGGGAGTACACGGAGAAAGGATACTTGGCCTGATTTCATCTGAGTCTGCTAGGAAACCCAGCCTACCCTGTCCCACCTCCCCAAGCCCCTCACATAGACAGCGGTTATCCAAGACAGCTCTCCCAGCCACACTAGGCACCAGACCTTGGTGGGACCTTCCAAACTCGAAGATCTGCACTTAATATATCCCTGAGGCCTCTCTCAGATGCCATAGACAGCGAGTGCTCTGCTGAAGTTCAAACCCATATTTAACCCTATGCTGCTGTGGGACCCTCCCAGCACCCTGGTGGGGAGGGGTTAGGAACTCCCACTTCTACCTAACAGTGAGGAAGGTGCATACACACAGGGTGGGCCTCTACCAAACAGTCTGACCCCATCTCATTCCACAACAAGGACAATGAAGTGCAGCGTTTACGCCCAGAACCAGTCAGGCAGTGCTCCAGTGACTCGGGACTTACCTTTCTTTTCTTCTTCTTTCTTCTTGGCAGCTTCTTCCCGCTGTTTTCGGATAATTGCCAGCCGGGCAAGGTCTGCTTTGGCTTGCTCTGTTTTCCCAGCTAAATGCATTTTCATGTAACGTTCTTTTGCTTTCTGCTTCTCAATTTCTTCTCTGTTTGGATAAAATAGTGTCACAGGGGACATCTTCCCTACCTTTATCAGCTGAGGTGGATGTGGGAGCCAGAAAAATGGCCAAGTACTCAGGCCTAGGCCCAAGTGGTGGAGGATCCCCTGGCTAAGGGAGGGGCCCTGGCTCCATGTGCCCCTCCCTGATGGATACTCATCAAACAAAACACACAGAGGGACCAGTCTGGACCTCTGCATGGCAGGCTCAAGGGGCTGGGGGAAAGCTCAAGTTATGTACTCAGCCTCCTCAGATGGAAAACACAGGATAAGGGGTAGACTCAGGGCCTGTGTCCTTGGGAAAGCCTTAGCACAATATGGACCATGTCTGGCTGGGGTAGTGAAGGGTGGGCAGGGTGTGGCTGACTAGGATCTGGTGTCCACAGTGAGAAAGGAGAACAAAAACCAAGTGAACTGTGTCCACAGAAGATGACCAAGAGAAGGAAGGCAATAGAAATCACATTCTATAAGGGGTGGAGAAAGGAGTGAACCATGTGGCCATGGATGGGACTAGGCACACCCAATCAAGGTAGACACGACACGGCACATTCTCAATCAGTGCAGCTCAGATGTGCATGAGGCTGCCCCCAAGGGGGTGAGTCCCCATCGACAGGGGTGTGAATAAGAGCTGGACTCCCATGGGACAAAGGTGACAGCCACCAACACCATAAGTAGAGAGAAGGGAGGGTCATTAATTTCTCTTTGAGGATCTTCTTCCCAAGCCTGAAATTCTGAACTGGAATGGGCCCCTGACAAAGTATGAGATTAGAGTGTCCCATTTACACCAGGTTCTTGCAAGAGCCGATTTTGGAAGTGGCAGAGAAGTCCTGCCTGGCAGGAGGTTGGGGAAGGGAGAGACTTAGCATCCACAGGCCTCACAGCACATAGGGCTGGGGAGTAATGAAAAACAAGGTCTGGAGCATGGCCAGAGGGGAGGGGAAAAACCCCAGCAATCAAAGTTGGATGTGCAGATGTCTCACCCAGAAGACTGGACAAAGCACTTCCTAAAAAGATGTGACAGGAATACCTGTCAGCCTGCACTAGGAGGGAGGGACGCACAGAGGCATCTGGAATGATAAGGTTGCCTGAAGGCTCTGCAGGGCCGGGCCCCCTCAGTGAAGGCTAAGTGCCAGGCAGGGTGCAGGTCTTTATGGCTTTCACTCTGCAACCCAAACGGCAGGAGCAGCAACAGGATCCCTTTTCACTGGTGAGAAGGAATCTATTGGAGGAGTCCATCAAAGCCTCTAATCACACCCCAAGCTTGTGGACCTTCCTCATGGGTTTTAATAGACCTTCAACCTCTTATAAGGCCTTTGATGTCACCTGGCAGCCATCAAAATTCAGGTTACTGCTTATGGAAAACTGGCCGTGTGCAGGACACCTTGGTACTTGACGATGATCCTCACACAATCTATAAGGAAACTATCGGCTGCTCCATTTTCACCTAAGACTTGGAGAGGGCTGGGCAGCCAGTGGATCTTCCTGCACTGTGCTGTCTTCTGGACTCCACAGGCCCCAAATCCCCTCCTCATCTCATGGCCATGACATTACAGATGGATACAGGCCAGGAATGATGAGATCAGACTGGATAAGGGAAGTGTCCCTGGAGTGGGGTGCAATGGAAGCAGGAACTATGGCAAAACTCTTTGTAACCCTGGGGATTACTTCAAGTGCAAAACTCAGGTCTGAATCTGCTCTCCTGTTTCTATTGGTGAATTTTAAAATTCTTTTTTGTTTTGTGGAGAAGCTTCTAGAGCAGCGGTCATCAACCTTTCGGACCTTATGGACCACCAGTGGTCTGCAGACCACCAGTTGGCAACCGCTGCTCTAGAGCGCCTTTAGGGCAGCGGTTCTCAACCTGTGGGTCTCGACCCCTTTGGCGGTCGAACGACCCTTTCACAGGGGTCGCCTAAGACCATCCTGCATATCAGATATTTACATTACGATTCATAACAGTAGCAAAATTACCGCTATGAAGTAGCAACGAAAATAATTTTATGGTTGGGTCACAACATGAGGAACTGTTTTAAAGGGCCAGAAGGTTGACAACCACTGCTTTAGGGAATGAGATGAAACAGAGATCAACTCCATAGCTGAAGCCACTGGAGACCTCAGTGGAGGTGGGTGCCTCTGCCCCCACAGGTCCATAGCTGAAGCCACTGGAGACCTCAGTGGAGGTGGGTGCCTCTGCCCCTACAGGTCAGCCCCTGGTCTGTGTGCTAAAGTCACCAGGCCCAGCAGCAGAGGTTACCGTTCTCTCCTTGAAAGCTCCTTGGGCCCATCCAAGTCCAGTTGTGTGACTTTTTTGGTTGTCTGTGCCACTCGGTTGGGGTTCTCGATGTCGATAAGGCCTTCCACACCTTTGCGCTTTTGCTAAGATAGGACAAGAAGTGGCTGTTGGAGAAGTCCTGCAGAGCCCCTGAAGGCCACTTCCAACATCTCCCAACAGCCCATCTGGATGGGGACAAACTCCTGTTCCACCCCACCCCACCCCAGATGCTTGGCCCAAAACCTCACAGGATTGTCTTTACCAGCCTGGGAGGTACAAGGAGAGCAAGTGCATATGACTTAGAGCGTTCAGGTCTCAGGTCCCCACCAAGCTCAGTACCTGATAATCATCTTCTTCATCCTCACTCTCATCTGAGTCTAGTGATTTCTTCTCCTTTTTGGGGTCACCTGCAGCCCCATCTCCATCTTCTTCTCCTTGTTCCTCTTCTTCCTATTTCAGAAATGGACAACCTACAGAATTAAAAATTCAAAACAAAACCCCAAGACTATGACACCCCCCTTCCCCCCTCCCCCCCCAACTACATCTAGACTGTAGACCTTGAGAAGGCCGAGATCAAGGATGACAAGGCTCCTATTCCAAGATTCTGGTACCTCCGGGGGGACCTGGGTCAGAAGCAGCCTATCCATTAGACTCTGAAGCCTGGAAGTCATTCCCATAGTCCAGCAAGCCCCTCACAGCCATAAAGGCCCTGTTCCCCTTCTCCCAGGCTAGGTACCTCCTCTCCCAAAGTCAGAAGGACTCAGCTGTGGTGCTAGTACTGTTCAGCTCCTCTTCTGCTTCCCCAGCTGCCATGTGCAGCTGTCAAATCATACTTACTTTTTTGGGGCAAGTCCTCCCCTGCTACACCAGCTTCCCAAGACAACGCCCTGGCACACCACTTTCCTCCACTTTCCTCGACTCCCCACCAAAGAGATCCCTTACAAAACCTGTACATACTCTCCAAGGTCCTGCTCAGCTGCCAGCCCCTTCACAAGGCAGGCCCTCCTTCCCTGTACCCAGGCCCCTCGACCCTAACCTGACTGTGCTTCCTTTAGATGAGGATCTAATGGTGTGGTAGGGGACACAAACAACGACGACAGAAACATATTTTGTTTCCTCTAAGTTGTCTGGAAAAGGCAAAGTAGAGATAACTACTAAGTTTACACTGGAGAGGGAAGGGTGGGTAGCACCAGTGAGAGTCACAGAAGAGGTGACATTGAGCAAGGTCTCGGGAACAAATGTTACTTTGCCTGGTAGGGGTGTGGGAAGGCAGGGCATCATATGCTGGGTTTGGCAAGCAGTCCTGCATGACTGGAACAAACAAGGGGTGGTGCTGGGAGCTCAACCTAGAGCCTGGCAAAGGGAGAACCCCTGGAAGGTGGGAACACAGGAATAAGAACAGAGACTCCCTAAGGCAACCGTTGCTAACTGAACAAAGTTCTAATTGATCCAATCAGAGGATGGCCAGCATTGGTAGTTCTGAGACTCATGCCTGCTCCTTGCTGCTCCCCCAGATTGCAGGTGTAGGCTTCTTCCTGGGACACAATGCCATGGGCAGGCATGTACTCACCCTGGCCTTCTGCTTTTCAGCTTGGAGCTGTGCGTCAATCTCCTCGGGGCTTGTGTATTGCCGTGCCCGGCCTTTGTGGCCTCCTTTTCTCCCTGCAAGAGGATTGGCAATTTAGGAAGAAGGAAGGGAAGCAGCTTCCTTGATTGCCGAGCCCCAGAGAGCTAGGTCCGGCTTGAGGCACTCTCATCAGAGATTGCAGACCTCACCTGTCCCTCACCAAACACAACCCCCATCCTCATATATTCAAAGGAAAAAGAGGCAACATGTGACCACCTGATGCAGCACTATGTGCTGGATGCAGGTTCCCACAAACAAGACCTGACGGGAGGATATGGGGGAGAGCATACTGCATGTAGTGACTGGATAAATCACCTGGTCCCTTAGAATCCAAACATAGCAGATAGATGCAACTATGAGAACATGTAACACATCCTTGCTGTCACTACAGTCTTTTTACTTGCAATGTTCTGTGACCTCCATGAACTCATTTGATCCTCAGAACAAACTTATGGTGCAGGAGCCACAACTGGTCCTGTTTTATAGACAAGGAGACTTAAGATCAAAACAGAATGGTGAAGAGCACATATGCTGCAATCCAACCCTGGGGTTCAAATCTCAGCTCTACCACTTACTACCTTTATAATTTGGGGCGGGTATTTAACTTCTAAGAATCTCAGCTTCTTCATCTGTGTCCCTACCTACCTCATAGGGTTGTCATGAAGATGGATTTAACATATGTAAAGCTGTTGGGACAGTGCCTGGCATGGGATAAGCACTATAAAAATGTTTCTTGTGATTCTCACCTTTCTCTCTAACATATAGTATTGGGGGGAGGGACAAAGCCACATAGGTGATTTACTACAGATGCTAGGGAATATAAGATACTTCATCTAAGTGGTATTATAGAAAGAGAAAATCTAAAACCTATTGGAGAAAACTTTCTTGTACTTGTAGTAAGAACACAGTTAAAGTTGAAAATAAACCTGACTACCATCTAAGAGTTAAAATATGACTAGTGGGAGAACCAAGATGGCAGTGTAGGTAAACCCTGGTACTCACCGTGTCCCACAACTACATCAAAATTACAACTAAAATACAGAACAACCATCATTCAGAACCACCTGACATCCAGCTGCATGGAAGTCCTACAACTAGAAAAGTAAAGAAGAAAGCACACTGAGACTGGTAGAAGGAGTCAAGGCATGGAACAGGCTGGTCTGACACCCACATGTGTTATTTCTTTAATTGGGAGGGATATCTCCAAGCAGGGGGTCCCAGCCCCATACCAAACCCCTAGCCCAGGGTTCCAGAGCTGGGAAAATAAGTCCCCATAACTTCAGGCTGTAAAAACTAGTGGGGGATTATCCCTGAGTGACATGGAGGCTGCTGGAGTCGAGTCCCAGGTGTTCCTCTTAAAGGCCTGCACATAAACTTACGGAGTCCCAATTCCTCTGAGCTCCAGCGCTGGGCAGCGGATTTGGGGGAATCCAGGGACATACAGGGAAACTGGTCTGGCATCAGGGCAGAAACTTGGGGCAGCTTTCTCCCAGACAGGGGTGCTTGCCGGGGTCATTGTTCCTGTGCTGGAACCTCCCCCATCGCAGAGCTGGCTGGCAGCCATATCTGAGTCTCCATCAGCCTGAAACACACTGTTTGCTCCACCCTGATGATTCCCTGAGACCCGGCCCCTTCCAATTTGCAGCCCCCGCCCAAGCTGTTTGCAGTTGCTTTACCATATGAATGCCCTGTCTGGGCTCAGGCTTCAGGCTTTGCTAAATTCTCTTAAACAAGCAGCAGCTGGGGCAGCTTACCCCAAACCTATCAATAAAAGGCCCAAGACCCAGCACTAGCACCAGCCTGCCTTGCCTCACAGCTGGACCGCGCTTGAGCACTTCCTAGCCCAGTCATGGGCAAACTACGGCCCGCGGGCCAGATCCAGCCTGTTTGAAATGAATAAAACTATTGAAAAAAAAGACTGTACCCTTTTATGTAATGATGTTTACATTGAATTTATATTAGTTCACACAAACACTTCATCCATGCTTTTGTTCCGGCCCTCCGGTCCAGTTTAAGAACCCATTGTGGCCCTCGAGTCAAAAAGTTTGCCCACCCCTGTCCTAGCCCAATACAAATAAGCAGCCATTTACAGATCTCACTGTAGCTCCTGTCGGGTGGCCCCAGCCAGTGGCTGACTTTGCACCTCCTGTGAAGCCCCAGAGCCAGTGACCCAGTGGACAGCTTCAGACCATACCAGGTTACAACTCCAAACATCCAACAGTGACACACTCAAGGGGCAGACAAAGTGAGCATCAACACCCCACTAAAGGAAGTCCTGCTCCATAGAGGTATCTCCTGCATAGCAGCTCTTCCACTGCAGACACAGCTGGTCCTCACAGCTAAATGGCCTAGAGGCCAATTCCTCCCACGCTCAACTACAACAAGACTGTGCACACAGACCACACAGGGCCACACCTAGAGTGCTCAGCTCAGATGACCCGGGAGGCTGAGACACTGGGCCCTACAGGACACCTATTACACAACGCCACTCTACCAATTCCAGGAAACAACAGCTCTACCTAATACACAGAAACAAACACAGGGAAGAAGCCAAAATGGGGAGACAAGGAAACATGTTATAAATGAAAGAAATGGAAGCAAGCAAACTACTGGATACAAAGTTCAAAGCAACGGTTATAAGATTACTCAAGGATCTTAATGAGAGCTTTAAGAGACTTAATGAGAGCTTCAAGGAACTTAGTGAGACTTTGAAGGATCTCAGGGAGAATGTCAAAGACATAAAAAAAGACCAATCAGAAATTAAGCATACACTAACTAAAATAAAGAATAATTTACAGGGATTCAACAGGAAAGTAGAGGATTCTGAGAATTTAATCAAGGATTTGGAATATGAGGAAGCAAAAACACCCAATCAGAAGAGCAAAAAGAAAAAAAAAATCCAAAACTATGAAGATAGTGTAAGAAGCCTCTGGGACAACTTCAAGCATACCAACATTCACATTGTGGGGGTTCCACAGAAAGAGAAAGCGCAAGCCATTGAAAACCTATTTGAAGAAATAATGACAGAAAACTTCCCTTACCTGGTGAAAGAAATAGTATACCCCATAAAGATAATATTAAGAAAGGGTATGCTATGAAATTAGTAACATGATTTAATAATATAGTAATTCATAGTATTCGTCAGCTGCTAATACTATAGAACATGAAATAGGGGCTTCAACATGTGCTTCAGGCAGTCAGAGATGGAGATCATATAAAGGTATCTTTACTATAAAAGCTATCATGTCTGCTAGTCACAATAATGTATTACCTCAAGAAGATACTAATGGGCCCTAACCGGTTTGGCTCATTGGATAGAGTGTTGGCCTGCATACTGAAGGGTCCCAGGTTTGAATTGGTCAAGGGCGTGTACCTTGGCTGCGGGCACATCCCCAGTAGGGGGTGTGCAGGAGGCAGCTGATTGATGTTTCTCTCTCATCGATGTTTCTAACTCTCTATCCCTCTCCCTTCCTCTCTGTAAAAAAAAAATCAATAAAATATATATTTAAAAAAGAAGATACTAATGGTTTAACTCAATATTGGGTCAACAGAAATTTGTGAGCCTCCAGTATTTTGAATTTAAGTTAATGTGATTAGTAAAGGTAGTGACCCTACTGGAGTGTAAAATAAGAAATAAATTCATGCATTAAGTCACTCAGTCTGCCGCCCTCAGTGGGTAATAACAAGAATGGGGCCTAGTGTAGATTCAAATAAGATGTAAAGTAAAATTCTGTAGCTGAAAATGTTATGATCAAGAACATTTGGAGAATATAATAGTATAATAATTTTTTCCCGTTTAAGTTTATTTGGCCAGGTGAAATTGACTAGCAACAATCAAAAGTGGTGCCAAAACCGGTTTGGCTCAGTGGATAGAGCGTCGGCCTGCGGACTGAAAGGTCCCGGGTTTGATTCCGGTCAAGGGCATGTACCTGGGTTGCGGGCACATCCCCAGTAGGAGATGTGCAGGAGGCAGCTGGTCGATGTTTCTCTCTCATCGATGTTTCTGACTCTCTATCTCTCTCCCTTCCTTTCTGTAAAAAATCAATAAAATATATTTAAAAAAAAAAAAGTGGTAATAGGTGGATAGTATAAGTAGTAGGGTAGATAGAGAATTGGAAAAGAATACTATTGAAAGGTTTAGGCTGTTATCATTAGGCTGGTTTATTAGGGGTAGGCACGTTAGGCTAATTATTAGCCTACTAGAGGCCCGGTGCACAAATTTGTACATGGGTGGGATCCCTCACCCAGTCTGGATCGGGGCCAGCTGACGTGGGGGAGGGACTGCGGGAGGTTGGCTGTGGGAGCACACTGGCCACCAGGGGGAAGCTCCTGCATTGAGCATCTGCCCCCTGGTGGTCAGTGCACGTCATAGCGACCAGTCAGCCAGTCGTAACAGTCGCTTAGGCTTTTATATATATAGATATACTATAGAATTAATTTTAAAATATATTGTGCCCACAACCAAGGTACATGCCCTTGACTGGAATCGAACCTGGGACCCTTGATTCTGTAGGCCAACGCTCTATCCACTGAGCCAAACCGGTTAGGGCTAGAATTAATTTTTGAAAATCACATGTACACTTATAAGTCCAGGAAGCACAGAGAGTCCCAAACAAGAGAAACCCAAAGAGGACCACACAAAGACACATCATAATTAAAATGCCAAGCCCTAGCCTGGGTTAATTGATTTCAGAGAGGAGGAGGAAGCCTGTGGCCAAGAGCATGGATGAGGCAAACCCGCGTCTGGAGCCCGGCAGGGTTGGGCCCAGGCTCTGAGGTGCCCCAGCTGTGGGGAGGGCTGTGCGGACCTGTGCCGTCCCACCACCACCACCACCACTGCTTTGCAACAGGTCCGCCACCTCTGGGGCAGCCTTGCTCCATGCTTCCCCATAAAAGGAAGAAAAAAAATGCCAAGCCCTAGCCAGTTTGGCTCAGTGAATAGAGCATCAGCCTGTGGACTGAAGGGTCCCGGGTTCTATTCAGGTCAAGGGCACATATCTTGGTTGCAGGCTCCTCCCTGGCCTGGGCCTTAGGGCTTGTGCAGGAGGTAACCAATCGAAGTGTTTCTCTCACATTGATATTTCTCTTGTCTTTCCCTCTCTCTTCCACTCTCTAAAAAATCAATGGAAAAATATCCTTGGGTGAGGATTAACAAAACAAACAAAAAAATTAAATACCCATTCCTTTAAAATAATAATAATTGAAATGCCAAGAGCTAAAGACAAAGAGAGAATGATGCTCAACCATTGAGCCACGCCAGCCGGGCTGAAGGGTATTCTTTAAAAAGAGAAAGAAGCCGAAACCGGTTTGGCTCAATGAACAATGAAATGGCAATAAATACATATCTATCAACAATTTAATCTAAAAATCAAAATAAACAAACAAGAAATGAACAAAATAAACTGATGAATAAGATAGAAGAATAAAAGGCATGGAAGCATGGAACAGACTGACAAATGTGAGAGAGAAGGGGTGGGGGTGGAGGTGGGAAGGTATTAACCAAGGATCTATATGCATACTAGAGGACCGATGTACGAAATTCGTGCAAGAGTAGGCCTCCCTTCCCCTAGCTGCCCGCACTGGCTTCCCTCTGGCACCCAGGACATGGGCTTCCCTCGCAGCCCCGGCTTCATCCTGAAGGCCTGGCGTGTCTCAGTGGTTGAGTGTGGACTTAGGAACCAGGAGGCCAGGGTTCAATTCCTGGTCAGGGCACAGGCCCAGGTTGTGGTCTCGATCCCCAGTGTGGGGCAGGAGGCAGCCGATCAATGATTCTCTCATCACTGATGTTTCTATCTCTCTATATCTCTCCCTTCCTCTCTGAAATCAATAAAAATATATGAGGAAGAAGAAAAAACTATTTAAAAATCTATCAACAATTGAATCTAAAAATAAAATATGTGAACAAGAAATCTAATGAACAAAATAAACTGATGAATAAAATAGAATCAGAGGCGTAGAAACATGGAACAGACTGACGAATCTCAGAGGGAAGGGGGGAGGGAAGAGATTCTTCCTCTCTGAAATCAATAAAAATATATGAGGAAGAAGAAAAAACTATTTAAAAATCTATCAACAATTGAATCTAAAAATAAAATATGTGAACAAGAAATCTAATGAACAAAATAAACTGATGAATAAAATAGAATCAGAGGCGTAGAAACATGGAACAGACTGACGAATCTCAGAGGGAAGGGGGGTGGGAAGAGATTAACCAAAAATCTTATATGCATATATGCATTACCTATGGACACAGAAAATAGGGTGGTAAAGGCCTGGGGAGGGACAGGAACTGGGTGGAGGGGAGTCAAGGGGGGAAAAAGAGGGCCATCTATAATACTCTCAACAATAAAAATTTGGAATTTAAAAAATATATATGATTAGCAATTAAAGTTCATCTAAGAGTATCAGTTTACAGACTGACCCCTGCTAAAGCCATCAGCCAGTTTTATAGCCCTTCTACTGGTTCCAGAGGATACTGGGTTAGCTGTGGCTTTGACCCATCCCCACCTTTCCTGAAAGCTGTGGTCCACCTGATTTCCGTGAGTCTCTCACTGATAGCAGAGAATCTGTGTTAGACAGTCAGAGCTGCTCTGGACTCCAGAGACAGCAACAGATACTGGCCTCCCTGATTTCCTAGACAGCAGCTGCATAGCCATAATTGGGCTGCTACAAAGGACACCACCCATTTTTAATGACTACCTGGGTTCCCAGGAGTGTCTCAGTCTATGCTCATGAAAGTCCTATTGTGAAAGACCAAGCTTGCCATTGTAAGAAACCAACACCCTTTCTTGCCCTCTGAATATTCCAGGCACTAGTAACAACTCAAAATTGGCTACTATAGGCTTCTATCCTGCGCACTTGGCTATGGGATGCTGACCTTAGTTTGGTCTACAATAACTTTTATCAGCTCTTCGTGCCTTTAAAAATGCTTCAGTTTTTAAATGGAAACAAATATTGGTTCTTTGTTCATGAGGAATTTGATACTTTAACATTTTCATGTTTTGCTTTGCTTTTGAAGCAAATTAATGTAAAGCAATAAATGTAAATCTTTATACATAAAGTTTTTCACAAGTCAAAAGGCCATGTCATTTAACCAAGAATTCATATTTAGGACTTCCTAATTGTACCCTCCAACCTTGCCTCAAAGTAGCTATTAAGTAGAACTCCTAGAGCCAGAATTGTGGAGTCAGAAGGGCTCACTTAGCATCCATCCTCCTTGTGCATAACAGGAAACTAAGGAACAGAGAGGAGAGGTGGGTCTCCCTACCGCAGACTAAACCAGCAGATAGATACCTAGGCTTAAATGGATTAAACTCTGTAAAGTCCAATTATCTCTGGAAGTAGAGTCAGGAAGTCATTTAGGTTTGAAAAAGTTCCAAGTAGATTTTCCTGTGGGCTGATACATCTTAACATGACACATGAGCTGCCAACATTAACTGAATATCTGTTCTGTGCCGGGAGCTAGCCAGGCACTTCAAGTACTCTTATCATTTTATTACCCCTAATCCCAACTCTCCAATTTAAGGCTTATCAGCCAGGTGTTCCAGATGAGGAGAACAGTCTGGAAGATGATAAATATCCGGTCCAGAGCCACGGGATGGGCTTCAAATCGAGAACTATTGACTCTTGGGGGAAAAAGGATGGAGGAGGATGAACAATGTGCTGGGAAGCCACGCATTCTTTACCTTCTTGGCCAAGGAACCGACAAAGTTTACAAATTACAAGAGTTAAAGCTCACTAGGCACCTATGCGCACTCCACGGGAATACCTAGTTTAAGCCTCGCATCAATATTATGAGGTAGGCACAATTATAACCCTTACTTGCAAATGAGGAAACCACGACACAGGGAGGTTAAGCGACTGGCTCAAAGATACACATCAAGCCCGCTGCTGAAGAGGGCAGTCCAAGCGGAGTCTGCCAGGCTCAGGAGCATCACCTTAGGTCTCACTGGGCAGGCCTCTCTCGCCCAGAGCCCGGGAGGGCCCACGTTTTACACACGAGGCAAGCGGGCGCTGCACAGGCGCTGGACACGGTGACTCAGTGTCTGGCGAGCCTAGAATAGAGAAAGCTCCAGACCCCCCCGCCCCCACCCCGGGGAGAAGCGCGCCCTAGGTCTGGCCTTCTGCGTCGGTGAGGACCCAGAGCCTCCGAGTCTCCGCAGACCCCCGAGGGAGTGGTTTGAGGCCACTATGGTCCTCAGTCTCCCCATCCGGACAATTCGGCGTCGAGGCCTAGGCCTGGCCCTCAGCCGGCACGGACATCCTCCCTCTGCGCCGCTCTCTGAGACGCCCGGGGGCTGGGACAGCGGGAGCCAGACGGGGATCGCCCCTCGAGGCCCACGGGGCTCACGCGCCCGCTCCTCACCTCCTTTAGGCATCGCGGCTCTGGCAGCTGCGGCGGCGGCGGCGCCTCCCCCTGACACCGGAACCGGAAGTGCCTCGGGCTCGACTCCTTCCGCCCAGCACTGTCCCCTCCGCGCGCTGCCGCCGCCGCCGTCTCCTAGAGAACTGGGCATCGCAGGGAATCAGCTGCGGGGAGCTGGACTGTCCCGCGCGCCGCCTGAGTTCAGGCTCGTCTGCGTGCTGCCGGGCAACAGCGCCCTCACTCTCCCCGCCCGGAGAGACGCGTGGGTCGGCTGGCCAACCCTTGGAAAGTGAGAGCAAAAAAGCAGCGGTAGGTCTGGTTTTCTTTACAGGCAGGGCTTTGGGCACCTAAGATGACGCAATATTTGCGCGAGGTGGGGCGGGGCTCCGCGAGGACCTCATCCTGAAGCGATAATCTGGGAAGCGGAAGCGGACGGGACAGAAGCGACACTACTACGCCGTAGGCTGCTGTTACATCCCTGTCTTTTGCATCTCCTTGGGAGCCTGAGCTCGGCTACCTGACAGCACTAGAGGTGGGTGTTTTTCTCTGTTTCTCGAGCATCTTGGTAAAGATGGGCCAGGGACTGGAGGTCTGCACTGGCCTAGAGGGCGTTCCGAGCGGCTGGACTGGGACGGGTTCGGGCCCCTGGAGATGGGAGTGAGTTACGGAGAGGAGGTGGCGCCTCGCTCGTTCTGCAGAGGGGATGGGAGATTTGGGGGTTCTCTGTTTTCATCCCCGCCCCCCCCCACACACACAGTTTTCTCTGCCAAGAACGTGTTTTGTTTTTTGGTTGTTGTTGTTTTTTTGTAAAAAAAAAAAAAAACTGCTTGTTCTTTTAAGCCCGGTTCAGATGCTGTCTTCTCTATGAACCTTCCCTCCTTTCTTCCGAAAGTCTTTCCACTCGCCGCCTCTGCCGAGCGCTACTACTTCTCTTAGACCTCCCGACACCTCTTCTTGATTTAGTTTACCTCCTACCTGTCACCTCCTCTTGACTCCCAGGCTGGGCCAGGGCCCTCGAATTTCCCTGGGTGACTGCGGAGTGGTTGTTCCCGTGTCTTTGTCCTCCCAGCCGTTGGGCGCTGGGGCAGGAGCCAGATTCCACCCTTCTTTAGTTTCAGCGGAGGGGAAACAAATGCAAAGATCACGGATTTGGGAGTCGGGAGCTTCCAATCAGAGTCATACGCTGCCAGTTCCAAGCTGTGCGACCTTGACTTCAGTAAACCTTCTGGAGTTTAATTCCTGTATGCTTGCTGGGCTGTCAGGGACCGGACGGAAGGGAGGGGCTGAATGAATTTGGGAGAGGGGAATCTGCTATGCTTATCCATCTAGTACAGTGGTTCCCAACCTTCCTAATGCCGCGACCCTTTAATACAGTTCCTCATGTGGTGGTGACCCCTAACCCTAAAATTATTTTCGTTACTACTTCATAACTGTAATTTTGCTACTGTTATGCATTGTAATGTAAATATCTGATATGCAGGATGTGTTTTCATTGTTACAAATTGAACATAATTAAAGCATAGTGATTAATCACAAAAATATGTAGTTATATATGTGTTTTCCGATGGTCTTGGGCGACCCCTGTGAAAGAGTCGTTCGACCCTCAACGGGGTCTCGACCCACAGGTTGAGAACCGCTGATCTAGGATATGCTATGAGATTTGAAAATATTTCTTTACTGTTTACATTTGGGCTGGGCTATTACATGGGCTTTACATGATTTGCCTCTGTGTAGTATGTTTGTTGAACATACTGTTGAGTTTCAAAAGAGTTGTTGACAAACCAGCTAACCCACTGCCCTCATTTTACAGATGAGACTGAGTACCAGAGTGGGAATGTGACCTGCCCAAAGTCACAGAGCAATTGATAGAGCTAGAAAAGAACCTGAGCCTGTAACTGAAGAGAATCTTTCAGTTACCCTCTTCGGAGGTAGCCTTGAGGTATTTTGAGAGAGAGAGAGAGATGTGAGAGACTTACGTTGGTCGGTTGCCTCCTGTATGGCCTAGGTATGTGCCCTGGCCTGGAATCAAACCTGAGACCTGGTATGGTATGCAGGATGTGGCTCCAGCCAGCTGAACCACAGAGGCCAGGGCTCTTTTTCCTTTTTAAGAAGCACTTGTCCTCTCAGCTCCCTCAATCAGTTACCACACTTTCTGTAATTGCCTTTTTACTTCCTATCTCCTTGCTAGAATGTCACCTTCTCAGGGATAGAGATTGTAATGTCTTATTCTTTGTTCTATGTTCCCAATATCCAGTACAGGGCCAGGCTAATAGTTAGTGTCAGTTAATGATAACAGAAAAAAAAAAAACCACACATTAAAAGCCAGGCATGTTACATACAGTTATAGTTAAGTCTTCATGATGACCCCATAACATAGGTCCTATTATCTCCATTTTACAGATTAGGTAACAGAGTTAGTGAAGTGAATGTACACAGTAGAGGCTGGTGAAGACCTTTGGTGATCTGAGGATCAGCAACTAATTCATTTAATTTTCCCTTCTAGGTCTTTGCAAATTATCTTGTGGGGGAAAATGCCTAAAGTCAAAAGAAGCCGGAAAGCTCCCCCAGATGGCTGGGAATTGATTGAACCAACACTTGATGAATTAGATCAAAAGATGAGAGAAGGTGAGTCGGGGAGTTCCTGTCTGGGTGGGCTGCATCCAAGAGACAGGCTTAGACGTCTCTATGGGCCAGGCATAAATGCAAAGAGAGGGCACTACTGTGGTCTCCAGACCTGATATGTTTTGTTTGCTTACTAAGTCATAAGAATGCAGTAAGTGTCAGAAGTTTCATTTAGTAAGATAACACTAAATGAAAGGGGCCTCAAAAACATTTTTGGGCCAATTTTATTATAAAAGTTTTAGGGAATATAGATCAAATAGTTTATCTATAATTACTTACTATTTTGGTTGGATATATATTGAAAATAATACAAAATATATTTACTTGGAAAATCCTGTTTTTTTTCACTTTTTTTCTGAAACATTTTTATTCAGGTTTTTCTTATACTGACACTATTTTCCTCAACTTTGTTTCTGCATCATCAACCAGTTTTCCAGAATGCACCATCTTCACTTCCCTCTAAAATGCTGTATGATTCTGTATTTTGTGAATCAGTGTAGTGTGCTGTTTTGGAAATTTTATCTTAAGTCACAAGCATCTGTTGGCTTTATATGATCATAGCCATATAATTTACAACTTAATAAATTGCTTTTTGAAATGATCTTTTTTTCTTAAGCTCGAGGTAACTAATCTAACCTTTGTTATTATGAGGTCATACCTTCAGCAATAATTACTAAATCAGTGTTAAATTACTTAGCCTCTTTTTTTCAAAACCTCTATTAATACCCAGAACTTGCCCTCACCGGTTTGGCTCAGTGGATAGAGTGTTGGTCTGTGGACTGAAAGGTCCCAGGTTCGATTCCGGTCAAGGGCATGTACCTTGGTTGCGAGCACATCCCCAGTAGGAGGTGTGCAGGAGGCAGCTGATTGATGTTTCTCTCTCATCAATATTTCTTACTCTCTATCCCTCTCCCTTCCTCTCTGTAAAAAACCAATAAAATATATTTAAAAAAATACCTAGAACTTAAAGTAATGAAGATCATTTGGGGCTGAGCAATTTCTTCCCCAAACAGACCTTTATTCAAAATAAAGGAACTTGGAGAGTGCTATAAGATATGAAATTTAACGAGTCCTTGAAAAAAATCTTCCATTTTTAAGGGATAACTTTTGGGGGGAGAGTATTTAGAAGTATATGATTTTCTTTACCTCCAAAAGAAGTATTCTTTGTCCCATTTTTATTTAACCATGTTGCCCTTCAGCATTTCTTTGCTTTCCCACTTTACTCTTACTTCCACTATAAAGAAAGCAGAGTGGATGCCAAGTGGTACCAGACTTGGCTTCAGTGTTGGGCACCATAGGGAGGAAGCTCTGGGGATGTGGCAGACTGGGGAGGGGCAGAGGCTACTACTTACCTCGAGCCCATTTTACCATTTCAAATACAGGCTGAGCATTTCCAACCCCTCAAGAGAAGCCAGAAATCCAGCTATTTTATTTGAACTCTCCTAATTTAAAATTCAAACATAAAGAAGTATTTTTTGGGAGGAGCTAAACAAAGCCTGCCAGCTTCCATTTTGTAGCCTCCAGTACAAGTTTTGCCTGTGGAATCTGTGGCAGTGTTTCTAGGCCATGTGTGGCCTTTGGCCAAAAGGCACAAAGCCAGTGGCATTACCAGCCCTGTTCTCTTGATCTGAGAGCCATTAACAGAACCACTCACACTTAGTGGAGCAGTTGGCACTGTTACTTAGGAAGGAAAGTTTCTGTTTTCTCTTTGTTTGTCCCCAGTATTTCCTAGCTCAGTACAACGTCTCAGCTCTTCATATGTCTCTTAGCTCATTACTCAAGTTTGTGTATAGCCACTGTTGCCCTATAAGTCCCCCACAAAAAAGGGACTAAGGAGCAGAGGTGGTGGAAATTACGTGTGGCAGAGGGTTTTATGGGGATTTGACAAAGACTTTTTCTCTATGAACTGTAACTGAGACTTGTAAATAATTTTGTTTTTACAAGGACTTTAAACTAGTTGCAAATCGAGCATAACACTTGAATACTAAACATTTAATTCGACTTTTAAATAATAGTACTGTAAAAGAAGTGTTGCCAGGTTTTGAAGTTAATGGGCAGTTTTTGACATTAGCAAAGACGTAAAAATGTAAGTCTAGACTATGGCATGATGTCCCCTACCTCTGGTTTCTCATATTCTCATAGTGACGAGGCTCCACGTCACGCACTGAAAGCTGCCTTCCTCTTTGTGTGTGAACCTGTACAAAACGATATCCAAGAATGATCACATCTTGCCCTGGCCAGTGGCTCAGTCCACTGGAACGTCGTCCAGTACACCAAAAGGTTGTTGGTTTGATTCCCAGTCTGGGCACACACATAGGTTACAGGGTCATGATCACTGGTCAGGGTTTATATGGGAGACAACTGATCAATGTTTCTTTCTCCTTTCTCTCTCTCTATTAAAAGGAAAAAAAAATTTAAAAAGGGAGAAAAAAGAATATTCACATGATCTTGTGAAAATGGGTCCAAAAAGGGATTTTTAAAATGCAGGTGATGCTATGATTAAAAGATTGAGAGAAGATTCAAAAGCATAGGAAGGTTCCACTTCCAGGATGGCGTCATGCTCCCACCTTTCCCCAATGTTCTCATCTAGCCAACTCTACCCAGGTGACCAAATGTCTTCTCCAGTCTTGATGCCACATTAGACTATACCAACTACCTATTGGATGGGCCCCATTTAGATATTTTAAAACATCTCAAACTTAACAGGTCCAGAACTAAATCCTCATTAACCCACCTCAAAGCTGCTTCCCTTCTCAGGCCGCACACTGTGGAGCTTTCCTTGATTCCCCTCTTATTCCTATCCAAGCTTAGAGACATCCAGATTCCTACAAAGGGTGGCAGAACAGAGAGGGAAAACTGTTACAGATAAACAATACTTGAGACAGATCGACCAAATACAACATCTGGATGTTGTTTAGATCTTAATTCAGACACATAGTTGTCAACAGATAATTTTGAGGCAATCAATGAAAATTGAACATGGACTTAATATGGGATGCTAAACAGGAATAATGGTTGATTTTGTTGGGATATTGGCATTACAGATATTTTTTAAAGTCTAGTATGTAGAGATATATATTTTTTAAACTTTTAAAAATATATATTTTTATTGATTTTAGAGAGAAAGGAAGTGAGAGTGATAGAGAGAAACATCAGTGATGAGAGAGAATCATTGACTGGCTGACTCCTGCATACCCCCTCCTGGGGATTGAGCCCGCAACCTGGACATATGCCCTGACCTGGAATTGAACCAGTGGACGTTTGGTTCATAGGTCGACGTTCAACTGCTGAGCCCGGTCCCCTCAGCCCTGACAGGGTGGCAGGTATGCAGCTGCCTCCGGAGTCCCCCAGTCCCCTCAGCCCCCCAGCCCCCCAGGGCTGGCCCGAGGCACAGACAAGCCTCAGATGGTGGCTGCCCAGCCGCTCAGGGACGCCGGAGGCTCAGGTAACCAGGGCCAGCCAAGGCTTGTGCTGATGGCAGTGGCAGCAGCAGAGGTGTGATGGGGGCACCGCCTTCCCCTGATCGCCAGGTCGCCTCCCACCCTTGAGGGCTCCTGGACTGTGAGGGGGGCAGGCCAGTGAGGGACCCCCCCCTCCAGAGCATGAATTTTCATGCACCACGCCTTTAGTCTATAATAATAAAAGCATAATATGCCAATTAGACTGGACATCCTTCCAGATGTCCTTCTGGATGAAGCTGGGGCTGCAGCTGTGGGATCTAGGCAGCCGCCGTGGCTGTGAGGGAGGGATCCCGGCAGCCACTGCAGCTGCTAAGTCCTACTCTTGCATGAATTTCATGCATCAGGCCTCTAGTTTATCTTATAACTGGAAGTTTGTACACTTTTACCATCTTCACCCATTTTGCCCACCCACATCCCTTGTTGTTGTTGGGTTTTTTTAAATGCATTTTTATTGATTTCAGAGAGGAAGGGAGAAGGAGAGAGAGATAGAAACATCAATGATGAGAATCATTGATCAGCTGCCTCCTGCACACCCCCTACTGGGGATCGACCATGACCTCCTGGTTTAAAGGTCAACACTCAACCACTGAGCCATGCCAGCCAGACCCCTGGTTTCTTAAGGTCTCTGTTTAGATATCTCCTTTGTGCTTTCTTTGATCATCTGTATAAAATGGCAGTCCCTCCTTTTCCCACTTGCTCTCTGTTACAACTTAACTACTAGGTGTTGATCTGCTTTCCTTCCCTGGAACACAGCGCCAGGGCTTCTCTGTCTTCCCTACTGCTGTATCTTGGGCACCCAGAGCAGGGCTTTCTCCCCATGAGGCACACAGTGTGCTTTTGCTGTGTCCTAGCACCTACATCTTGATTCAATCACAGAAACTATCTGTTGAGCTGAATTATAAATCTTAGGTTTTAAAAATGGCCTCAGCCCTAACTGGTTTGGCTCAGTAGATAGAGCGTCGGCCTGCGGACTGAAGGATCCCAGGTTCGATTCCGGTCGGGGATGTACGCCCAGGTTGAGTTCGATTCCAGTCAAGGGCATGTACCTTGGTTGCAGGTATATCCCCAGGGGGAGGGGTGCAGGAGGCAGCTGATCGATGTTTCTCTCTCATTGATGTTTCTAACTCTCTATACCTCTCCCTTCCTCTCTGTAAAAATCAATAAAAAAATATATATATTTTAAAATGCCCTCAAAGTTGGAGAAATGGAGGTATGGTTTGTTGTTTTGTGTGTTGTTTTTTTTACCATACCTCACCTTTCTCCTGTGCTCTAAAAACCAAGAGGAGGTGGTAGATAAAGATCAACTTGTAACTAAGAGAATTGTCTGTGGCAGGTGCGAGCTGCTACCCGATCCTATATATATAGATGGAGCAGTTATTTCCTGCAGGCCTGCCATACTATGAACTTTCAGATTAGTCCAATTTTGTTTTTCTTTTATCCCTAAAGGATTTTGGTTGGCAATGAAAGTAGAGGTACTTTAAAGATGATTAGGATGCCAGTCTGTGGGCCCGGAATTATGTTGAGAAATTATTAGACTGTAGAAATAGGTTTGGAAGGATAAAGACCAGGGTGTTCACAGAGGTTATGTTTGAATTGTTTTGTAATTTATGTAATTAAAAAGGCATTTTAAATTTAAAATAATTATGCCCACAATTATGCTCAGTGGTTGAGCGTCAACCTATGAACTAGAAGGTGGTGGTTCAATTCCTGGTCAGGGCACATGTCTGGGTTGCAGGCTCCATCCCCAGTGTGGGGTGTGCAGGAAGCAGCCAATGATTCTCCCTCATCATTGGTGTTTCTCTCTCTCTCTCTCCCTGAAATCAATAAAAATATATTTTTAAAAATAATTGTTTAAATCATGTGGCTTATTCTGCTTTATTTTTAAAAAATAGCTGTATTAAGATATAAATCATATAATGTAAAATTTGCCCTTTCAGAGTGTTCAAATAAAGGGTGTTTTTAGTATAGTCACAGAGTTGGGCAACCCATCACCACCATCAGTTTCACATTTCATCACCCCGAAAAAATGCATACCTTTTAGTAGTCACCACCCCCCGCTCCCGCCAGCCATCTCCCAGTTCTAGGCTATCAGTAATCCACTTGCTGTCTTTAAAGACATAGAATCATATGGTAGGTTGGCTTTGGGGACTAGTTTCTTTCATTTAGTGTAATTTGAAAGGTTCACCCAAAAAATTTAAAAAATAAAAATTCATCTGTGTTGTAGCATGTATCAGTACTTCATTCCTTTTTATGACTGAACTAGTGGCCCAGTGCATGGATTCTTGCACATGGAAAGGAAATTATTAGAAGAAATATTTTAATATTCATTATTCACCCTTTATAATAGAAGTGTCAGAGATGAAAGAAAATTAGTAAAATGTATATGAAAATAATATATAAATTAATAAATAAACAATAACATGACATAATAACAAAAACATGTAAAAAACAAAAACATGATATAAAAACATTGATAAAAACAATGACTGATAAAATGATTAAACTTATTCTAATATCTCCCTGTATACCACATTAAGAGTAAAAACACTTTCAGAGTGCTTGACTAATTTCCCTTGTGATGAAATATTTACAACTTGAACTTTATCATCACATGCTCTTTGAACTTGAGAAAAAGCAACATATAACTCACCATGTCCCAAAACGGGTTCAGGTAGGAATATTCCTACTCTGTCTAGATTGGGGCCAGTGAGAGCTTTATATGTATCGCGCATGCGTGAGTCAACGTTTATTTTTAAATTGCCAGTGCACGTGATTATATCCCATTTATTGTTTACATTGTATCTGTTTATTAGTTGATGGACACTGGAACTGTTTCTACTTTGTGGCTATTGTGAATAATGCTTCTGTGAACATTCACATACAAGTTTTTGTGTGCATGTGTGTTTCTGATTCTCTTGGGTATATACTCAGGAGTAGAATTGCTAAGCCATATGGTAACTCTGTTTATCTTCCTGAGGACCTGCCAGGTTGTTTTCCACACAGACTGCACTAGTTTACATTGCTATCAGCTGCAAGTGAGGATTCCGATTTCTCCACATCCTCACTACTTGTCTTTTTTTAATTGTGTCTCATTTTTTATTGTAACCACCCTAGTGGGTATAAAGTAGCATTTATTCTTTATTCCTCCTTATTTAAAAACACACACCACTATATCCTGTGCAGAGTAACCCTGCCTGCCAAAATAAATTAAACACCTTTTTCTCCCCAGCTGAAACAGAACCTCATGAGGTAAAGAGGAAATTGGTATCTCTGTGGCCTATCTTCAGGATCCACCACCAGAAAACCCGCTATATTTTTGACCTCTTCTATAAGCGGAAAGCCATAAGCAGAGGTAATTGGCTAGATTCTCTCTTAGCCTTTCCAACTTGAGTAGCTTTGAGATTTATTTAAGTAATGGCTCTATTATAGCAACCTCAGCAAGTTTCATGATTTTTCTTACCACTAAAAAAAAAGGTGTGGGGGGGGCAATGTTGGATATTCTAGTCAATGAAGAGTAGTGATGGGCCAGGGGTGGGCAAGCTTTGTTTTACCATGATCTGACAGAACTTTTCCCATCTTTTTGACAGAACTTTATGAATATTGTATTAAAGAAGGCTATGCAGACAAAAACCTGATTGCAAAATGGAAAAAGCAGGGTTATGAAAACTTATGCTGCCTGCGGTGCATTCAGACACGAGACACCAATTTTGGGACGAATTGCATTTGCCGGGTTCCCAAAAGCAAGCTGGAAGTGGTAATGTCTCTAACCCTGTCATGACTGACTTTTGAATTTGATGTCACTGTCACTTCAGAATTCTGTCCTAGTTGACACCAAGAGAGTTTGTACTTGTCGGGGCTGGAAATAATTTGGCTTCTGGATGTCCTGCTGGCCATTCCCTCCCACCCCCCTCCCAGAAGCGAGTCCCTCTGTTCAGGAAGCCATGCTAGACAGTTTGGCAGTAATTGTATTTGCTTTGTCTGGGGGCCAGCCTCAACTCCATCTTTGAGCAAGTTATTGAATTCCATACCTCACTTACAAAATGGGAGTAATAACATCTACCTCTAAAGTGGTTGGGAGGACTGAGTCAGGGAAGGGTGAAGCAGTCATTAGTACTCACTCTTCAGCTGTGCTTTTTTTTCCAGGCTCGGCACTTTAATTACACTATTTCTTCTGTCAGAACTTTTGAGTTACAAACCTCGGAAATGGTGCTGGGTATGCAGTAACTGAGCTGAGAGCACAAGCCCCTCTGAAATGGGGCTACAGGAGGCAGAGAAGTTACTGGGATGTTGGCCATTAGTGGCCTTTGAGTGTAGCCCGTTGGCTGACAGTTGTGGGTCCAGTTGGCAGCTGAAGCCAGATTTTTCACCTTCTGGTTTGGCCTTTCACAGTCACCACAGGGACCCTTTACTCTGCAGACCAGTTAGTTTGTAGTTTCAGCTCTGGGCCAGGGCTTTAGCTCAGTAGGCAGCTGTCTCCCTGAATCATCTGGAAAGTTAAAGACACAGCATTCTGAGCAGTGGAAAGTGAACGAGGGCTGCCTCCCCAAGGGAAGGTTCTGGGTGTTAGTTATCTGGGGCAGTGTGGCAGGAGCTCCTCTGAGACCACAGGATTCCATGGCAGTGTCTGGTGGGGAGGTACTCCCCCAGCCTTAAGGCCAGGACAGAGCCTGCTTTGGATTTAGTTTGGTTTCACCATCAGATCTTATTTGCTTAGGTAAGGGTCTTACTCCAAAAAGAGAAAAATAAATATAAACTACTGCTTTGAGGTCTTCTGTCTACTAGACGGGCCCCTGGCCTGGGAGAAAAGACTTCTGCTACTGTACAGATTCAAGTGCATACCATTCTCTCCCCATGGCCTACTGGAAAGTTCCCCAGCCGAGGATCTGAGACCCTTGAACAGTAGGAATCCCCCCCCCCGCCCCCCAGCTCATAGCAGGGTATATCATGCTCACTTTACAGAATAACAAGAGTCACACAGATTTTCCCCCCTTTTGGGAGAAATGTGTTTAATTGGCTTAAATTAAAAGTACAATGAGTTGTAACTTTAGTGTCAACAGCAGCTGTTTCCATTTTCACATGGGAACTGAATTTTTGCCATCCAGAACTGTCATAGAGGAGTGCCCTATAGGGAGTGACTCCCATTGTCAATTTTCTCAGTGGGAGGATTACTACGTGTGGGTGGGGGGAGGAGGAATATGCTTGGGTGCGGTGTCTCAACTGTCTTCTGTTGCAGGGCCGGATCATTGAGTGCACACACTGCGGCTGCCGGGGCTGCTCTGGCTGAGGCCCTTGGGCCCTGACCCCTTTCCACCCAGGACTTTGGACTTCTCAGGTTTCTGCCTGTCGTGCCACCCCCTTTCCTGATAGCTCTCCTGGCAGAGCAGTGCCACAGGACAGAGTTGGAGCATGGTCTCTGTGTGTGAAGGCTTTGGTGTTCATCAGCTGTGATTTGTAGAAATAAAACTTTTAAACCTTTAGGCCATGTGATAGTTCTTTACAGAGCCCAGTGGGAGAGCACCAGGCCATTGGGACTCAATCCTGACTCCACCTCATAGGTGCCATGTGACCAGGATCAAGCTCCCTGGGGATGACAACCTCTCAGGTGAAGATGGCCTGAGGTGATGTGCCAAAGTGGCCCAAGCTGTGCTGGGATCTGCTGTGAACTAGTCAGGCACCCTGGGCCCAGCATTTGTCTTTATACAAAATGCAGCAATTCTTACTCTGGCCAGACCTTGTCCGCATCCTTGAGGCTACACCAGCATGTTCATGTGTCTTTAATATGAAAGGGACTCCTGAAGTTCCCACAAAGCACTGTGAAGGCAGTGTGCACTTTGTTGGATGGAGATCCTCCTGGGCCTCCTCATCACCTGCCCCCAAGGCCTCTGTCCACATCAGCCTCAGAGACAGTGTCTTGGTCCCCCGTGGGCTTGGTTCGGAACTTCTGCCATGGGTGGGGGGTTTCCTCTGCTGGCATCATTTTCAGCCACTGCTTATAATAAGCTCGAAAGCCATCGATCTTCTCCAAGTAGGTGTTTTTCCCTTTGTACTGTAATTGAAAAGCATGAAATTCAAGGATTCAGAGGCGCCACAATTAGAATCACTGCATGCTGCCTACAGCTAATCTTAAACCACAGCAGCTGGCTCAGGCCTCAGGGAAGCTGTGGAAAGGAGAGGGCACAAAAGCTGTTGATAATACCCGAGTATACTCTTGAAAAGCGAAGTTGCTATACCATAAGGCTGACCCAGATTCCCATCTGCTAACAGCCCTTCCTAAATATGTGTTGTTCTCCTATACCCAAGGATGTTACTCCAGCCCCTAGCTAGAATCGCTAGGTCCCACCAACTCTACCTCCACAGTCTGCTGAGTGCTTCTACCTCTGCACAGCCACTGTCTCCCTGGTGACTGTCATCTCAGCACTGCTGCAGTGGCCTCTACAGAGAGGTGGGGAAAAAAGGAGGAAACGAGATGCACCAGGCAGATACCAAAAGAAAGCTGGTGGAGGAATAGACAAAAAACAAAAGTACCAGAGATAAACTTACCACATGATGATAAAAGGGTTGATTCAAAAGATTTAACAATTCTAAACCTGTATGTATCTAACGTAGCATCAAAGTACATAAAGCAAAACCTTCACAATCACAAACAGAAATAAGCCCACTCTCATAAGGGAATATGAATATATGATTTCAATACAATAAGCTTTTAGTACTTAGGTAGTCTGGGGACTGCTGACAACCTGAGAAGAACCTTAGTGGGCCCTACACCACAGGGTGAAGAGACAACCTACTAACTAGATATCTGCAACATGCAACCAACAAGACTAGTATCCAGAATATATAAAGAACTCAGAAATTTATAGAACTAAACCAACTGCTCAAAGGCACACAGCTATGTCCTCTGCCTGGCATACTATTCCCTGCTATCACTAATTCTTCCTGTGCCTTCAATGGCATTCAAGCATCACACCTGCACAGCTGTCCCTGACCCCATGCCTCCATGGTGGAGCTTGGTGTGTCCTTGCCAACTTTTCTCCCTACCCATTGGGATGGTGCTTCTCAGGCTAAATCTGTGGCACATGGTCTGACTCAGTAGGCCTAAAATCTGAACCCTCAGATTCTGATATCCTCAGAACGGCAGCCAGAAATGGCCATTACAGAACAGATTCTATCACTGCCCTACTGCCGCCCCCTTTCACTTGACAACAGTCCGTATTGGGTACAGGCAGAGGGCAGGCACCAGGGATCCAGGTGAGCAAGGCAGAGACAGTCTCCACCTCTAGGGGCTTAGAATTTCATGAAGGGGAGAGTCACACATGTAATTATAAGCTGTGAAACATGGTGAAAAGAAATAATGCTTTATGTAATGGGAAGGGAGGCAGTCAGCTGAGTATCCTCTAAGAGCTGAGATCTTTCTACAAAATGAGATTGGAGCCAGTTATGTGAAAAAGCCGAGGGAGTCTATTTAAGGCAGAGAGAATGCAAAAAGCCTGAGGCAGGAAAAAGGCTGGTGTCATCTAGAAAAGACAGAAGTACAATTGGACTGACAGAGTGAACAAAGGGAAGAGTGGCCTGAGATGAAAGCCATGTGGAGGAGGGACTTGCAAGCTGTGGTCTAAGGAGTTTGGGATTTTTCCTAAGGGTAGCCACTGACAACTTAAAGCAAGGGAGTACCAATCCCAGAAGGCCAGAACCAGGGGTGGGAGTGACACTGGCTAAGGTGACAACGGGCACATTAGAGCTTGGGGCACATACCCGGTCAAAGGTGGGTGGGTACTGGGCTGCAAACTCCAGTTGGCGGATGATGACTTCATTCACTGGAACTCTGTTCTGCCTCATGTCCTTCAGGATGTTGATGAGATAGGTGTAGTCCAGCTTCTTGAGGGCCGCATTGATGAGAGTGCTGTAGATGTGGGTGTTGGGGGTCAGCTGGGATTTCTGGAACATCACAGACATACAATCAGCGAGATGATGGTGATGGTTGGAGGAAAGCCCACTGCAGCATGTCCAGCTTGGTGAGGTACCCTGCCAGTCAAGTCTGCTCTGCAGACTAGTGACCTGGGACAAGAAGGGCAGGACCTCCAAAAGGAAAGCACAGATGCCCCACTCTGAGGCTCCATCCCACAGGGCTCAGTACCTTACCCTCAGTCCTGAAGAACGTGGAGAGAGAGTATTGCTCTCAGAGATCACGGACTCAGGCAGGAGACCACCTCCTCAGTTCTTGGCTGTGGGTTTACTGTACCCCCTGAGCCCCAACCCAAGAATTCTGCTACATCCCTGCTCTCTATTCTCCAAAGTGTTGGGGCCAAGATCTGTCCCCACCCCTCAATCTCACCCCACTGCCACTGCTTTCAAGATTGTAACATCCCTGCTCTCAATGCCCATTCCTGCAGCAGCTCACCAGGGTCTACTTTCTCCCAAATTGGGCCAATGATCATCCTACCCTTGAAGCTAGAATGACCCCACTCTCCCTCCCCCACCCCCACAATTTATTCTACCCAACCAGCTCCCCATAATTCAGCTTTCTATAAGTACACCTTGCAGAGGCCTGGGAGGTTTGGGAGGACCCCCACTTCCTGCCACCCAGATTTCTTCCTGAGCACCCCCAGAGTGCACCTCAGCACCATGGGTCCTGCCCAGGCCCGGGCTCACTCACCTTCATGTCTGCCAGCAGCTGCAGACCATCCTGTGGTCTACGGCATCCAATGGCCAAATTGCAGAATGTCTGTAAGTTGGGGACAATTCCCCTCTTTGCCAGGACTGGCAGCAGCGCCTATCAGAATAGACATGGCATCACCATAAGCTGTACCCCACCAGCCCTGGCAAAAGCTTTGTCTGTCAAAACCCTTGGCTAGCCGAGGCCGGTTTGGCTCAGTGGATAGAGCATCGGCATGCAGAGGTCCCGGGTTCGATTCCGGTCAAGGGCATGTACCTGGGTTGCGGGCACATCCCCAGTAGGAGATGTGCAGGAGGCAGCTGATCGATGTCTCTCTCTCATCGATGTTTCTAACTTTCTATCTCTCTCCCTTCCTCTCTGTAAAAAATCAATAAAAAAATATATTTAAAAAAAAAAACAAAAAACAAAAAAACCCTTGGCTAGATGCTGGAGACCCAAGGGGTAGAGCTTTGCTCCAAGGCCTCAGGCTCCCTCTGCTGGCCACATTGAGCACTGGCCTCAGCCTATTATTATTCAAGGGCCCAGGTTTCTGGTCCAGCCACCTCCCCAGAATTCAGCTGTTCCACAAGTACACCTTGCATTCTAGATTGCCTGTCTCCAATATGCTGTCCCTTCTCCCTGAATGCCCTTCATACTCCTGTCCCCCTCTACTCTGTTGGCCATCCATCCCTGCACTTGGGCTTTCAATGTCCATGGAGTACCAGAGGCCTTAGGGGCTCATGGTCCTGTGTTCCAGGGTGGGACACGCCGACAACAGTGTGGTAAGTGCTGGCTGAGCCGGAGAAGGTTCCACAGAGGGGCTCTATCCTATCTAGCTTATCTAGAGAAAGGTGCACTCTGCACTGTGAGCCTGAAGGCAGAGGCTGTCTTTGTCATCTTTGATGTGCACAAGTGCCCAGGTTAGTACTCTGGCCAAAAAAGGCATCACATAGAAACGTCATATGAATGGAGGGCCCCAGTGTCCTCATCAGTGAAGAGGGTGTCAGTAAACAAAATGGAGCTCTTAGAACAGCATCTAGCGTAGAGTAAGTGTGAAGTCAGTGAGGTGGGGTGGCTGAAGGGTAGGGATACTCAGGAGCCACCAGCCACCAATCTGTGAGCTCCTTGAAGAGGGCTGGGAAGGTAGCTCACTCGATTCCCAGCTTTTCACCAGAGCCCAGGCCCAGAACAGGGGCTCTGGAACTGGATGACACACCTGGCAAGGAAGACAGTCCCACAGTCGGAAGGTCAGAGGAGGGAGGGGGAAGGAGGGCTCCAGAGCAGAGTCCTGCGCCTGCCTCCACACTCACCTTTGCCCCCTCCAGATCACCCAGCTTGCTCTTCTTCCTCATCAGAGTGTTGAAGAATGTCACATCGACCTCCACCTGGTATGTGTCCAGGACAGTCAGCAGTGAGGACTCTGCGGGGCTACCAGGATCTACCACCTCAGCCAGAAGCGTGAGGGTTTTGATGTCAGGCCGGAGTCCGTGCTCTGCCATCTTGCCCAGGAAGCCCTCCAGGCCCCCCATCAAAGCCAGCCTGTCTGCTGACGTGGTCACGGTCCCAAAGGAGACCACAGCCGGGGGGACTGGCCCCAGAGTCAGGAGGTTAACCTTCAGCTCCCGGGGAGGCGGCTCTGAGGCCACAGAGGCAAGGGCCACAGTGTGATCAGGGTCCACTCTGGTTTCCATCTCAGGCTGGGCCTTGCTGAGGACTCTGGCCTCCTGAGGCTCTGAAGGCCTTTCAAGTGTCTGAGAAGGTTCCAGAAACAACTGTCTCTCCAGGGTCTCGACGTGCAGCCTGGCTGACAGGCTGTCAACCGTCCCAGCCTGGGCTTTCCTCCTTGCCTGCCGCCCACCTGCCCGGGGCTGGAGCAGCACCATCTCTTCCCTGGGTCTCAGGAGCAGTGCTGAGGCTATTTCTGGGTCCCCGAGGCCGCAGTCCCGAGCTGCCCCCAACAGCAGGTTGTAGCCATGCCGGTTTGGCTGGAGCCCCAGACTCAGCATTTGCCTCCACACCTGCCAGGGAGAAACAAGCCTCAGCTCCATGCTCCCTCTCAGGAGGGAGAAGGCACTGAGCCAGTAACGACCTGGCAAACACAACGGGTGCAGGAAGGACTAAGTATGACTCCACGCCAGGCTCTGGGCAAGAACCTGGGAATTCTATGGGAAACTTCAGGGGATTATCACTCCCTTCCTCTTTAGCCCACCCCAAACTGTTCTGTTTCATCCTCTGCCCTCTCTCAGGGCCCCTGTACCAGGGAACAGGCTTCTCCCTAGGCCTCTGCCCACCTCTGTACTCCCTTGGGGGTGGATGGCCAGAGAGGCTAGGTTATGGAAGAGTCTAGGCCAACTTAAGGATTGGATTCAGCTGCACTCCCTGAGTGCCTACTGTGTGCCCTGCCCCAGGCAGCTTTCTCACACTTGAGAGCATAAGCCAGGTGTGGGTGGCGGGGGACTTAGCCAGGTTGTGGGCCTAGCCAGCCCCATTTCCTCATGCAATGAGATCATTTCCATCCCCACGGCACAGTGTCTAGTATGCTGTGTGTTCTCCAAAAAGCTGTGATGTCTGGGTGACTGACACCAAGAGGGCACCACATGGGCTCAAGGTATCACTTGCTCCTCTTTTTATGCTCAGGTGAAAGCCACATTCAGTGGGCCTAGAGCTCTGACTTCTGCCCTCATCAGGGACCCCTGTGCAGGTGAGGCAGGGGCTGGTCAGGCCCAGATGGGCACATCTAGCAAGAAGGCTGCGATCCACCAGTCAGGGTCTTGAGGAGGGCAAGGGTCTTGGCAGGCACCTCCTCAGGGAACATTGACAGAGTGAGTTTCAGCAGGGACACAGACCCTATCCCAGAATTCTGACTCGAGTCAGATGAACCTCAGTTCCAATCCCAGCTCCACTGCTTAGTGGCTGTGGGACCTAAGACAAGTTACGTAAGGAGCCTCAGTTTCCTTATCTATAAAACGAGGCTACTGGTGCCTAGCTCAAGCAGTTTAATAAGTGCAAGGCACTGTGCATAGCTGTTAGTACTACAGACTGTTTCTAACTAGAACAGATCTAGGCCAAGGAGAGGAAAGACCTAGGCCTCGGTTGGTTTTCACTATAAAGCTTGCTGATGGCCAGAGGATGGCCAGTGGCCACTCCTTCCAGCGAGTCTGCATTGGCGGGGAACGGGCAAGCATTTGGTCCAAGGCTGTCACAGATCACTAGGGCTTGAACTCTGTGTGGACCAATTGCCTGGAGATCCTGATGAAATGCTGATCTGGATGCAGTGTGTGTGTTTTGTTTCGGGGGGTGGAAGGGGAGATGTCTGTGACCCTGGCAAGTCCCAGGTAAGGTTAATGCTGCTGGTCTGAGGGCTACCCTTGAAGTAGGAGGGCCCCAGGTGAGCTGCCAGTCCTTCTCTACTTGGAGGAGCTAGCACGGCTGTGGTACCACTGCTAATACTGCCTACCCAGTTCTTCCTGGGATTAGAGCAGCATGTCTCAACACTGATGTCTGTGAGACTCTCCCAGAACTTCATGCAACTCCTGGGTTCCCCTGCAGAGAGGCTGAGGGGGTGGCTGTGAGACATGGTTGAGCAAGTACCCCAGGTGATGTGCTGCACGGACCATAAGCTTGGTAGATGCAGACCGGCTGCACAGAAGGCCGCTGAGCTAGTAGGAGACCATGAGCTGGCTGTGCCCTCACTCTCAGCAGCCATGCCACCACCGCTTCCTAGGGCTCCTCTCCCTGCCATCTGTAAAATGAGGTGGGGCAAGTGAGCACTGTGCTCTGGGAAGACCAAAACATGGCAAACATAAAACACCCAGCCCAGGGCAGTAACAGGAGCTCAAGAAATGCACAAAGGATCATCATTTGCACCAGACACAAGGGCACAGAGTGTGGGTGGTGGGGGCAGGAAAGGCACGAAGGCAGAGTCAGGAGGGACAGACCTGCAAGGCATATCGGAAGCCTGTCTTCTTGTCCTGGATGCAGCCCACGAGCAAGTAACTGAAGGTCTCCTCTGTGACCGCATGTCCTTTATGAACAATTTCCTAGGGGAGGGAATGAGGCGTTCCTGTTGGGAACCTGTGGCAGAGCCCAGACCCGCCCACTGGGTCTGGCTCAGGACAGACATTCCTGGGGCAGGTCCAAGTCTGCACATTGTGAAGAGGCTCAAACCAGCTCCTGAGCTGTCCAACTGCTGCCTGCACTTCTCTTCCTCTCTTTCCCAGCTGCTCCTATCACTTCTATGCACCCCTCTGCAAAGACCACCCCAGTGGTCACTTTTAGCCCCTGTACTGGAAACTGAATTGCAAACCCCATAATTCTGCCTCTCCAGCAGGGCAGGCTCACTCCAGGTAACCGACCCAGGGACTGACCGAAGGCTGCTCTGTACCACACGGTGCCTGGACAGTCCACCAGGTCCCCTTACCTGGAATGGGCAGGTGGGACCTTGCTATGTGTGGTGAGGAAAAGCAGTCAGGTCACTCTGGGCAGCAGGTAAGAACAGAGTGAAAAACGCCTGAGGGAAGAGTGTGAGGACAAGGCTGCCAAGGGCATGCTGAGCGCTGACACTGCCCTGGTCCTCCGGAGGTTTGATTGTGGGGACCTAGAGCCTTCTCTGCTTCCCATAAGGCTGTTTCAGTGTTAACTCACATCTGTCCCACTTCCGGGCAAGCTGAGCAAGCACACCTATCACCCGCTCATCGTCTTCCATACTCAAGCCCTGTATTGGTCTCCTCTGTAAAGTGGAAATTGAAAACCCTCTTATGGGGCTGCTGAGGAAGATAAGAAGCTACAAGTCAAAGCCCATGTTCAGCACTCCCATGCCTCCACTCACCCATTTCCCTCGAAGCCTCACAGCGCCCTGGTACTAGGGCTTGGGCTCCTACTACTCCTTCTATGCAGGAGGCCCTCCCCGGTGAGCAGACTCATCTTTAGTGCTATGAGGCCACCCTCCCTGTGGCACCACCAAGTCCGACACAGATCCCCCTGTCCTCATGGGGTTAGGGGCCTGTCTGACCCAGGCCTCTGAGGTCAGGGTCTCGTCAGATTTATCTGTGAACCCCAGAGCCCAGCACGGGGTCTGTCTCATTGGTCTCTGAACCTTCCTGTGAGGGACACAGGTGGCCACAGCCTCACACCTGCTGCATGGGACCGGTCCCAAGTGGGAGGCAGGGGGGAAGGGCATCCCCACCTTAAACACATCGAGGCACATCCTAAGATCTGCACACTTGGCTGCCACCTTCAGCAAGGCGTGATATGTTTTCAAGTTGAGCTGGAAGTTTCTGGCCTGGAGCTGCTGCCGTAGCTTTAGGGCACTCTGCAGAGCCGAGTCCTTCCAGGGGGACTCGGCGCAGACATTGAACAGGGCTGTATAGGTGGCATCGGAGGGCTCCAGGTCCCGCTTTTTCATCTGTGGAGATGGGGAGAAACTTAGAGGCAGCTCTAGGGTCAGCTGGACACACAGGTGACAGGCACCCAAAGGACACTAGAGGGGACTCCATCACTGCATCAAACAGGCCTGGGAGCAGGGCCTGCACGAAGGCAGAGCTGAGAGACACATCAGGGCTCGGCTTTCCAAACCCAACTCAGCCACAGGGACTCTGAAAACTGACCCCGCATCCCAGTTACTCCGAACGAGAAACGGTCCTCCCCAGGGCACTCATCAGCTCACCCTTGGCCTGAGGTGCTTTAAGCAGGGTCTTCCTGATGCTCTCACCCTCTGGCCAACCAGGTCACCCTGACTGTTAAGGGGCCTGGGGTGGGTCTGCTCTGGGAAAGGGTGGGAGGTAGCAATCAAAGCCCCACTGCAATGCTGACTAACTGAACAGTGGTGGGCACGTTAGTGCCTCACTGAAAAACATAGGAATGATACTGTCACCTTGAAAGGTGTTGCAAGTGTTGGGTAGAAGAGTGACCCCCAGACCAGTAGCGGCCAGGAGCATGTTACTACAACACAAACTCCCTGCGGAGTCACAAACCCCAGGCTGGGGCCAACACTGTGCTCATGAAGCCCTCCAGTGACTGAACTGGTAAAGTCGACCGCTCACTGTTCCCAGATAAGGGCCACCTGACAAGGACAGGCAGGAGCTGCTGCGGAGGGGTGTGAAAAGCCCTACCCCAGGGGTAACCTTGGACAAAGTACTCCATCTCTCCAGGCCTCGGCTTCCTCGTCTGAAAAATGGAGACGGTGATCCCGACGCGAGGATGACAGCAATTGGTATGTACTCACACTGTCGACAGATGTGTACTAAGAACTTACTGCGAGTCAGGCACTGGCTACCAGTGGTTACCAGGACAGATACAGCCTGTCTCACTGAGCCTACACTCCAGAGGGTGAGACACACACCAGACAAGTCAACAGCCAACAACTGTAGTAAGTGCTGTGAAGGACGCCCACAGAACAGGCTGGAAAAATAGTGCTTCGCGGTGGGGAAACCTGGCAAATACCACGTCACCAAGTGCCCACGGCAAATGTCTCCTGTGGTAAGTCATGGTGATGTTGTGAAGACCTTACATAAGAAGGGCACGTCACCTCTGCAATATTCTCCCCCCAAACCCATAACCCTAGTCTCAGCATGAGAATGTACAAATTCTCAAATGAGGGACATTCTACAAACCCCCTGACCAGTACTACTCAAAACTGTCATGACCAGGAGAAACATGGAACCTCAGAAATGTCACGGATTGGAGGAGCCAGTATGGAAACTGGATTGGATCAGAAACAGAACGGTTATCAGTGGGAAACTGGTGATATCCAGATACAGTTCTGGAGTTAGTTAACAACAATGAACTATGAACTAACAGTGGTTTCTTAGTTTTGACAAATGTACCATCTAATGTAAGATGTTAACATGGGGGGGGGGGGAGTATGTGAGAAATTTCTATATTATCTTTGCAACTTTTCTATAAATCTACAATTATTCTAAAATAAAATGATTATGGGGGGTGGGCAGCAGAAAAGTAATAAAAAATAGCTAAGGTTAAATAGAATGGCCTGGGCTTCTCTGAGGAGGTGCTGTGTGGGAAGTCACTTAAGGATCCTCTAAGTGTAAGTGCTGCTAAGGACTCTTAACCAAGAGCCACAATAAATGTGCTCCCACCCCACCCCCTTCACTTAGTACCTGAGTGCTTTTCTGCTGGCTAGGTGATCAGGGCAGCCAGCCTGTGGTTTTTCTATGCCAAGACATTTAATCAGGTCTTTTAAAGAATATGTCACTTTATCATTTGTAAGTATAATTCCTCCCCCTTGCTCCCCCTGGAGGTGATCAGGCCTGGAGTAGGAGTGTTCCAAACGACAAGACTAAGGCTCCCAAGAGTCCTTGCTGGAGTAAGGGATGTCCCAGCTTCTGGATGCAGAAGAAGATGGGATCACTGCTGCTAGAGTCCACTGCTCTTTCCTGACTCACAAAGGAAACAGTTTCTCGGTTCTGAGAATAACAAATACGATACACCCCAGAGGAGGGTGAATGTGAAGTAAAGTCATGTTCTAAGAGAATAAAAGCCCTTGTTCAAAGGACCAACTCTGAAAAAATAAAAAAGGAACCAATTTTGAAAGAAAGGTGCACGCGTGTGCGTGTGCGCGTGTGTGTGTGTGTGTGTGGTGGGGGTGGGCGTGTGAAGATAGGGACGAGAGAAAAGGAACACAAACAAACTGGGAAATGGAAAAAGAAGAGGATCGGTGGGGCCTCTGTGGCCAGGCAGATGCTGGAGGACTTCCCATGTGATCTCCTGTAATTATCCAAGATCATCTCCATTTACAGATGATGGGCCTGAGGCCGAGAGGTTAAATCAACTGCCCAGAGTCCTGTGCTAGCAGGTGACTCATTCAGGATCAGCATCCAGCTCTTTTTGGTCCCTAAACCCATGCTCTTTAGAGTCTTGCCCCTGCCACCCCTTTGCCCCCACTCACATCGTTGTAGAGCTGGAAAGCCTTCTTCAGGTAGCCAGCCCGCCCACAGCCCCCAATCAGCACCGTGTAGTTGCACTCAAGGGGCTGGAGTCGCTCCTCCTTCAGCATCTGCCTCTCAAACAGGTCCAGGGCCTCAGCCAGCTGGGGGAGGAAGAAGGGAACAATGAAGGGGGTTCAGGGTGGCCTCAGAGACCCTCAGCAGAGGGAGGGAGTTTGAGATTGTGGGTCCCTCCCTGAGCCCAAGACCAGGCCTGCCCAAGAGCTAAACACCGTCCTGGGCCACTGCCACCAGCCTCTTGGCCCCTGTGCTCTGCAGCATGGGAGCTTTGTGTAGCCAGGAGGGAAAGCCCGCTGGACGCCCACCACCTGTGAAACTCCACCCCACCGACAGCCTCCTGAGACGGTGCAGAACGACAGCCTTGAGTGACCAGCCTCCTCCAACTACAAACTCCCTTGGCCCACAGCTGTCTTTGACCCACCCCCACCCCTAAGCCATTCCCCTTTAAATCCTTGCTTCACTCCTTTACTCCTTATTTTTTCATCCATTAATTCAACCAGTAGTTACTGAGTCCTCTATGCCAGGCAAGATCTATTTGCTGGGGATAAAGCTGAGAACAAGAGGGGGCTCCCTCTTGGTGTTCATCTTCTAGTCTGAAAAGACAGACACCAAATGAGACAACTAAGAGAAACATATAGTAGGTCAAGTGGTGACACATGCTATGAACAAAAATGAAGCAGTAAGTGCCAGAGGGTGTGGGAGGTTCAGTTTTAGATACGATAGCCAAGCAGAGCCTCAGGAGGTGACAGGTACGTAAAGATCTGAAGGAGGTGAGGGAAGGAGCCCCATAGCTATCAGGGAACAGCCAGTGCAGGAGTCTGCCTGGGAGCTGGAGGACTGCAGTAGGTAAGTGGAGGGATGAGGGTGGCAAGGTAAGGGGAGGGATGAAGGGGTGATGGTGGCAGATCTTTCAGGCTTCATAAGCCGTTGTAAGGACTCTGCTTCTCTTTATTTCTCAACTTTTCATTTCAAAAACTTTCAAAAATACACAAAATGGAGAACAGCGTTAACTACAATGATGAAGGTTTGGCCAATCTTGTTTCATCTATACTCTGCACTCCCCCTATAAACAGAATTTTTAAAAGCAAATTCTAGACATCCTATCATTCCATTCATAAAATCTTCGATACATACTTCTAAGAGAACTTCACACATAAACAGAATGTCATTGCCGATACCTAAGAAAGTGAACATCTTCAATGTCACTGAATATATTAGGAGTTCTGGAGGGAGGAGTAACAATAACTGCTTTCTACTTTAACAGGATGACTCTCTGTTAGAGTGGCATCCAGGCAGGAGATGGGAAGCGTGGCGGGGAGACCTGTGACAGGTGTAAGGGGGCAAAGAGAAGACTAGGCCTGGGCGTTCAGTGGCGATGTTGTGAGAAGTGTTAGGATTGGCAACATTTTGAAATTACAGCTGGTGAGAGAAAAGGAAGAGTTAGAAATGACCTGAAGTCATTTTGCCTGGGCAGATGTATTTAGTGAGATGAAGAAAGTGTAGTGAAAACAAGGTTGGGAATGAAAATTTCAGGGCAGTGTGAGTAAGTGTAAGGGAGAAGCTGAGGAGGTAGCTGGATACACAGATCAGGAGCCCACGGGAAGGACAGGCTGCAGTGAGGAGGGGTCACCTGGTACAGCATCCAGGGTGAGCGAAAACAGGAGAAAAGAGCCCTGAGCACCCACACCTTTAGGACTGAAAAGGTAAGGCAGGCCCTCACACACAAAACTGAGCTACCAGGGATGTAAGAGCCAGGAGCGGCAGAACCCAAAGGTCCCTCACCTTTCCTTCCTTGATCAGGCGCTTGCACTGAAAGAAGTACCAGTAAGGGGTGTTTCTTCGGCCCCGCCATGATTTGGGCTCCAGCTCCCGTTCATCATCTTCTTCATCTTGCTCCCTGAGCCGTAGGTTATACAGCTGGGCCGTCGATTTGCGGAACATTCTCCGGGAGGAGTATTTATCGGAGAGAGTCCCAAAACTCTCTTCCTCCTCTTCCTCCTGGGTGGCCATGGGGCTGGGCTGGCGTGGGTCAGAGCTGAGGCTGCGAATGTTCTTCTGGCTCCCCTGGCTGAGGGGCAGCTGAGAGAGGGAGCTGCTGAAGGCTGCTGGTATTGGCCCAGTCAGCCCCATGGACCTCAGCCACGCAGGCCCTTCCCTACCTCCTGCCCACCTGGCTCTGAGAGGGTCAAGGTGTTGCAAGATGGACAGTCCCAGGGGGCGGGGGCTGGAGAAGAGCCGGGCAAGTCTCACCAGGTCCATCTCTGGCTTTTACCTCCAGGGCCTGGCATAGGTCAGAAAAACAATGAAGTCAACTCAGGTTCATAACCCAAAAAGGCAGAAAGAAGACAGAGAAGTGGTCACAAGCATGAACCCTGAGGTTAGAAAGCCTAGGTTCTGCCAAACAACCATCCATGAGTCCTGCTCTGGCATCAGTCTCCTCACCTGTAAACTGGGGTTAACGATATCGTCACCCACAGCATCTTGAATGAGGTCTCAGTTACATAGCATGCAACACAGTTTTGGCACAGTAGGCACTGAACAGATATAAGCTAGTGATATTATCAGGCTACCAGTGGCCCGGTGCACAAATTCATGCACATTGAAAGGAAATTAGTTTGAATAAATATTATAATATCGCTATTTGCCCTTTCTCCATAATAGAAGTGTCACGATCGACAATGACAGATGGAAACACACGCATGTGACTGGCGCCAGCAAGAGCTTTATATCTATAATAAAAGTGTAATATGCTAATTAGACAAGACGACCTACTGGACGAAGCCCAAAGGCGGGGGCTGAGGCAGAGGTGGCCGCAGCAGCGTAGGGAGCCAAGGCATCTGCAGCAGCAGCAGGGGGCCAAGACCCTTGCATGAATTTCATGCATCGGGCCGCTAGTATATAAACTTACTTAATTAGACCTGCTTTCTGATGTAGCTAAACTTTTTCCAGCCCAGTGAAGCACCCCAACTTCTTTCAGGTAATTGTCAGCAACACAGCAGTAAATATCAACACAAAGCAGATTACTATTGTAGATCACGCAGGGAGAACAAAGTGTAAAATATTTAACTGCAGCAGTGTTTGACTATATTCTGCACAGTGAGAAAACCTGAAGTCATTTTCAAGGTCCACCATTTCTTCTTTTCAGTCAGATCAAGTTTCTAAGCTTTCTAAAACTCTGTTTTCTGGCTAATGAAAAGAAAATAGGATCCCACCGAGTCTCCTATCTACCTCCTCTAGGACTTCTGTGAGGATCAAAAGAGATGAAGCATGGGAAAATGCTTCACAGACATTTGGTTAAAGTGTGAAATGTTTGCACCTGGCTATAAAGCAAGCCGTGTTCCTGGGCTGAAGAAACTGCAAGGAGGCTAGTCGCTAGGGAGAGGAAGCCGGGCGCTGCTACGTGATGTCATTACCCAGATGGTGGGACACTTAGCATATCAGCCTTTTATATGGAGATGATCTAAGAGCACAGGTGCGGAAATGAGAGCTGAGTTTGAGACCTGAACAGAGTTGTGTGACTGTAACCATTACTTGACCTTTCTGTGCCTCAACTTCTTCAGCTGCAAGATGGGGATAATCCCACTCACCTTACCACAAGGTTATAAAGATTAAATGAGGTGTTTTTAGCACAATGTCTAGCATTTAATAAATGTTCAAAAATTACAGCTATCATTTATTCTTGGGGGGTGGGGGGGAATGTTGGTATTTTGGGCCTATGCCCAGGAAAGATAATTCAAGCACTTCTTTTCTGCAAAAAGTTGTGGACAGATGGGCTAGTTGTGGACAAAAGTGCTGTCCAATATGGTAGCCACTGGCCACATGTGGCTACTGAACACATGAAACATGGCTAATCTGAATGAAGATGAGCTAGAGGTATAAAATACACACCAGATTTCAAAGACTTTGTACCAAAAAAATGTAAAACACACAATTATTTTACAAGATGAAATGTTAATCTTTTCGATGCACTGGGCTAAAGAAATGTTAACAGTAATTTCACAGTTTCTTTTTGTTTTCTTTAATGTGGCTACTTGGACATTTAAAATTACATATGCGCTCACACTATATTGTTATTGGACAGTGCTAGGCTAGAGGTTCTGCTCTTCATACTTGAAACTCTTTCATAAAGAGTATCAAAATAACCAGCATGAAAAAATGTTCAGGTCTAGTTATATCAGATGATCATTGGAAAGACGTCAGAGGTGGTGGCAGATTGAACAGATTCATAACTGAGGCCCAGGGCGGGGAGGGACTTGCTGGGGGCCCTGCAGCAGAGCTGTGGGCGGGCCTGGTCAGCTTCCCAACTGGGCTGGCTTTGAGCCCCCAGCTCAACCTTGGCGGCCGCACTCACTGCCCCTCTGGCCTGTCCCCCTGGGGTCCCCGGCTCCTGTGAGGGTCAAATCGGACAACCTCTCTTGACCAGCACCCTAGTGACACCAGTGCAGAGGACCTTTATCATTCCGTGTCTGCTGAGGCCTGAAACTCAATAAAAACAACTGTGAAGCCCTAACCCGTTTGGCTGAGTGGATAGGGGTCCTCAAACTACGGCCCGCGGGCCCTGCCGAAAACATTTGTTTTTTTACTTCAAAATAAGATATGTGCAGTGTGCATAGGAATTTGTTCATAGTTTTTTTTTTAAACTATAGTCCGGCCCTCCAACGGTCTGAGGGACAGTGAACTGGCCCCCTGTTTAAAAAGTTTGAGGACCCCTGAGAGGGTCCCAGGTTCGATTCCGGTCAAGGGCATGTACCTTGGTTGCGGGCATATCTCCAGTAGGGAGTGTGCAGGAGGCAGCTGATCGATGTTTCTCATCGATGTTTCTAACTCTCTCTCTCTCTCCCTTCCTCTCTGTAAAAAATCAATAAAATATATTTTTAAAAATGTGAACACATATGTAATTCTAAATTTTCAAACAGCCACATTAAATAAAGTGTTTACCTGCATTAAATGAAATATATGGGTTTACAAAAAATATATTGAAATAGGTATGACATGTTTTACAAACAAACTTATCTGTAGTAGTATATATGCTTCTTTTCAACATACTAAATAACAAGACCCTGTGATGTCAAAGAGCGGTGATGGAAATAGCTTGCAGGTGGTAGCTGCAGACACTGTCATTTCCACTCGTCCCCACCTGACACCACGACTCGGTTTTGGTCACTGCTGACACCACACGACCGTCAGGGAAGGAAACGCTGCTTCCCGCAGAGACGATGAAGGTGTAATTTTCTTCCAGCCCAAGTCCATGACCCTGCCAGACGAATACCTGAGTTAGAGATACGCCGCCGCTGTCGACCCGACACTCCCCGGGGCCGCAGGCCACCCCGACCCCTCCACGCGGGCCTTTTGATACCCGGTTTCCTCGCCGGACGCCCCCGGCTCAACCGGGCCTGTTCCGGTCCAGATCCCGGGCTCCAGTGAGGGTCAAATAGGAACTCGCTCCGAGTCCCGCCCGAGGAACGCGCGCCAGGCGTCCGCGTCGACCCCGCGGGGATCCGCGCCCCCGCCTCGCCTCTCAGCGCCGCGCA
>NW_006284711.1:264148-276689 GCF_000327345.1 Myotis davidii | reverse complement strand
GCGGGTAGAAGTGTGAGTGCGGCGAGGAACTAGACTAGAGGGAGCCGGGCCGGTGAGGCCGCCGCCGCCGCCATGCAGGAAATCATCGCCAGCGTGGACCACATCAAGTTCGACTTGGAGATCGCGGTGGAGCAGCAGCTCGGGGCGCAGCCGCTGCCCTTCCCCGGCATGGACAGTGAGCGTGGGGCCGGCGGGCCAGGGGCGCAACCGACTCGGAACTGGGACCCCTTCCCCTCGGTCCTGGGACCCGCACGCGGGAGCCCACCTTCCTCAGACCTTTGATCCCCCGGGGGTAGTTTAACATAATCTTCAGGAGGGCTAGACCATGTCCGGCTGTTCAAATAATTGTTGAATGAAGGCGGGTATCCTCTTTAAAAAATATATATTATTGGTTTCAGAGAGGACAGGGAGAGAGAGAGAAACATCAACCACGAGAGAGAATCATTGATTGGCTGCCTTCTGCAAGCTTCCTACCGGAGGTTGAGCCCACACCCGGGGCGTGTGCCCTTGACCAGAATCCAATCCGGGACCCTTCAGTCCGCAGGCCGAGGCTCTATCCACTGAGCAAACCAGCCAGGGCAAGGCGGGTATCCTCAATTGGAAATCCTTCCCCCACCCCCCAGCCCCACAAACTCCCCAACTCCTGGAAAGCACTGTGCAGTCTCCTCCCCACCTCCAGTGCCCTCACTGTGCTCTCCCTTTTGCTTTCAAAACGGGGCCGTTGGCGGAGCCTGGAAGACCCGTCAGACTCTCAAGCTCCGTCCTTCTCCCAGGACTCACTTCTGGGAGCCTATCCCTCCGTTCTTTTCTGGACTCCAACTCTGGGTCTCTCATCCATCACCCCTGGCAGGTGCCCGAGCTCCCTTTTCAGGCTTTTTGAAATGCAAACAAGTGACACCTCCACGATCCCCAGTTCCACCGCCTTGAGTCCGCCCTACAAAATGGGCCTGCAGCCCAGAGCCAAGGAATCCCTTGCAAGTTAATAAGTAGAGGCACGAAAGTGGCCTTCGGAGGTGCTCCCTGTGGGTTTTCAGCAATTCCGAAATGCCTGCTGATGGACAAAACTTTGTGAAACCGGAAGGTTTATTCTGGTAGCCATGGCCGGTGAATTACTGGGCTCCTTGGAACAGCTGACCTTGATCCCACTGACTTCCACCACACGCACCCACCTGCGTTCACTGGCTCCCCTCACCTGAACCAGCTGCATCTGTAGAAGCAAAGCACTGCTCCTTTAATAATTGCGTTGGTATTGCAAATTAAGAGTAGTCCTGCTTTTTTGTCTTCAGTTATATGCTCTTCCTTCCCTAATGGTGTCATTCATTCATTCTCTCTCTCCCTCTCCCTCTCCCCCCCCCCTCCTTAGAGTCCCCATTCATGTGTGTTTCCTGTGAGATCATTCCCTCCCTCTGCCTCACATTAAAGTGCTGGGGAATGAGCCCTCTGGAAGGTCCAAGCACTGGGTAATTTCCCTGATCTTGTGCTCCATCCTTCCTTTGCCCACTCACTCCCAAATCCTCGAAAGCATTTTTATTATAGGAGACTCTCAGAAAGCCTGTATAATGACTGGTCTTAACATATGTGTCTCGTTTTGCATAGGCCGAGGCTTTTCTTGCTTGGTTGGGCTTTGTTTTTTGTTTTTTTTTGTTTTTTTTTTTTGCCAGCCTATTTCCTGTATCATGAACATTTCATAGGTCAAAGGCCAGAAGGTTTTCCTCTCCCTGTCTTCGGATGTCATCAGTAGCAATTGCACCTTGCTTTGTTGACCCTTCCCCCTTTCTCTCCTTTCTACAGAGTCAGGGGCTGCTGTCTGTGAATTCTTTTTGAAAGCTGCCTGTGGCAAAGGTAAGAGACCCCTGGTTCCTTGATGTTCGTGCTGAGGTGCCTTCTACCTCTCTCTCCCCTAGCAGACTTGTAGGCCATCAGGTCTCTAGCTTAAATTGCTTTCTCAAGAATAACAGTGTCCTTAGATGAAACTGGTTTGGATAGGGTAGGAACATGATGGGTGTTCTGCCTGAAACCTAAAACACGGCACCGAACCTGGCCCTGAATCAGCTTTCTCACCTCACTTTCCCTGTGGCCACAAGCTGACCCATGACATGAACAGAAGCTCCTAGCACTGAGATGTTCAGAAACTTCCTCAAGTTTGTATGCAATGCATTTCTTCAGTTCTGTTGTTGATCTTTCTTAGGTATTGGAGGCTAAAGATGCAGCCCGCGTGGAGTCAGACTTCTGCTGGTAGTCCTCTTTACCTCTCTCTTTTAGGACTGTGTTTCCCAAACTCACAGAGTTACTGAATGGCTGAGCCCAGTATCTGAGCCCAGGCCTTTGTGATTCTACAGTCTGTACAGGCTCACTGTTCTCCATATCCTCTCATCCAAAAAACCCCACACCCAACAATAGTCTGTCTCATGGAGTCTTGTTCATACTAACCAGGCCCCCACAGAGGCTGCGTGAGCCAGATTATTCATAAGGAGAAGTATTGGGTGGACCTTATATACTATACATAGGTCTGGCCATTTTTCTTTTTCTAGGCAAATTTATTTGGTTACTAAATTTGATCACAACTTGAAAGAGAACACAGAATTAGAGCAAGATTGGTTTTAATGACTGATTTTGGCAAGTTTTGGTTCTATAACTCAGTCATTTATCACTAAGACGATAGACATACCAGTAGGTCAGCCAGTTTGACCTCCAGCTTTCCAGTTGGAATCATCATCCCTAGGCTCATTCCCATGTCCTTGCTCAGTAAATCTGCCTTTCTGACCTGCCACCATCTGTTAGCAACTGTCCTTAACATGGGCATTATGACTGTTTCTTTGTTAACTAATACAGTAGCCACTAGCCACATGTGGCTATTCAAATTTAAATCAATTAAAATTAAATGAAATTAAGAATGCAGTTCCTCAATCATACTAGCCATATTTCAAGTGTTTAATAGCCACATGTGGCTACTGACTGCCTTATTGGACAGCATAAATATAGAACTTCCATCATTGCAGAAAGTTCTGTTGGACAGGGCTGGTCCAGAAATTTCCCAGTCACAACCTCATTCTGGTTGGGCCTTCCCAGTAGTCTTGCCAGGCCACTACTTAGCAATAGGACCTTCTCAGGGTATGGCTCTGTCCTGTCAGTAACGATGATCACTCAGGTCCTACTGCAGAAGGCAGGCCTCCCCCAGTTTGTATGCAATGCATTTCTTCAGTTCTGTAACTGATTTTCTTAGTTATTAGAGGCTAAGTAGGTACTTTTAACTAAAGATGGAGCCCACCTGGAGTCCAGGCTTCTACTGGTGGTCCTCTTTACCTTCTATCTTTTAGGCTAGAAGATAGCTTAAGTAAAACTGGGGTTTCCCGAACCCCAATCTTTGTTTAACTAGGCCTGCAATGTTTGCCATGTCCATATATCACTGGAACTATTCTTTAATTAAATAAAGAAATAAACCCACCCCTCCCCCACACCACTGTTGATCTTGTCAAGCCTCCATCTTAAATACAATCTGTGAAATCAAGATGTTTTAGTTAGATTTTATTAAAACACATTAAAATAAAAGACATAACTATTTAAACTTAAAATGTGTGCCCATGTACTGCCTAAAATCACATTGCCTTCTGCTAGGGGCAGCCACAACCTTCTGGGACATTCTGGTTTTCGGTGCCTCAGGACAGTGTGGGGAGAAGGCGCCTTGGCTCCCCCAGGCCTAGTGCCCTGGGCTCAGGGCTACATCTTTCTATCTTCCTCCGCAGGGGGCATGTGCCCGTTTCGCCACATTAGTGGTGAGAAGACAGTGGTGTGCAAACACTGGCTGCGAGGGCTGTGCAAGAAGGGGGACCAGTGCGAGTTCCTCCATGAGTATGACATGACCAAGATGCCTGAGTGCTACTTCTACTCAAAGTTTGGTAAGGCAGTTCGGTAAGGTGTGGCCAGGCCCCTTCCTCCATTCAGAACCCGCCGCCCCCGCCCCCCAGCATCAGTAACTCTAGGGAGGCTCCACCAAGAACCAAGACCCAGAGGAGTTAAGCAACTGCTCAGGCACTCTGGGTATCTCCCGTCTCCAATCTGTCCAGCTTCAGATGAGAACCTTAGGCATTGCTCTCCAACCCTCAGCTGGCCTATTAGTCATGGGAAGTTATTCCCTATTAATCCCTACGTCTGTGTAGTGCTTCTGTGTGTTTTCTTGTTTGTTTATTTTTTGTTAATCCTCACCAGAGGATATTTTTTCCATTGACTTTTTTTTTTTTTAAGAGAGTGGGAGGGAGGGAATGAGAGAGAAATATTGATGTGAGAGAGACACATCAGTTGGTTGCCTCCAGGGCTGGGGATCAAACCTGCAACCCAGGTACATGACTTTGACCAGAAATCAAACCTGAGACCCTTCGATGCGTGGATTGGTGCTCTAACCAGTGAACATACCGGCCAGGGTAGTGCTTCCGGTTTTTGAGCACTTTCAGGTAATTTGGGAATTTGAGACTAATGAGAGCCCCCCAGTGGGTGGGTGAGAGTGCAGCTGGCTAGAGGCCTTGTTTCTGCTCAAGTCTACCTTCTCCCTTAAACCAACTTCTTGTTGTGTGGCAACTGATTGCCCCCCTGAGTTGGTTTCCTTCTCTCTGAAAATGTTATCCCAGGTAGTAGCTTGTCTGTCCTAAATACCCCTTAAGAATAGCAAGTTTGGGGAGCTGTATTCTGTTGGCAGAGAGCCCTACTCTTCACCTTGAAACAGATTGGCTTGATCCCTGCTTAGAGAACATGTGGCCTAAGTTGTCCTGAGTGAACTGCATGGAGAAGTAGAGACAGGCTGAGGGCAGTGGGGCTGGCACAGGGCTCGGCCAAGCTGTTGTGCTCTCTGATGGAACTAGTATCTGGCTCTCTGCTCTGAGTGAGGTTGACCAGGAAAAATCCTTGTTGGTCAGGACAAGGGCTAGCTCTGGCCTCAGGACCGCCAACCCCACGCCCTGTGCGAAAGGAGACTGGAAGCCTGGTGGGAGAGTGGAAGCCTGCTATACTCTCTGTGGTGGGCCGAGGAGTGCTGGACCTGCTGCACGCTTTCAAAGCACTGTTGTCAGAGGAGACGCTAATTATTACAGCAGCCCAACAGGCTTGGCCTGCTGGCTTATTAATTAGAGTTATGGTGCTTTTTTTTTTTTTTTTTGAGAGAGGCAACAAACTACAAAGTCAGCACAGACAGAAATAGGACTCAGATTTCCAAGCTTCCTGCCCTCCCCTGGAGCCATCACTGAAAGAAAGCAGTGGCTTCTCAATGGGAACCTTCTTTCATCTGACCCCAAAGGCAGGAGCCAGCCCTCAGGGCAGACTCTCAAGGGTGCCTCTGCAAGCTCACCTGGGTCCCCTACTTCTCTGCTGATGACCATGGGCACAGCAGCCCCCCGACCTCCCTCCTGACCTGGTGTAAACATACTGTCTGCAGCTCCTGTCACTGTAACACCGGTGAGGGTCCCCCTGCTAGGCCCTGAAGAGACAGTGATGAAGAAGACAGGCCCATTTCCTGCCCCATGGTACTTTTAATCTAGTGACCCAGGGCAAGAGGCAGCTGATATGTCAGTGAGACAAGAGACACGCTAAGTGCTCTGAAGGAGATAAACAGTGATGGAACCACGTGAAGAATCTCCTTTAGGTAGAATGGTCGGAAGGCCTCTCTTAGGAGGTGAGACCGGAGCTGGGATCTGAAGGCTAAGCAGGGCCAATCCTGGCAGATGAGTGTCTGGGAACAGCTGGGGGGCCATTGTGGCTGGAGGGGAGGAGGAAACGGGGGAGAGATGAGCCAGACCATGTAGGAACTTGGTGGGTCTGGGAAGGAGTTTGCATTTTCTCAGATTAGCATTTTATGTGTAACAGGTTGGAAAGGAAGGGCAAGCATGGAGGTGGCTGAACTGTAGCTGGTGAAAGATGCTAGTGGCAACTGGGCTGGTTGCTTCTAAGATAGCTTCTCTCACAAAGGCTTCATTGCCTTCTACCACAGGGACCCAAACTGAGTTGCAAAATCTTCCCTACTTTTGTCCTAAGAGGTAGACTCCTCAGACCTTTCCCCTGTCCCAGCTAGTACATGTGAAAAGCTGATCCAAGTAGAACAGTAATTTCCTGGCCTCAATTGGTACGTTTGCATACCTGGGCACACCACAGTCCCGGGACACCATCTTTGGTAAGGGACGGAGCCATGAGTTATTTAATGAGTGTGTGTATACCTTGTGCCCAGCTCTGTCAGTGTCATTGACTCTGGTGACAGCATGGACACATGTGAGGGGAGGACCTTCACAGCACACATACAGGTCAGAAAACCAAGGCCCTGAGGCACTCTATCAAGTCTCGGGGTTCGCCAGGCCAGGACTAGACCAGAACCACCTGGCACTCTTTGCCTTGGGAGAAACCGAGGTGGGTCTGGGTCCAGCTCTCCCAGGGCTATCCTGAGTGGACACATGTGTGGGTTTCCCTGCAGGGGAGTGCAGCAACAAGGAGTGCCCCTTCCTGCACATCGACCCCGAGTCCAAGATCAAGGACTGCCCTTGGTACGATCGTGGCTTCTGCAAGCACGGTAGGTGTCAGAGTGGCTGGGCCCCCTGGCAAGAGGCCAGTCCTCCCTCTGCCCACATGACCCTCTTACCTGTCCTGCCTACACCAGCAAACATGGTGTTAGACATCTGGGGGCTAGTGAGGCTTTTTTACACTCTCAACTCACTTGAGCTTCCCAAAACTCGTGTGGGCGACATTCTCTTCTGCATTTTCGATAAGGAAACTAGTATTTGAGAGGTTGTGTGTCCTGCCCACTGTCCCTATGAATAAGAGGCAAAGCCAGTAGTATCTGACAATGGTCTGGACAGGGCTCTGACCGGCACTGGGCACGAGAGCATCCCCTAAAGAGGGGGTGGTCTGAGTGCTTGATGCTGGCTCCACAGGTCCCCTGTGTAGGCACCGGCACACGCGGAGAGTCATCTGTGTGAATTACCTCGTGGGATTCTGCCCGGAGGGGCCGTCGTGTAAATTCATGCAGTGAGTAGCCAGTTCCTATCCCCCCAACTCCCACACTGCTCTTGCCCCAGGCCCTGCTGCCCTGTACATCTTTCCTGGGTTCAGTTGAGCTTTGGTCACTGGGTGGTGGTAGCACAGTGCCTGGGGTAGCAATAGGAGGTTGGGAAGGGATCCCAGCTGCTTCCTGAGCTCAGAGGTGGCTGACTACACCAGCATTTAACCTTTTTGGGGCACAGCCATCAGGGAATCTGATGAAAACTATGGGCCCTGTGTTCCAGAGAAACTCATGCACACATAGCCTTGCATATTTTTAGGGCCCTCAGGTTAAGAACTTAATGCTGTAGAGGAAGGGTACTATAATGTCAAGGCCTCCTATATGAATTACTGAGTTTGGGTTTCACATACACTTGGTTCATGTAACTCTCACAAGTATGAAAGAGAATGTCCTTTTTCACACATGAGGACACAGGCAGCTCAGCCACTGGCCAGGGTCACATGGTGGTAGGGGGTGGTGCCTGCTCAGAGACAGGTCTGCGGGCCTCCAAAGCCAGGTTCTTACCCAGCAAGGCTCAGCACTCCTCTCCTAGGCCTCAGTGCACCTGTCACTTTGGGCGGTTGAGGGGATAGGGTGGCACAGGGTGCTGCCTCCATCCATCCTGCTGACACCTGTATGGGAGCACAGTGTCCTGGTTGCTGCCACACGGTGAGTAAGTGACTTGGTCCCACTCCCTAGACGAAAGCCCAGGAGCCCAGAGGTGGCCCAGGGGTTCCTGCTTGTGGGACAGACAGACATGTCTTCCTGGGAGTCTGTTGTTAGAGAAGGTCTGGCACTTGAGTTGGATCCTGCAGGGAAGGGTGTGTATTGGAAGGGGCTCCCACACTCAAAGCCCCTCGTGGAGCAGGCTCATGCCTTCTGATGTTACCAACAGCTGTTTCCTTCATTCCTCTGAGCAGCACTTTCCCCAGGTCTCAGCCAGTTATAAACAGAGCTGGGTCTGAGCCCAGGCATGTCAGTGCTGTTCTTCCCACTATCCTATGGCTTCAGGGGCAGAGCTGAGAGCCAACATTCACCCTACGTCCAGTTGGTTCGTTTTTGTACTTGGGTAGAGACTGGCCATGATATTCCCTGGGCCAGAATTTGAGAACATCGCCTAGCCTAGCTCCTCTTTCATCTCTTCTTCTCTTGTTCTCATCCCCTCTGGTTGTTGGGTCACCAGCCCTCGATTTGAACTGCCAATGGGAACCACCGAGCAGCCTCCACTGCCCCAGCAGACGCAGCCTCCGTCAAAGGTATCGTGTTCTGGCCCTTCCTTGGCCCTATGGCATTGCTGGCCCTGGCAATGCCCTTGCAATAGAGAACTCAGTGCCTGCGTCAATGCCTGGTCTGTCATAGCCCCAGCTGGAGACCTGTGAGAGGGCTCAGGAGGAGGCAAGACAGTCATCCTGAGTTCCAGCAGAAAATTCAGGGAGCTGAGCAGTTCGTTATCTGCCTCTAGATATGGAGGGCTGTCTGCTGGAGCTGAATGCCCACTTGGTTTCTCTTCCCTTGCTTGGCGAGTGCCTTGAGCCCACCTTGGAGCCAGAGTGGAAGGCAGCAGGAGTTCCACGTCTCTGCCGTTCTTGCTTCTGGTTCAGACCCTTTCCTTTACAAATGGAGAAACTGACACTCCTAGAGGGAGGGGCTTGCCTGAGGTGCCACAGCTGGGCAGGAGCAGATCTGGGAACAAAACCAAGGCGGGCTAGTTCTCTGGCCAGTGCTGTGATCACTCTGGATGTTCCCAACTTCGGGGAATGCTGGGAACAGGGCTGAAGGACCAGCTGGCTCCGTTTTCTAGACAAAGGGTCCTATGACCCAGCAGTTGCCCGATTCCCCTCAAGCAGGAGGAAAGAGGAAAAGCCATGGACAAATGGGAATCAGCAGCAGCGCCACAGCTGCCCCCACTCCCCGCCCCCCAGCAAAGGCGCAAAGGCTTCCATTACTGGAGTGGAGGATTGGAAACCCGGAAGGCAGGACCACTGAGCAGTTGCCCGATTCCCCTCAAGCAGGAGGAAAGAGGAAAAGCCATGGACAAATGGGAATCAGCAGCAGCTGCACACCATCCCCGACTCCCCGCCCCCCAGCAAAGGCATCCTGGGTTTGATTACTGGAGTGGAGGATTGGAAACCCAGAAGGGCTGGCCACTGCACTAGGCAGGGTCTCAACATGCTGAATAAACCCACCCATGGACCTTGAGCCTAACCTCTTACCTGGCTGGACTTTGAACTTGTTGTCAAAGCCCCACTAGGCCTTCCTCACTGCTAGATGCTGAGTAGCCAGAAGAAATGTCCGCACTTGCCACACTGACCACCCCCATCCTCAGGAGGTTATGGGTGATCAGATAGAATTCCTTGTTAGCAGAGTTGGGAATTCTTGGGTGCTGGTGCAGCCGTGACAACCTGGGGGTTTCTAGCTTGGGATTCCTGTGTTTTTGGAGGCTGGAGCCAGAAACCACTTGGTTGGGAGGTGGCCTTGCTATCCAGTCCCACCCCAGGAGCCCCCATCCCCCTTGCTCATGTGACTCCCTAGTGGAGGGCCCTCTCAGCCCTAGACTGCAGTTCAGCATGTCAGCCTCCAACTGTTTTTCTGTGACTGTTGCTCGCCGTGTAGGCTGCTAAACATCTGGCTGAACCAAGCGTTCATCCTGACCTGAAGCTAGAACCTCAGAAACAAAAGTAAGGCCTGCTCATGCCCTCGCCCCACTGCCCCAGAGACCTCCTTGTCTCTTTGGTGTTTTGTTTTCTACTTTTATTTTTCGTTTATGTGTGTCTGCATGGTATTTTTCGGGCAGCCACTCCTGCCATCACCAGATGTTTCTATTCTGCCTGCTCTCCGGGGCCACCTCAGAAGCCCTTCTTCCTGTTGGTCATGCGGGAGTAGTCCCGCCCTCTTTTTTTCTGACCCCATTGGTAGTTTGCGTGCACGTGTTTTCTGCAGTAAAACCGTGTTGTGTAACTCTTTCCAGCAAAGTAACAATCCGCCATTACAAAGGTCGTCCTCCTTGATCCAGTTAACGAGTCAGAACTCTTCTCCCAATCAGCAGAGAGCTCCGCAGGTCATCGGGGTCATGCAGAGTCAAAACAGCAGCGCAGGCAACCGGGGACCCCGCCCATTGGAGCAGGTCACTTGTTACAAGGTGAGTCTTGGGTTGGGGGGTGGGGAGGGATCTTCACAGTCAGTGCCTGTTCCCTCATTCTCCAGAGAGTTAATTTTGAAAAATGAAGTCTTTGTTTTTGTTAATTGTAACAGTAAAAGTGGGCCATTATGGTGGGCTACTTTCTTCTACAACACACCAAGGCCAGGCACACGATTAAACACACAATGATGAATGGAATGTACTTTCAAAAAAGGAAGGGAAATCTGTCGGAGGCTAGGAATAAAGTGGAAGCAGGAATCCAGGGACAAGTGAGCCCTGAAGCCTCTGGTTGTCCTCAGATCCTGCGTGGGCACACGAAGGGAAAAGCTTTAGGCCCTTCTCTCCCCCTATGCATACACACATACACATAAAATAGGACACTCAGAAAAAGAGTAAGCTTTTTAAAACCCCACTAGGAAACCTGTGTGTTATTCTTGGCCCTTGATGGAAAGGGGTGAGTGGAGTTCCTTGAGTTTGTAGTCACTGGCAAGTCTTTCCATGAGTTTGGGCCTGTATTTATGCCCTTGGTGAAGGCTAAAAAGCTAGTTTTCTCATCTAAAACAGCCCAGGTGGGTCCTGGAACCTGGCTCTTTGATGAATTTATTCTCAACCCAGATCACACAGAATTCCCATAGCTAGAGTTCCAAAGAATGAGTTCACAATTAAAAATCATAAAACATAGAAGGAAACAAGCACCACCAAGTGAATCAGAAACAACGAATAATAGAACTAGACTTACAAAGACTTCAGATTGGGAATTGTTAGAAGAAATACAAAGTTAGTCCATACTTTTAAAAATAAAAAATTTATGATATAGAAGTGTGTAAGATACAAAGTGAGTGTTGTCCCTTACTCCCACCTTTTCTAAAACAGCCACTTTATTTATTGTATTCTGTTCTTATGCTTTTGGTTTTGGTTTTGGTACCCCTTTACACTCCAGAATCCCTAAGGGGGATCCCACCAGGGACCCTACTTGGATAACTGCCCTTCTAAACTTTCATTCACAGAAACACAAGGATGGTATGTATTTTAATATAAATGGGGTCCTAGTATGTATAGAGTTCTATACTTTTCTTTCTTTACAATATACTATAGATCTATTAGTACTGTAGATCTATACTGTATGCTATCAGTATATGTAAATCTAATCTTTTTCAGAGACTATAATCATATTTTATTGTACCAGTTCTGTTAGTAGACAGTTAAGCCATAATTTTTACAGCTAAAAATAGTGCTAAATCTAATACTTAGACATTTGTGATCTCTTGTCTCATGTCAGTAGCATCCATGCCTGCAAGTAGAAGGGCTGAGTAGAAGGCATATATTTAAAATGTTCATAGAAAAGTCAATTCACTGGACACTTCCCATGGCCATCAGACACTCACTGAGCACTGCTCTGTGCCAGCTCTGCTGAGGAAACAGACTGCTGCTACTCTATCCTGGGAGGGGTTTTTGTTCTCAGGAAGGCTGGTGCCCAAAGACACTAAAGTTAAAAGTGCACATGGATTCAGGGAAGGCCTCAGATTTCTAAGCCTGAGCCATAACAAGTGAAAAGTACAGAGGGGAATGAGAAAGTGATATCTGTCCTGTGCAGAGCAGCTTCCAACCAGTCAGTTCCCAAGTACTTCTTGCCTCCCTGTAGGACTCTTCAGCAGGGCTTCTGTGAAGCAAACTCTGCTAAGTGCTGGAACCTCAGAAAGCTGGGGTGAGGACCTGCCAAAACCTCTTCTTACCAGGGGCACTTTACAGCTAATATTAAAGTTGCCTTGTGGGAATCCTGGACTCCCCAGGATCAGCTGTGGAGTCTGATGGACATGCCAAGTGCCATGAATGGGCCCACACAGTCCCTCCCTCTGGTCATCACATCAACCAAAGGACTAACTGGCAGCTACCGAGGCCACTTGTCCACACAGGTCAGAAGGACAGGTAAAGACTTGAAAACATGAGGACAGCAGGCTTGGGAATAGAGCAGCCAAGAGTTCTAGGCAGTGGTGACCAATTAGAGCCCCATACTCCAGGAAGAGCCGAGGAAGCAGGGACTGCGAGGGCACTGAATGGGTTAGTGCAGAGTGGGTGCCCTACCACCTCCAGACCCCTTGTTTGGTGCTTGAGGATGCCATTTGCTTCCTTTCTTAGAATTCTCCTTTTTGAGGAGCAACAAGGTTGAATGAAGTAAAAATAAGGCAGGTACTGGATAATCAGAACCAGGACAAATCAGGGTCCATGCTGATTTTTGAGGTGATTTTACCGGGTCTGTTCACCCAAGTCTAACCATTTTGTCCCATCTCTGCTCCTGTGACCAAAACCTGTCCTCAGGGATAGCTTAGGCAAGAACCAGGAGGGGAAATCTGGGTGTACCCCACACAGTGTCCACAGCAATGAATCCCCCC
>NW_006284711.1:263149-264127 GCF_000327345.1 Myotis davidii | reverse complement strand
TCTCTCTCTCCATCTCCCTCCCTCTTCTTATTCCCTCCCATCACCAGGCAGTCCCAGAATGTGCCTCACAGGTAGGTGGTCAGCCGTGCAGAGAGGCTTCATTCCTGGACAGGTGGAGAAGCTCTGGTGCTAGGGGCTTCCTCCTACCACCTTGAGAGCCCTTCTGTGGGCAGGTCCCATGTGCCCAGCTGGCTGAAGGAGCTCACTACTGTGTGCTCTCAGGTCATCCTTTGGCTGCAGGTGTCTCTCCCATTTGACAAGTTTTTGGCTGCGGTTTCTATACCACCTTATCTCCTGTAGCTTTACCCTTATATTTCAATGAAACTCTGTATCATTGAGAATTTCAGAGTCCTTGTTCCCAACCTGGTATTTGATGAGTGCCACCATAATTGAAAACTGCATTTGAAAATTACTTTTTTTTTTGTTGCCTTCTTCTTTCCTTCCTACTTTCCCAGTGTGGTGAAAAAGGACACTACGCCAACAGATGCACCAAAGGGCACTTGGCCTTTCTCAGTGGACAGTGACAGCAGCTGGAGACAGCTCAGAACAGCCCAAAGGGCCCCATTTCGGGGACCACTCTGGGCAATCCTTGGGATTGTGCATTTAACTGTTCAATGCCAGTGTTACCGCAACTCTGGCTGGAGCTGGTAGGCAAGCACACTGGCGTTTATCAGTCTGAGGGGCAACATCTGTCAGTTTCCCTACCATTTTGCTGTAGTCTCTTTTAAAAAGGGACCATGTGCTCCAGTTCTGTCCCTCAAATCAGCATCATGTGTGTCTAGGCATCGACATCTGTCTGGGACTTCCTGAACACTGCTCTCTGGAGAGGAGGAAATTGTGGGGAAGAGCTTATGCAAGCAGTTCTGTATGAAAGATGGCCCTCCCCCTTGGGCCTCATCAAACACCAGTTCTTGGTGACCCCAGGGACTGGTGGGTCCTTAAAACTGAGGCTAGGTCATGCCTGCTTCGTCCTGCTGA
>NW_006284711.1:240266-263115 GCF_000327345.1 Myotis davidii | reverse complement strand
ATTCAGAAGCTGTGCCTATCAATGTGATTTGAACGAGGCAGCCCTTCAGGGCAAACTCAAGTGGGCTTGTTGCCTCAGCCTGGTCCTGTTCCAAGGTGGCAGCAATTGAGGAGGGGTGCAGGGCTCTCAAGTGTGAGGGTCTTTTTCCTCTAGGCTTATTTTCTTGGGGCACATGCTTAACAGTGCTTAAGGTATGCCTGAAGCTGAGCTACAGGCCACCCTTAAAGGGGTGACATGATCCACCTGTGCACCTACCTCCTGCCCCTCAAGCATCTGTACTGTCACTCAGACACCTTTTGGCCTATGGAGACCATCTTAAGCCTGGAAATGTGAAACTATCACCTGGAACTTGCTGGGCAAGGGGACCTATCCAAGTTCAATTATAAGAACAATTTTTATGAGGTTGATTAAAGCTTGTTTTTTAAGTTGTGTCTCATTGCTTCAGACTCCATGCCAAGGAGAGGATCTTGCTATTGGCTGATCCACTAGCTGCCTGGCTCAAAGCTTTGACATTGGTGCCTGCTTATCTCCTTTCAACAAATGACTTCAGAAGTGAAGTGATGCTGCCGGTGAAAGGTCTTTTTACTGGTAGGTCTCCTTACTTCATCTCAAATGTTGGATGGTATTTATTCAAATTCAGGTCTAGGAGAAAATGAGCCACAGCATCTCACCCCCTTATACTCCATGCAGTATATAGGCTCACCATAGGCCCCTTAACAAGAAACCAATCTGGCCTTCACATCACTTTACTGAGGCCTTTGATAAAGGTAAGGAAAAGTGCTGTATATGGGCTCTCAGGGCCCGTGTTTTCCCTCCCTTAGATCATCCCACTAAGCTTCCATCAAGCACATACCCAGGAGTAATGAAGAAATGGTGGGGAAGGCATTCTTAGGAATACAGGACTTCTGCTTTACACTATAGCAGTTAGGTGACAAAAGGCCAAAAATGCTCAGGGTACTGCTAACAGACCCCCCTAGTGAGCTGGGGCAAAATCCCAGTGATGTGGGTGTCCACCAAGGCTTCATGATTTGATGCCCTGCGCTGACAGTCCCCCTTCGGGAGTGGTAAGGCAATCTTGTCCCACCTTGTGCAAGGGACCTGAAGTGAGGGAAATGGCCAAACCAGTGAAGCAGCCCAGTACCAGCCACCTTTTATTAGGTGTTACATTACAATATGAAAGGATTCAGAGGTGCTGGGCAAAGGTCATGGTCAGGAATGTGGAGTCCACACTGGGCCCTCTTCAGTGGTACTTGCGTCGTCGCTCATGCTCTGAAGTTAGAAAGTCAAAAGTAAATTTCTTCAAAGGTACAGGGAAAGCACAAGACCAGAGGGGAAGCATCGAGCTAAAATCATAAAGCCATCCTGAGAATTCCTTTCAGAAAATAACCTAGAACCTGCCTGTCGGGGTCTCAGTGGAACTGCTGACCTGAGGACATGAGGTCAGGTGCTCATCTGCTCCCTGGCCAGCCTCTTCCTTCCCAGAAGAACGCCCACTCAGATAATAGCCCCCAAGAACCTGTCCACTCCTTTGGAGCCAGCATCACCCCAGATGCCACAGACGGGGCTGGGCACTATCAAACAGCCATGAAACCCAGTCACCAATGACACTTTCTGGCATCTCCCACTGGACAAGCTCCTCTTGGATCTCAGGAACAGCTACACTTCTCCAGAGCACTGCCCAGATTGTACCACTCAACTTCCCTCTGCTTGGGCTGCTAGGAAAATGAAGCCAAATTTTCCATCAACCTTTGGCAGAGCCTGCAGTATCTTATACAATGCTTTCTAAGTATTACCTTAACCCCAGCTTCATCTTTTCCTGTGTATTTTCTCTTTGCCACAATTTTCTCAAAGTCCTAAAAACTATATTCTGACAAGTCCCTCCAATTCTTCAGCTGTCAGTAGAATAATGGACTAAATCTGACAGTGAGCCAATGCTACCCTCTCATGGGAAACCCCACTGAAGGCAAGGTAACCAAAGACACTTACTTAGTTCCTTATAAGAACGGCAGTAGTTGAAAATCACATAAGCTGCCAGCACCATAGAAACCCCAGCAACACCTCCTTTCTTCACATTGATGTACTTGTTGTAATACCTGTGGTAACCTGCAAACAGAAGAGAAGATCATTGCTTTGCTATGACTGCTTCATGCAGTGCAAAATCGAATCTGGCTTAATTCGGGGACCCAGTCCTGCTCTAGCTCTTTAAGCCACTGACCCTACGTAGATTCTCGGGTTCATAAAGGGAAAAACATAAATGCCCCCACCGAGTCTTGGGTCCCCACAAGCCCAGGAGAAGCTCCAGCTAGGCCCACCTTCATTCTGCCCCTACCCTCTGGCCCTGATCTTGTAGATTTGGTTTAGCCTGTCGGCCTTTGATCCTACCTCACCCTCACCTCCAGCCTTGGGAAACCCTTACCCTAATTCTGACTGAGAATCCAATCCCCAGTAAGGGCCACTCAGGGAAGGCTTTGTGCGCTTCTCTATTAGGTGCTCCCATCAGTGAGGGGACAAACCATATCTGCCTTGTTGGGGCTCATGGCCTAGTAGATAGAAAAAGACTGAAATGATCATAGAAGGCCACAGTTTATAACAGTGAGGGACGCTGTAACTATAGGGAAAAGGTAGAGTTCTAATCTGAGGGCAAAATTGAGGAAAGGCCTCAGGGCAGGAGGAAAGATGGCACAGAAAAGACAGCCACAGGGAAGTCAGTATTAGAAAAACACAGAGGGAAGCCCCTGAGAAGCTGGAGACCATGCATAACGTGGGTCTTTAGTCTTGGAACATGACATGGGTTCCACAGGACTGATCTGACTAGCTGTGCACTTTAAAATGCAGACATGAAGGACAGACCATTTCAAATATTCATCATGGAAGTTTTGCTTGGCAGGAAGATGAGCATTATACTTTAGACTGAGGTCCACTATGCTTCACCCATTTTTTTCTTAAGTCTAATAATGTGAAAATGCTCACAGACATTGCTCTAAGATGAAAGCAATGGTACTGATCTCAAGCAACAGAAAATGTTTTCTTGGCTAAAATATCTCAGAGCCAGTCTTTGACAGGACCAAACATGAAATTCAAAAGCTAACAACGACCTCTCCCTATCATCTACATAACTTACTGGTCTGAGACAAGGCCTTTACCACCCAAATTAATTCAGGAAAAAGAAATCTGAAGAACCAGAGATTTGTTTTTGTTTACACATATCCAAAAGGCTCTGACCTCTTTGAAATGCTCCAGCAATGCCTTTAGGGGTGAAATCTCGCATCATTATCCAGCTTGGCAACTCCCCTAATTTGACTTCCATCAGTCTCTTCTCCTTCAGTGGCACTGATTAGGAAAAGCAAAAATACATACTGAAAAATCTCCAAATAATACAAATAGCATCCTTTTATGTCACTCATTTCAACCATTCAATAAAGGGATATTTGATAACATTACTACATAGAGGCTGGACATAAGTAATATGAATAAATATGTCACACCAAATTCACTATTTTAAGCCATAGTCCATATAATGGCAGAACTGCTGTAGTGACAGATTTATTAATAAACAGGATTTTGAATAACAGCTTGCTGGGAGTAACTATGTAAAAAGAGAACTAAGGGCCGCAAGGAAGAAAGTAGAGGACAGAATAGAAAGATTACTGCAAAACTAGTATTTACTTTACATATTTTAGCTCATTTAATCTTTGAAACAAGTAGTTGATGCCTTAATTTATAAGGGTGGGGGGGGGCGGTGTAACTCTGAGAAGGTGACCAAAGTCACACAGCATGCAGGCAGTGGAGGCAGGATTCAACTTCAGGTCTGGCCCCCCTACTCCTGAAGCGAGTTTCATTTCTACTACAAGTATCCTACCTGGGACCACAGATGCCAAATGATAGTAAAAACCACTCCAAATGATCCAACAGGCCCCAGATTATATTTCAATGAGTCTGAAGACTGGACAGAAAGGGTTTCTAGTTGAGGCTGTACTATACTCATCCCTGGGCTTAAGAGTAAAATAGAAAGGGGACTTGGGAGGGGGGTGGAGCTGCAAGTGTTCAGACGCAGATTTCCCTTCCCCCATGCTCCTCCAGAGGTCAACTTTATTATTATTTTTTTATTTTTTTCTGCAAGGGGACAAGGACAGTGGGTTACACCTGCCATCCCAGTGGGGTTATCTACAGCCCCTTCTCTACCCAGTGCCCTGGCTGGGACGATCATTTGCAGTTATCAGCCCACTGAGGGGAATCCAGGTGGGTCCCAACTCCCAACTCTTGGACAGAGAAATGCAGGGAGTGAACCTCTGGCAGCCCACCTGGCTCAAACTGACCAAGCCCCTCCTGCTCCTGAAAGTGCTCTGCTTGTCTCGGAGTCCTTAGAGTGTGGGTGCTCATGTGCGAGGTGGCTCCGATTGCCCACCCAGGGCCACAGGGAGCTCACACCAACATATGGTTCTTAGCTGAGGATTTGCACACCTGCCCAAGGACTGTTGCTAAGAAGCCCCCGGCCCAGCCCTGTGAACAAATTTCCAGGCAGGAGACCCTGTGCCGGTCAGTCCCACCCACCTCACTAAGCCCCCAGAACAGCCTCATCACCCAGAGGAAAAAGAAAAGCAAAGTGCTTAGGATCTAACCTGAGGTCCCCAACTGTAAGCCGGGACACAGGTCAGACTGCTGCACACATGAACACAAATGCATGCTGGCCGGGCGCACTAGGACTGTCAGGCTATAAACTATTTTTAGTGCCCACTGTTCTGAGCACTGAGTGTAGAAACAGCCACTTCCTCTGTGCCCCAATGTCTGTGGTGCCAGCAGATCCAGCACCTGCAGGGCAGCCAGAGATCAACTCTAAAAAGTTGCCTTCGGAGCAAGGAGTCAAGGACTAAAGTTCCTTCTTAATGACCAGCCACAGAAGCCAGACTAAATCATTCCAAAGTTTCTTTTCCATTTTGGGGATCCAAGGAAAGACGAATGCTCCCCGAAGACCAGCCTCAAGAGTCCACTGAGGGAATCCCACAGGCTTCCTAACACCTCCCAACCCTTAACAAGGGCAAGGGCTGTCAGGCCATAAAGAGAAATACAAGGCTTAGCGGCAGCTTCAGATCTGCTACAGGTCGTCTGGAGAAGCGGACCCTGGCATTGACGGATCAGACGCAGGCTTGTCACAACAGACTAGTGACAGATGGAGGCATAAGCCCGTGACTTGCATACATGGTTTAAGGGTTGCGGTTTAGGCTACCTGTCCCAAACTGCCCCAACCTTCCACCTAGATTCATCCAACAAATATGGAACACCTACCATATGCCAGGTAGCACACCAAGCACTATGAATACAGTACTGACTGCAGACGAGAGACTTGCTCTCAGGAGCCAACACTCTATGGAGTAAGACAACCACTTCATATACACCCATCTTCCTGGGCTCACCATACAAAACCGTTTCTGTTTCTCATAACATAATTATTTTCACTGATGCCTTTGCACTTGCAGTGCCCCTGGTTCATCACAGAGCTATCTCAACTTAAATATCATCTCCTAAGAGGCCTCTTCCCTGCCCTCTTTATCTCAAATGCCAGCACTTTGTTTCTATATAATCAATGAGCTAATTTCCTCATCTGTAATGGTTTATTACAAGGATTAAATGAAAATCTGTACAAAAGCATTTGGAATAGTGCTCAGAATTGTAAACTGTTATTATTACTATTAAAATCTCATTAAGGTTTACATGAAACATTTTTTTAAAAGAATAAGGGTTGCCCTAACTGGTTTGGCTCAGTGGATGGAGTGTCAGCCTGCGGACTGAAGGGTCCCAGGTTCGATTCCGGCCAAGGGCATGTATCTTGGGGCACATCCCCAGTAGGGGGTGTGCAGGAGGCAGCTGATTGATTTCTCTCTCATCGATGTTTCTATCTCTCTCTCCCTCTCTGAAATCAATAAAAATATATATTTTTTAAAAGAATCAACATACATCCCTGACTGGTTTGGCTCAGTGGATAGAGCGTCGGCCTGCGGACTGAAGGGTCCCAGGTTCGATTCCGGTCAAGGGCATGTACCTTGGTTGCGGGCACATCTCCAGTAGGGGGTGTGCAGGAAGCAGCTGATCGATGTTTCCCTCTCATCGATGTTTCTAACCCTCTATCCCTCTCCCTTCCTCTCTGTAAAATATCACTAAAATATATATTTTTTTAAAAAAAGAATCAACATACATATATTTTAGAAACAATGTATAAGAAGAAATTCAGCCATAACCGGTTTGGCTCAGTGGATGAAGTGTCAGCCTGCAGACTGAAGGGTCCCAGGTTCGATTCCAGTCAAGGGCATGTACCTTGGTTGCGGGCACATCCCCAGTAGGGGGTATGCAGGAGGCAGCTGATCGATGTTTCTCTCTCATTGATGTTTCTAACTTCTATCCCTCTCCCTTCCTTTCTGTAAAAAATCAATATATTTTTTTAAAAGAATAAGGGTAGAGGGAAATGCACATACAGTAAACCAAACTTTAGGATATTTTAACGACACGGGGTTTCAGGGATTAATCTCACTGTTTAGGTTTTTTTTAATTTTTTTACAAAAATTAGTTTAATTTTTGAAATGTTAGATGGTCTCAAATGAATGTTAAGATATGTTCCAAATCTCTGTTGGAGAGTTCAGTGTCACAGATATTAAACTCGACACCAAACAATGTTCTCCAAAAATTACCTATACCTTTCCCTGTCACCCTGTTGTGCTATTTTTAGGAAAGTTTAATAAGTACACATCTTACATTCCAGGTTTATCTTTACTTGAATAGGTAGGCTTTTAGTCCAAGGAATACTATATCACATTTCTTCTTGAATAAGAACACAGTAATACCTTTAATACACTCTCAAAGCCTTCGTGCATGCAGCAAGGAGTACAAACATCATTCTAAAACCAACTCTGGCTTTAAATATGGCGTTGTGGTGGGGAGTGGTGATGAAGGTATAGATGGAACTAGAATAGCACAATGTTGCTAATAGCTGACACAGGGTATGAGTACAAAGTGCTCCTTACATTATTCTGTTCCCTTTTTATTTTAAATCTGCCATAATAAAAGTTAAAAAGTGCTTTCAAAAATAGAACTATGTTGGGGAAATATTCAAATAACTATTTTAAATCAAAATGTTTTTGACAACTATAAGGTGGATGGCTCAAAAAAAAAGGCCACTTTTAGGCCCACTGCAGCTATCTTTTTCATACTCACACAAACTATGAAAACACATTCTGCATTCTCAGGACCACATTCAGAAATTGGAATGGTGCCTTGGCACATTAGAGGAGGAAAAAAGCCAACAATTTATACATATTTATATCTCTGTAATATAAAGACAAGAGCATTTACTTAACCAAAATTAAGAAATGTAGAAGCACAGGGGAAAAAAAATACATGCATTTTTTAAAAATATATTTTTATTGATTTCAGCGAGGAAGGGAGGAGAAATAGAAATATCAATGATGAGAGAGAATTATTGATCAGCTGCCTCCTGCACGCCCCCTACTGGAGATCGAGCCTACAACCTGGAATCGAACCTGGGACCCTTCAATCCGCAGGCTGTCACTCCATCCACTGAGCCAAACCAGGTAGGGCAAAATTACATTAGTTTTAAGAACAAGTACAACCCCCATCACAAAACTCCAAGAGGCAATCAGATTCATTAGAGATAAGTATACACTTATTCCAAGAATTTCTTTTTTAGCCCTAGCTGGTTTGGCTCAGTGGATACAGCATCAGCCACCGGACTGAAGAGTCCAAGGTTCGATTCCACTCAAAGGTATGTACCTCGGTTGCAGGTACATGGATGTTTCTTTCTGTCTCTCCCTCTTTCTTCTACTCTCTCTAAAAAATCAATAGAAAAATATCCTCAGGTGAGGGAAAAAGAATTTCTTTTATTTTTATTATTTTTTGTTCTTAATCCCTGAAAATTTTTTAAAAATATTTTTTTAAGAGTTCCTTCTTTTTTTTAAAAAAATATATTTTATTGATTTTTTACAGAGAGGAAGGTAAGAGATAGAGAGTTAGAAACATCGATGAGAGAGAAACATCGATCAGCTGCCTCCTGCACATCCCCCACTGGGGAAGTGCCCACAACCCAGGTACATGCCCCTGACCGGAATCGAACCTGGGACCCTTCAGTCCGCAGGCCGACGCTCTATCCGCTGAGCCAACCCGGCTTTGGCTTTAAAAATATTTTTATTGATTTCAGAGAGGAAGGGAGAGGGAGAGAGAGACAGAAACATCAATGATGAGAATCATCTGCGGATCAAGCCCACAACCCAGGCATGTGCCCTTGACTGGAATTGAACCTGGGACCCTTCAGTCCGTAGGTCGACACTCTATCCACTGAGCCAAACCGGCCAGGGCAGAATTTCTCTTTTAGCAGAAGACAAAGGCCTCAGTCCTTGGCAGCCATACTGGAACTCTCCCTCAACACTGCTGTGCAGTGCTACACATCCCTCTGCAGCCGCTGGTTCACACCAGTAGAGTGTGGTGATTACAGAGCAGACTCTAGAATTCAGTATTCTGAGTTTTGTGCCACTTTGTAGCTTGAGCAAGTTACTGCCCTCTCTGTGCCTGTTTCCTCCTTTGTAAAATAAGGATAAGAATAGTGCCCACCTTGGTGCTTGGCTTAGATACTGTGTAAACGGGAATTATTATTATTTGTCTTTCCGTCTATGAGCTATCTGAAGGTGGGAGCACCCACACACAGTTCCTGGTCATGACAGACTTTCAGTGAAGACTGTGTAAGGACCACAAGTACGGCCTGATTTTATGACTTCAAGAAGCATATTGTTCATTTATATGAAGAGGCATGGAAATGCCAAGTGTCTTCTAGGTACTAAATCCAAACCAGAGGTTTGCCAGAGAGTAGAGTTTAGGCTTTGCAGGCCACACAAGGACTCTAACACATTTTTTTTCTAAACATAAAAACCATTTTTAGCTCACAGACAAAAACAGACCCCAGGAAATCCAGCCTATTTGCCATAGTTTGCCAAGCCCTGTTCTCATCTATTGTTATTCATTCATATTTTTATCACTTTATTTGCTAATGGCTTTATGCTCTGGCAACAGATATCATCTACAAGATCACCATTATTTAAGAGACTTTGGACTCCAATTCTCTTCCCTAGGGTGATGCTGAATGGGCCAGATGTGACAGGACCAAGCCCAAAAGTCAGAGTTTAAGCTGGGATGAGCATCACGTGCCTGTGCCCCAGGCAGTATTCCAGGTACCTTCCATGTACTAAGTTGTTAAATCCTTAGTCCACAGTGCTATTCAGGTCAACCCTCTGCTTAAATAAGATGCGAAGTCTCAATGCTTCCTTTTCACATGCTGTCTTATTTAAACAACAAAACCACCTATGGATAAATATGCTCGTGCCCGTTTTCACAGATGGCAAAAACAGCATCATTCATCTTTTCTGATTCCCTCTTCATTCCTCCAGGCTGAGATTAAGAATATAGAAACTGGGGTAAGACACACATAAGTTCATCAAAACTCTGCCTATGTCATGCTGTGATCTCGGGCAGGCCACACCACATGGGATCAACATTCCTGGCAGTGACTTCTTGAAAAGGCTAACGTGAGGATCTAGAGCTTATCCATGGTTACCCTACTATTTAAAAAAAGAAAAAGTGTGCACAGTCCCATGCGTGTAGAGATTCACTCATATATGCCACCGAAAAGCCTGCCAGTCCTCAGATCATCCTGTGGTTCAAGGCCCCAAACTCGTAGGTGTGAATCCCGCTCAGTCCTCTCACTAGCTGTGACCTTGAGTAGTCACTTCACCTTCGCGAGCCTATTCAGCGCATAGTCAACGTATATGCGTCTAACTCTAACCTTTCATTGTGTTAGGTACTGTCCTAGGCATTCAACTTCTCCTGGAGCTTCATTTGAGTTTCACCTTTGGAAACAACTATCTGCACATAGGGTTCCAGTGCAAAGCGCCGGGGTCGCGGCGGGGACGAGAGCAGCTATTCCTTAGCGAGGAGAGGAGAGGAGAGGGAGGGAGTCCTGAGGCGGCGCGTTCCCAAGCCCAGAGGCGCGTTGCCCGGCTGCCCTCGCCCTCCCTGCCACAGCCCGGAGGTGCGGCCGGAGAGCAGAGAACGGTCGGGCAGCGCAGGACCCTTGCAAAGGGTCCGGTGCGCGTCGGGTGAGGTCGCGGCGAAGTCCGCAGCGAAGGCAGGCGCTCCGCAGCTCCCTCCCCGCCCAGGGCGTCTGTAAGCCCCGGACCGGCGCGAGCTTCCAACCTGACAGGCCCTACCGGCTCTCCGTGCTTACCGACTGACGCCATCTTGGAGTCCGGGGTGTCCGCTTGGTGGGGCCGCGCAAGGACTGCTGGGTAAGGCGCACGCGCCCCGGCGTGGGGTCGTAAAGAGCAGAGACTCACGGGAAGCAGGTCGGGACTGAGGCTCCGCTGGGGCTGCCAGCGCTCCGCGGAATGAAGGGCAAAGCCGCTGGAGAGCAGCGCGCCCAGGCCCCCTCCGTTGGGGGCGGAGCAGGGAGAGAAGGGCCCAGCCCAGCTCTCCATCCTGGGAGGGAATCAGGAAACAGGAAGCGGAAGGAAAAGACTGTCCTGGCTTTCTCACTGTCACCTTGAGCCTATCAAGATCCTTCCTCCCAGCTGGACTGGATGGGAGGTGAGCTCCGGTTCTTAAGGAATTACCAGTCACCAGGAAAAGTGTTCACCCAAGTTTAAATTACTAGTAGAGCCGTAATCTCTCTCAATATTTCTCTCTCATCGATATGTCTAACTCTCTCTCTCTCTCCCCCTTCTTCTCTGTAAAAAAATCAATAAAATATATATTAAAAAAATAATAATAAGTTACAAGTATTACAAGTAGGTTTGATCCAAGAGTACCCCTAAGGGTTCCAGCTCTGGGCTGGGTATGGAAGACCCTAGGGTTCACATGACCCTGTGTGCGTGTGCGTGTGTGTGTGTGTGTGTGTGTGTGTGTGTGTGTAAAGGCTACGTTCACCATTGCTGGTTAAGCAATTCTGACTTGGGTGTGACTTGATGCTCTGAATCTCAGTTTCCTTCGCTGTAAAATAGGGATGTAAATGCTTGCTTACTTGGCATCCTTGTGCTAGGAATTAAATGAAACACAATGTGTGTGAAAATACAGTAGGCAGTTAGCCATGAGTAGAGAAAGGAGCATGGGCCAGGGACAGACGGTCACCAGGGTAGAAAGCCCCCAGGGTGACTTTTCCTTCCCCTAGCATATGGCTGGATATTCAGTTTGGACTTCCCGACCTTTCCTCCCTAGAGATAACATCTGTGCCTCAGTTGTATTTTAGCTCCAGGCCCAGATAAGCAGCAAAACCGGCCACGGCTGATGTCAGGACTATCTGCTTTGAAGAATGACTCCCTGGTGCCAGCCAATCAATCAGTAGCGACCACAACCCTGAAAAGACACACCTGGATAACTGCTGAATATTCTATTGAGATCTTCCCCCTGGGATCTCCCCTAAAATATTGACCTTAAATGTCTTAGGGAGGACCCAGTGCTCTCTTCCTCCCCAGAGCACACCAGTTGCTTTCCCTTTCCTTTTCCCCACCCCCTCCCTGCCCCAGGCACATTACCATTACCTTACTCACTCCTAGGCTCCATGGACCCTTCTTTTACCTCCATTACTTGTCTTCCTAAGTCCATTTCTTCTAGGATTTACTTTTTCTACCTCTTGATTTACCAAATAAATGTCCTCTTACAGTTTGGGTCTTGTCTCTGAATTCTTTCTGAAAGATCCGTCAGGAACCGAAAACCAGGTATTACAGGCTTTATTGGGAGAAAAGCCTTCAGGGCTGTCTCGCAAGGGGAGAGCAGCAACCCGTGCAGATGTGAGCACCCCTTTTGAGGGGAGGAATAAGAAGGAATGGGGGCTTAGGGTACTCGGCTCACGCTGATTGGTGGCTTAATGTATGGTCCATATAAGGTACATAGTTAGGCACTCAGGTACTTAGAAACAAGGGCTTTGTGGTTCTCAACCTTCCTAATGCTGCAACCCCCAACCATAAAATTATTTTCATTGCTACTTCATAACTGTAATTTTGCTACTGTTATGAGTTGTAATGTAAATATCTGATATGCTATATGTGTTTTCCAATGGTCGCGACCCACAGGTTGAGAACCGCTGGCTTAGGGTATTTGGCAGGTGCTGATTCGTGGCTTAATGTATAGTCCATATAAGGTACGTGGTTGGGCACTCAGGTGTTTCTGGGCTGCAGATTATGTTTGCTGTTACTCCACCCACCAGCTGGGGGAAGAGAGGATCTATCACTTTCCTAACCAATAAAAAAAGAATAGCTATGTAAAGAAGCAGGAAAGTGTAATCTTAAACCAGGAAAATAATCAGTCCTTAGGAACAGATTCAGAAATGACCCTAGTTATGCAATTAGGAGACAAGGACTTTAAAACAATTAATTGAATATGTTCAAGGATTTAAAACAAGCATGAACAGAAAAATACAAGGTAAAAAAAAAATTAATGGAGCTTCTGAAGATTAAAAAACCCCAACAGCCTGACCAGCATGGTCGACCTATGAACCAGGAGATCATGATTTGATTCCCAATCAGAGCACATGCGGGGGTTGCTGGCTCCATCCCCAGTATGGGGCATGCAGGAGGCAGCCAATCAATGATTCTGTCTCATCGCTGATGTTTCTCTCTTCACCTCTCCCTCTCTGAAATAAATAAAAAATTACACACACACACACACACACACACACACCCCAATACCTGAAAGGATCAGTGAGCTTAAACAGTAGCAATAGAAACTATAACTTGTAGGACTTACAATTACTGATCTCCTCCCCATCGTGGTCTTTATCTTACATGTAATGGGAGACTGAAAAATTCCTCTCTTTCCATCCTAATGTCTTACTATAGCTCTTCAGCCCCTCCTCCATGTAACTTCAAAGCTTGATAGGGAAACTGTACCTGAGTTTAAGGCCCCCCGAGTCTCCAATATTGTCACTTTTGCACAATATGATTATCAAACTGAGAAGCTACAAGATTCCAGGTGTTGCTGCTGCTGCTACTGACCCATGAACTATGGGTGATCTATCTGCAATCAGCAGCCCTCTTAGCCCAAATGAAACCCTAAATACTTTGAGTAACATTTACATTGGCCCGATCAGAGGCGCTGGGTGCCTGTGACTTGAGGCCGCGGCACAATTAGCCCAACCATAGAGTTGCGAAGCCTCCGCGTTTCCTAGAAGGTCCGCAGGCGCCGTTGCTCTACTCCGGGCGGGCGAGTGGGCGAGGGAGAGACACGGGAATCTTTCGGGTTATGGCCCTCAGTTGGGGATTAATGGAGTCGCCGACCAGGTCCGGGGGCGGGGCCGGAACCTCACGAGGAGAGCCCAGCCCACGTGGTCGCTGGCAGTAGACACCTAGGACTTCGTGGAGCAGGCGCCAAGCAGGTTTGGGGAGAAAGAAGCGACTGTGATGGGAGGAGTGGGTGCCTTGGGGAAGCCACGGCAGCTCCGCCACGGAAGGTGTCAGGGCTCGGGCCCCCCACCCCCCGTTTTATGGGGAAGTCACGGGGCATTGACCCAGCGTCTTCCTGCAGACGCCAACTTTTGAGCATGTTCTGCGCAGGCACTTATGTAGCGTTAAGGGAGAACTGAGTCTGGTGATGGATTGCCTGGTTGGTACTATGGTATGGTTTGGTTTTGTTATAGGGAAAACGAGATATGATTAAGAGTTTAGGGGCTCACATTGTGAAGTGGCATTCTAGATTCCGAGTTCCAGGTGTCCAGTGTCCGCAGTAGATCATGAAAAGGATGCGGTCCCTTCTCCAGCGCTGAGCCGTTCTCCAGGACGTTGCTGGAGTGCCTTCCCACTGAAGAGGCGCCGCGTTTTTAGCGACGTGAACAGTGTGTGAGGGGCTCTCCTTAAAATGCACTTACACGAAGAGCAAGGTTCACGGGTAGCCAGAAAAGCACAAGAAAGAGAAATCACCTGTATCGCATCACGTGTGTACTCCCTGGGTAACAATATTGAATTTGTGTTGAAAACCAAAAAAAAGCTAAAATGAAGGCCACAGTTTGGGTATAGCCCGAGCCCACTCACCCATAGCTAGGGAACCCAAACTTAAACTGTCCTAATTGCCCCCAAAATGCTCACTCTGTCCTTAAATGAAAGGTAAGCTTTCTTATGTTGGGTGACTTTGCATCTTCTTAGCCAATCGGCTACAAAGAAGTAAACTTGGCCCTAGCCAGAGTGGCTCAGTGGTTACAGTGTCAGGCCACGAAGATTCAATCCCCAGGGATGGTCGGGGTGGTACGTGAGAGGCAGCCAATCTCTGAGAGACATAGATGTGTCTCCCCTCCTTCCCTGCCTCCTCCCCCGTACCTTCCACTCTCTTAAAAAAAATATATCAATGGAGCCCTGGCCAGTTTGCTCAGTGGATAGCGCTTCGGCCTATGGACTGAAGGGTGTCAGGTTCAATTCTGGCCAAGGGCACATACCCGGGTTGCGGGCTCCATCTCCAGTAGCGGGTGTGCAGGAGGCAGCCGATCAATGATTCTCTCTCATCATTGATGTTTCTATCTCTCTCTCCTCCCTTCCTCTCTGAAATCAATAAAGAAATATATATTATTTAAAAATCAATGGAAAACAAGGTACTTCTTTATTCATGTGTAGGGGGGAGAAAAATAATTTTCTCTCTCCCCTTCTGAGTTAGCTGAAATCCTTGCAATAAAAGATTAAGAGAAACACAAGTTTATGAACATGCGTACCTCATGAATATATGGAAATACCCAGGGGAAAATGAGTAACTCCTGGATTGCCTGAATTCAGGCTTTTCCCATCTTAATAGGGAAAGGGGATGGAGAATGTACCTTTTAGAGGTTTTTTAGAAAGGTGAATGGGCTCTTAGAAGAATATATGGGCGGTCTGATAGTTTGTGTCAAAGTTTTCTAGTCTCCTCTCTGTGATAAGAGCCAATCTTCCCTGGTTGATGAGACTCCCTGGGTGGGATTTGTGACAGTTGAGTTCCTTTTGGAGGATCTGTCTTTAGGAAAATAAAGGCAGTTCATAGAAAGCCTGTCTTTGCATTTGCTGTTTTTTAAGTGCCTGCAGCTCAAAATAATCAACATTCCAAAGGAGCATACTTTGGGGTGGTGTATCTGCTACCCCTCACATGGTTTTATAAGCTGAGCAGCAACTGCTGAGGGCCCAGCTTCTCAACACCTTGAGTTTTGAAGTCTCCGTGTTTATGGTTTGTTTCTTGCTGGATAAAATATTCATATGAAGAAAAGCTGAATTTCTTTTTGACAGTGATTACTTCTTTGTGTATAACAGGTAGCCTGAAATCTGATAACTGCTGCTCCCATTGGTCTGTGTCCATTGGTCATGCTCATATGCATGGATACAAGTCCTTTGGCTGATCTCTTACCCCACCACCCCACCCTCCCCTGCCTTCCCTCCGAGGTTTGGCAGGTGGTCTATCTGATACTTCTGTGTCTTTGGATCTATTTTCGTTCGTCAGTTAATGTTGTTCATTATATTCCACAATTGAGTGAGATCATGTGATATTTATCTTTCTCCAGCTTATTTCTCTTAGCATAATGCTCACCAGGTCCATCCATGCTTTGCAGATGGTAAGCGTTCCTTCTTTTTTACAGCAGCATAGTATTCCACTGTGTAGATGTACCACAGGTTTTTAATCCACTCATCTGCTGACAGAGTGCTATTTTTATAATGAGGTACTGCAGAACATATTCTAGGGAAAAGGGGAGGGCTGGGCCACAGGTTCTTTTGACTAGTTTTGAAAATGGATCTAGCTTCAGAAATTACTAAAAAAAACCCTATTCTAGTGGCTTCTTTCATTTTGTCACACATTCCAACATTAAATAGTGACTTTGTGTTCGCTGAGGTTTATTGGCCCTGGTGGAATTCCCAGAGTTGCCTAGTGAGAGAGGTTCAAATGTGTACTGGCCTCACTCCTTACCTTCATTTTTTATTTTTTCTCTTTCAGCTTAGCCTGGTGGCCAGGATCCTGCCCCATCTTAGAAACCAGGCCATGGCAGCTGTGTTCCTGACAGCCCCAGGGAAGGTGAGCTGGGTTCTCCTCCACTTCCTCAGTATAGTCCCTGTGACTATAGTGGGCGATGGCTTTAATGTGGCTTTAACTCTTTTGTTCAGGTTGAGCCATCTTTACCAATTTGGGGATTTTTCCTTCTTGGAAGGCAATGTAAACTTGAGTTCTTTATGTGTAAAATGGGATAATGGTAGTACCTACAGCAAAGAGTTGTGAGGATTAAATGAAATAAGGTATGTGGAGTACATTTCATAGTATCTTATTACCTTTTAAGCACTCTGTAAGTTTTAGCTATTGTAAGCACAGTTGCTTATTGTTTTTGTTAGTGAGCATTCTTGTGTACCTATTGTGTACTTTATGCTGGGAGATAAACTCTTACTTCAGAGTTTATAAGATGTTTGGAAAGGTAGATACGTCAATTCTTATAATACACGGGTAAATTCTCAGCCATATAATGGAAGCTTAATTATTGAATTTGTAACATTAAGGCAGGTGATGATAAGAAATTGAGTTTAAAAGTAAGGGACAAGTTGGGAAGCAATTGTAACAATTTTAAAGTGCAGTCTTGAACAGGAGGGAGGGAATTCAGGTGGTAGCAGATGGTCCATATTGCTCCAGCATGTCTGCATCTTCTGAGGGATCTTGAAACTGCCTGCCTTCTCCGCTTTATCTCCAGCCTTCCCCCACAGCCAGAGGATCTGCACACTGGAATGCATAGTGCTCTTCCATTCCTCCATTCTTTTGTATTTCCTGTTCTTGCTGTCCACAGGCAAACTCACTTATTCATATTTTAAGACTCAACTCAAAAATCATCTTCTCTGTGAAAACTTCTCTGACTTCCTACATTAACTACATAACTTTTGCCTGTGTTCTCAAGTAGGGCACTCATGGGCAGGGTGCAGGGAGGGTTGTGGAGAGATTGCAGGTGAGTGTGTAGAGTTTTCTTTACAGAAGTTGGTCCAATGAGGGAATGAGAGAGTGGAAACCAGAGGGGAAGCAAGACACAAGGCAGATCTTTTTAAGAATAGGAGATATTTTAGCATTTTTGCTGGCTAAGGGAAAGAAGTTAAGAGAGGAGTGATGTTTAGGAATATATGTGTGTGTGTGTGTGTGTGTGTGATTTTTTACAGAGAGGAAGGGAGAGAGATAGAGAGTTAGAAACATCGATGAGAGAGAAACATCGATCAGCTGCCCCCTGCACATCTCCTACTGGGGATGTGCCCGCAACCCAGGTACATGCCCTTGACCGGAATCGAACCTGGGACCTTTCAGTCCACAGGCCGACGCTCTATCCACTGAGCCAAACCGGTGCTGGCTGTAGAGTTTTCTTTACAGAAGTTGGTCCAATGAGGGAATGAGAGAGTGGAAACCAGAGGGGAAGCAAGACACAAGGCAGATCTTTTTAAGAATAGGAGATATTTTAGCATTTTTGCTGGCTAAGGGAAAGAAGTTAAGAGAGGAGTGAGTGTTTAGGAAAGAACACGCTTGCGTTTCTCTACTTTCATGCTTTTCACTTCTGACACCAGACGTGGGGTTATTCTACATATCAAACAGTTATGACACCAGCTAAGTGCCCTGCAATGTAACTCAATTCTGACAGCCTATTTGGACTTAGCATAGGGCCCTACAGGTTAAGGCCTAAGTCCAGCAAGACTGCCCCTTAGTTCAGACACCAATCACAGTCCAGTTTGTCACTGTGCTTCTGAATGACTAGCTATAAATTGGAGGTTCCCATGACCCCTTCCTCAGATGCCATTAATATGCTGCAGTGGCTCAAAGACTCAGGAAAACAGTTTACTTAGATTCCTGGTCTATTATAAAAGAATATAACTCAGGAACAGTCAGATGGAAGAGAGTATAGGGCAAGGTATGTGGGAAGAGGTGAAGAACTTCCATACTGTGTCCAGGCATACCACCCTCCCAGTATCTCCAGGACTTCACTAACCCATATTGGGTTTTCAATGGAGGCTCATTACATAGGTTTGATTGATTAATTAATTGGCCTTTGATCATAGGTTAACCTTCAGCTCCTCTCCCCTTCTCTAAGTTGGGGGGCGGAAGAGGTCTGAAAGTTCTAACCCTCTAATCCTGTGGTTGTGCTGCCATTTTTAGGGACTTTCTAAAGTTCATCTCATTAACATAAACTCAGGTGTGGTGGAAGAAAGTTATGAGTAACAAGACATGCCTTTTACCTTTATGGCTCTGGACCTATCTGAGAAACCTAGGACAAAAGACCAAATATTAAAAGATGCTCATTTGGTGTTATTCCTTTAGGAAATTCCAGGGGTTTTAGGAACTCTGTGCAAGAAACAGGGATGAAGACCAAATATATATATATTTAACTGTAAATCACAATATCACAAGGGGAAAGAGAAAGAAAAGGAAGTCTCATCATCAACATTGGATTCAGACCCTGGCAGAGACAGGAGAGAATGGAATCAATGGCAGAGGAGGAGAGATTACTAGAAGGACAACCTCTTCCTCTGAGGGAGAAGAGGAATGAGTAAAAATGTAGGTAATGTCCAGGGGAGGCGGTGGGGAATACGAGAGGAGTTAAAGAGCACGTGCCCCATGGGCTGTTTTCTGGGACAGAACGGGCAGTGCATTCTGAAAGGGAAGGGGCGCTCCCTCTCCTCATAGCCCTCTCTAATTACCCCCGGGGGTGTTGACCACTAGATCATTCCCATGTTGGTTTCTCCATCTTCCTCCACTGGATCGTTCACTTCCTGAAGCAGGGACCAGGGCTGCTATAGGGTTGTTCAGTTGTGCACTTAGCAACTCGAGGGGGCCCCATCACACCACTTTTATTATATAGAGTTGAGCAGTTCATAGCCTGAGTTGTAACCTTATATTTATTACTGGCCAAAGCATGAGGGTTAACAACTTATTGGTGCTCAGTAAACGTTTCTTAAAGGAACTGGAGTGATAAATATGTAGAGTACCACTGTGGGGAATATAAGAGCAAGAGTTTTTGAGAATCTTTAAGGGCTCAACTGTAACACCAAATGTACAGAGATAACTCATGGGAGATTAAACCATCTCATCCCCCGGCACCTAATAACCTTCATGTAGATATAGAGAATGCAGATAGCTGAGTTGGTCAGGTTCAGGAGGCAATGAAAGGAGGGACATTTAGGATGGTGGTGAGAGAGAGCTTGAGGAAGTCAGGGTCAGTGGGGAGGAAAGAAAGGCCATGGAATTTGGGAGATTGTGGTGTCTGAATCCAGACGAGAGGTGTGAGAAGCTTCTCAGGATGGGGTGGGTATTGTCTGTCACTGAGCACCTTTGTTCTGCACAAATACCCCCTGCACCCACACCGTCAATGTCTTACAAGAGAAAGGAGTGTAGTGAGCAGACAACCAGGCCTTTGCTCCAAGAGCTCCAATAGCATATGAATGAGATACCTTCTGTTCTTGGCCCATCTGAGGTGAACACACATTTGCAAATGGAAACTTCGACTGCGTACATTGTGCTGAACACCTGATCCCCCTGGATATACTCTGTACTCTTCCTGACTTTGGTGTATGCCCTGGGAGGCTGACCTTTATATTTATCATCAGTGGGCTCCCTCGCCCTCTGGCTTCTGGTTGGTTTTTGGCAATGGAATGGTGGGAGTCAGGGGACCAGAGGCTTGAAGGAAATTAATGTCAGATGCTTATTCCTACAGCTTCCTCCTTGCTGGGCTGCATTTCTCTAAGACCCTGGTTCCAGCATTGTTTCCTCTCAACAACTTTCTATATTCTAATAACCCCTTCCCTGCTTTCTCCATCAGACTTAGTCGGTAATGGTTCCCCAGGAGAGCCAGCCCCTGCATGCTTCAGCAGGCCCTATTGGAAGCCTGTCCATTCTTTTGTGACTAGTCTGCACACTAAGCTATCCTCAGTGACCTCATTTGAGTGTGCTATCTCTTCCCTGTCCGAGCCCTGGCAGAAAAGTCATTTGCAAAGGGTTATGTATGTATAGAGCGGGATTTGGGCAAGTTGACCTGGACCTGATAGTAAAGTTTTATTGGAACACAGTGATGCCCATTTGATTTCCATGGCTTTCTTTTGTGCTACAGAAGCAGAGCTGAATAATTGCAGCAGAGACCAAAGGGCCTGAGAAGCCTAAAATATTTATCTGGCCCTCTAAAGAAAAAGCTTTTGGCTCTCGCATAGAAAAAAGACATGTCTGGGAAGACTGAAGTTGATCCGTGAATCTACTTACTAATTGAATGAACTTGGCCAAATCACTTTATCTAATCAAACATGACTCATAGAATAATAGCAGCTCACAAAGTTATTGTCAGAATTGAAGCTATAATTAGTCACTGTGTTTTTAGGAGTTGCTGTCCTTTGAGGATGTGGCTATGTACTTCACCAGAGAAGAGTGGAACAAACTTGATTGGGCTCAAAAGGACCTCTACAGAGACGTGATGCTGGAGAATTACAGAAACATGATTTTGTTGGGTAATGACTTGGCTTACAGATTTGCCTTTGATTGTCTACACAAATTCTAAAATCAGAAAAAGCACTGAAAACCAGAAATGTTTTCATAACTCATTTGGCTACAAGATTCAACCTAGTCATCCAATGGCCGAACTTGACTTCACCCTACAAGTCAAGCTATTTATCATCCTTAGTAGAGGCCTGGTACACGAAATTCATGCACAGGTAGGGTTCCTAGGCATGGCCAGCAATCAGGGCCAATCTGTGGGGTGACTGGCGGGGCGATCAGGGGGCCCCTGCTGGCACCTGCCTTGGCTGGGCTAGGGACTGTGGGCTGGGGGCAGCTCCTGCATTGAGTGCCTGCCCCATGGTGGGCGGCGTGTGTAATAGCAACTGGTTGTTCTGCCGTTCGGTTGATTTCCATATTAGGCTTTTATTAGATAGGATTTTTCCCATTTGACTTTTGTATCTATATATTTAGCATCAGGAACATCAATGTGCTTGATTAAAGGTACAATTCCAAACCCTGTTAGGTTTTGGGGTAGTATATAATAGAAAGTCATCCTTTCTAAATCTGGGAAAATTCTGAATCCTGAAACTTCAGATTAGGGATTGGGGATGAGGAAGTTTCCTTTTGTTTTAGAGTTCATTTCCCACCACCATTGACCTCTGTATCTGTAAGACTTCTTGGAGTTGAAAAGATTGTGGCTGATTGGATTCCCAAAGGTTAGCTTCTTACTCTCTTGAAATGTCTTATTTCTTTTCTTTGGAAATGATTCCTTCCTTGTTTGCAACATCACTCGTTGCCCAGGAAATGATTCTTAACTGACTTGACTTTATTTCTGAACCTTCACTGCGTCTTTCTTCCCAGGAGCCAGCCTTTCTCTTAAGCCAATGCAGAATGTCCTACTGTGGAAGTTACCTGGATAAATAGCTTTCTTTCTGGGGATATATGCTCGACTCTCACGCTGACACTCTTTTTTTAATATATTTTATTGATTTTTTTACAGAGAGGAAGGGAGAGAGATAGAGAGCTAGAAACATCGATGAGAGAGAAACATCAATCAGCTGCCTCCCGCACATCCCCCACCGGGGATGTGCCCGCAACCAATGCACATGCCCTTGACCGGAATCGAACCTGGTACCCCTCAGTCCGCAGGTCGACGCTCTATCCACTGAGCCAAACCGGTTTCGGCCACACTGACACTCTTGACACAGTTTCTGTCATAGGATTATCTACCCACCTCTGGGTTTTTTTTTATGATTCTTTTTCTTTAAAAAAAAATACAATAACATATTTGAATACATGGAAGGTGTAGAAAAGCATGAAGGGAAGGAAAAAACATTCAGGGGTAATACGGTTAATATTTTGGAGTATTTACTTCCAGTATTTTTTCCCCCATGCTTTAAAAAATGTAGCTGAGTGCCTTGGCCAGTGTGGCTCAGTTGGTTTGCCCTGGTCAGAGTACCTGTAGGAGGTGACTGATTAATGTTTCTCTCTCTCCCTCTCTCTCTAAAATCAGTAAAAACATTTTTTTAAATGTAGCTGAGCATATTCTTTGTATAATTCTGTAATCCCTTTAAAACTTAACATTATAGCATCAGAATTTTCCCTCTGCTATTAAAAACCCCCATAATATAGTAAATAATCTTAATGTAAATCTATTGTATGATCCTTAGTATTTGATTATTTTCCCATTCAGGAATATTAAGCTTGGCTTTGTTTTAGTTGTTGATTCGCTTGTGTGTTTATCATTTTCTATATGATAAAGTGCCAATGGATATTCTGACTATAAATCTTAATATGAATTTCTGATTATTCCCAAGATATACTGGTATTCCTAAGACTGGAATGTTGGAGTTAGCGGGTATGGTACTTTTAAGTTTCATAATATATATGTATTATTGAATGATATTTCAGTAATAGAGTAGAAAATAAAAGTGCCAGTGCTCAGAAATAACTTGTCAACATTTTGGTTTACTTTTTCCTAGTCTTTTCATATATATATGTATACTTATGTACATATCCACATTTAGTTTTAAAACATTAAATTTGGATCATACTTTACATGAGTTTTGAATTATATTCTACATGAGTTTTGTATTCTGCTTTAAAAATGTACAGGGAGCACTTCCCTGTTTTAATATGTTTTTAAAAAATAATTCTTTATTATTGAAAGTATTACATATATCCCTTTTTCCCCCATTGACCCTCAATAAATATTTTTTAAACATGGATTTTTAATATGTGCCTAATACTTTTCCCTTTATTATATTAATTGCTATACTTTAATTATTCCCCTATTAACATTTATTTCCAGTTCTATATTGTTGCAACTCTGCTGAAAATCTCTGGAACATTAACTTTTCCTTTGGCT
>NW_006284711.1:239221-240237 GCF_000327345.1 Myotis davidii | reverse complement strand
CATTTCTTTTCTTTTCTTTTAATATATTTTTATTGATTTCAGAGGGGAAGGGAGAAGGAGAGAGAGATAGAAGCATCAAGGATGAGAGAAAATCATGGATAGGCTGCGTCCTGCATGCCTCCAACTGGGGACTGAGCCTGCAACCCAGGCGTACACCCTGACCAGGAATCAGATCCATGATCTCCTGGTTCATAGGTCAATGCTCAACCACTGAGCCATTTCTAAGAGTGAGTTTACCACATCCAAGGGGTGAGTATCATTCAGGCTGGCAATAAAGATTGTCAGATTTTCACAAAGATTGTGCGGATTTCTATTCTCAGGAGCCCTTTTGATTATTGTCCTTATCTCCTTGCCACTGCAAACCCAAAGTGATTAATCTGAGCTCTAGGGCATCTCTGTAACTCACTAACCATCACATCCATTTACTTCCCCATGAATAGGATTTCAGATTCCAAAACCTGAGGTGATCTGTCAGCTGGAACAGTGGGAAGACCCATGGATCCTGGATCTACCAAAAGCTGGGACTAGAAGGGCTTCCAGTAGTGCTTGCCCAGGTGGGTGAGAAGTCCCAGACAAGCAGAAACCATAAAGAGGAAGGGAATCACATTAATGAAGCTCCTTCTGTGTCCTTAATACTGAGCCAAGTGTTTAGCATACATTCTCTCATTTCTTCATCCCTACTGCCCTCTGAAGGTAGTAGTAATACCATAAGCCCCATTTTCCAGAAGAAGAAACTAATAGATTAAGATATCTCTCACACAGAGCATCAGCTTGTGGACTGAAGGGTCCTGGGTTTGATTCCCATCAAGGGCACATGCCTGATCCCCAGTAGGGGGCGTGCAGGAGGCAGCCAATCAGTGATTCTCAATATTTTTTTTTAAGTTTATAATGGTCTTTATTATCCATGAATGAGTGAGGTCATGTGGCATTTTTCCTTCATTGACTGGCTTATTTCACTTAGCATAATGCTCTCCAGTTCCATCCATGCCGTTGCAAATGGTAAGACTGCCTTCCTT
>NW_006284711.1:232770-239097 GCF_000327345.1 Myotis davidii | reverse complement strand
TGCGGATGATTAGCGACTTTGAGCATATTTTCACTTGGCTTTATGAATGTCCTCTTTAGAAAAGTGTCTATTTAGATCCTTTGCCCATTCTTTGATTGGTTTATCTTCCTTTTGTTAAGTTGTATGATTCTCAATATTGATGTTTCAATCTCCCTCTCCCTTCCTCTCTGAATTCAATAAAAAATATATATATTTTAAAAAGATAATCTATCACACAGAAGGTTGCTAGTTGGGATTTGATTTCGAGTTTGCAAAGCGCATTCTCTTTTGCATTAAAGTACTTCACTGAAGCAGCTGGTCTGGTGTTTTCTGATTGCTCTTATGCCGTATTAGCTATTGCTTTCTTCTACCTTCATTACTTATCCTTTCTCTTGTTCCCTTGCTTTCATTTTGCTTTTGGTGTTACTTGGTATTTCTTGATGTACCTACTTTTTCCTACTTACTATCTCCTGTTGCTGCTTCTACCCTTTTCCATGTCCCTCTGCTCCAAGGTTTTTCAGTTGGAGCACTTCGACATTTGGGCTAGATAGTTCTTTGTTGAGGGGAGCTGTCCTGTGCATTGTAGGATATTCAGCAGCATTCTTGGCCTCCACCCACTAGATGCAGTAGCACCACCCCAGTTGTGACAACCAAAATTATCTCCAGACATTGTCAAATGTCTCCTAGGATGTAAAACCACCCTAGTTGATTGCCTCTGCTCTATTTTGTTGACTTTTGTACCTTCTTCTCTCTGGTTCCTTTTCTTTCTATCTTACACTTTTTTTTCATTTTTAAGGAGTTCTTCCTCCCAGATATATTAAAAACATAGTTATGTGACACTACTGAGTACCTTTAGTAAGTTGCTTTTCAGTAATGATGAGGGGTTCATTTTGTTCTCACATTCTCTAACACACTTTTTAAAAATATATATTTTATTGATTTTTTTTTTTGCAGAGAGGAAGGGAGAAGGATAGAGAGTTAGAAACATCAATGAGAGAGAAACATCAATCAGCTGCCTCCTTCACACCCCCCACTGGGGATGTGCCCGCAACCAAGGTACATGCCCTTGACCAGAATCAAACCTGGGACCCTTCAGTCTGCAAGCAGACGCTCTATCCACTGAGCCAAACCGGTCAGGGCACTAACACACTTTTTTAAAAAATGTATTCTTATTGATTTCGGAGAGGAAGGAGAGGAAGAGAGATGGATAAAAACATCAATGAGCGAGAATCATTGATTGGCTGCCTTCTGCATGCCCCCCACTGGGGATCAAAGCCCACAACCCCAGCATGTGCTGACTCAGAATCAAACCGTGATCTCCTGGTTCAGAGGTTGACATTCAACCACTGAGCCACACTGGCTGGGATAATACTTTCTTGTACATTTTTTAGTTGGTTGGTTGATATCAAGAGCTCTTTCAGTTATAAAAGCTGAGAGTCCTATTAAAATCAGAATTTTGGCTGAAACTGGTTTGGCTCAGTGGATAGAGCGTCGGCCTTCGGACTGAAAGGTCCCAGGTTCGATTCCGGTCAAGGACATGTACCTGGGTTGTGGGCACATCCCCACTGGGCAATGTGCAGGAGGCAGCTGATCGATGTTTCTCTCTCATCGATGTTTCTGACTCTCTATCCCTCTCCCTTCCTCTCTGTAAAAAATCAATAAAATATATTTTAAATAAATAAATCAGAATTTTGGCCTCTCTATTATGATGATGTAACTAAGCAAACATTTCTTAGCTTCATTTCAGTGTCTTAGGTTACAAACAGTTGGCTTCTTTTCCCTTTTTTCTTCTGTGTGGACAGGTGATTTATATATTTTCTTTTTTTAAAAAATATATTTTTATTGAATTCAGAGAGGAAGGGAGAGGGAGAGAGAGATAGAAACATCAATGATGAGAGAGAATCATTGATTGGCTGCCTCCTGCACATCCCCCACCGGGGGATTGAGCCTGAAACCCAGGCATGTGCCCTTGACTGGAATCCAACCTGGAACCTTTCAGTCTGCAGTCCGACGCTCTATCTACTGAACCCAAACAGCCATATAAATATATATATATATATTTTTTGCTAGATTCTGAAGTCAGATACCAGATGATAAAGCTAACTCCAAAGCAGAAAATTTCTGAAAATACAACGTCATGTAAGAGAGCAGTGGTAAAGCAGAAGACGGCCTTGACGCCTTCAGAAAAGTTACTTAAATTTAACAAATTTGTGGACATTTACAGAGTTGTACTTCCTACTGTTGATAATGAATACAACAAGTACTTCCTTCAAAACCTTAACCTTTTTCAAGATCAGAATGGTCAAACAAGTAAGAAGCAGGGCAAATATAATGAGTATGGAAAACCCTTCAATCAGAGATCATTGTTTTTGAGGCATAAGCAAATTCTGACAAATGCAAAATCTTATGAATGCAGTGAATGTGGAAGAGCCTTCAAACGTCAGGCAAATTTTGTTCGACATCAGAGATTTCACACTTCAGAGGATCCCTTTGAGTGTGACATATGTGGGCAAGCCTTCAAACAGAAGTCTGCTCTTACTGCCCATAAACAGTGTCACCCTCAAGAAAAGCCATATAAATGTCATGAGTGTGGAAAATATTTCCGTCAGATGGCATATCTTGTTGAACATAAAAGGATCCATACCAAAGAAAAACCCTATAAATGTAGTGAATGTAAAAGAACATTTAGTCAGAATTCAACTCTAATTCGACATCAGGTAATCCACAGCGGAGAAAAACCCCATAAATGCCTTGAATGTGGAAAAGCCTTTGTTCGGAACTCAACCCTTAAGAGCCATCAACAAATTCACAGTAAACAGAATGCTCACAAATGCAGTGAATGTGGAGAATCCTTTGGTCGGAATATAGATCTCATTCAGCATCAAAGGACCCATACTAAGGGGAAAGTATTTGAATGTAGAGAATGTGGAAAAACTTTTAGTTTTAAGTCAAATCTCCGTCGACACAAGGTCATTCATAATGGAGAGAGACCCTATAGATGTGACAAATGCGGGAAATCTTTCAGTTGGCGCACAAGCTTTATTAAGCATCAGAGTACTCACAGAGGGCAGGTATCTACGTGACTAATGAGAAAAGCTATAATTTAAAGACCGGTACTTGTCACTATTGCAAGTATATGTAATTAGATCGTTTTACAAAAATTAATAAACAAGAGCCAAAGTCCGTCTTTCTGTGGGGGCCCTCATTTTGTAGGTAACCTTGCTGTAGTCCAGAATTACTTAATAGAAAATGAGGTAGGCTGTTGTATCCAGTTTCCCTTGAGTCCCTATACCTTTGTTCCCCCCAAGTCAAGTTAAGGCATAAGGGAGGCTTGGTAGCTTTGCTCTGTGGTCCCCCAGGCTGGAGATCATTTAATATATTGTGAATGATTTAAGAAGGCCGTTCTTGGTTTTACACAGAATAATGGACTTGATATTGATAGGCTGTTTAAAAGTAAGTGCCACTTGTAGCTAGTGAGGTATTAAGAATAAAAATTTTTAATAAAATTTAGTGTTCTACTGTAGTGATTTTCAACGTTTTTCATCTCATGGCACACAAACTATTTACTAAAACTCTGCAGCACATCAAAAAATATATTTTTGGCCGATTTGCCCAAAAAAGTAGGTAAGATTTTGATTCATTCACACCAGAAAGCTACTATTATGTTTCTGTTGTCATTTTTTTTTTATTTGACAATCTAAGGGAAAAGAGGTTAGCACCCCTGACTAAATGGTCAGGTATTGCAAATTTAAGAAATTCTTCCCGCATAGCAGTGTGCTGGTTGAAAATTACTACATTCTATGAAGAGTTCCAAGTCAGTGCTTACAGCAGATGCTGTTGGTGCCCTGCTCCTGCCCCTTTGGCCTTAGCCTCTCTGTGTGTTTCATTTGCCTTGCACTATCTTCATCTGTTGGTCTGCAGGCTTTTTCTAAAATCATGAAAGGCCCCTGCTCTGTATATCCTGGGAGCAGGCTTTACCCAGTGCTTGATGGGAATTTGATATAAACCAGATCTCCCTCCCCTTGGGAGGAGCACATAGGTTATCTGAAGCATCTGTTGTACACTGTTTTCAGATTTTCCCATGGGATTATACACATTCACTTACAATGGCAGCTGTCTTCCCTTATCTGTCCCTTCACTCCCCTACCAGTGTTTCAGCACCTCTCCCACAAGTAAATGGCTTGTACTAAAAAAGTGTCAAATATAAATCTTGAGGAGCCATATCCTTTCATTCCACAGTTATTCCAAGCATATTTTTTTGTAAAATAAAAATGGTTTATCAATTCCAAATTGTATAAAACACATGGGAGAAACCTAGCCAATCAACACAACTGTTGCCACATGGAAAGTTACTTGTAAAACTCTACATACCCCCAATATTTTTTCTTTCCCATTTCCCAGTACAATAATGGGAGGAAGAGGATCCCTCACATCCACAAGTTTCTAACTGGAAAGAAGGGGCAGTAGAAAACTGCTTAGAGAGTTGTTTTAACCATTCCCTGTCAGGCCACATGACCGGGTTGTGGCTCAACCCCCAGTAGGCGGCGTGCAGGAGGCAGCAGATTGATGATTCTCATCACTGATGTTTCTCTTTCTCCCTCTCTCTTAAATCAATAAAAACATATTTGAAAAAAGCAAATGATCCGAAACAAATCTGGCATGTTAAGAATGGATAAATCTGTGTGGTACAAATGTGAATGTTCTTTAAAACCAGGCTATTTTGTTTATTTGTATGTTAGCAATATTTCATAATAAACTATTGTATCCAGTTATTGGATACAATTATTTCACAATAAATAATAGAATGCAAAAGTATATGAAGATATGTGACAGTAAATAATTATAAAAAGAACCTGCCAGGCATCTTCACCCTAGTTAAGAATTAGGTCATTTTCAGAATCACAAAGCCCTTTATAATCTCTCCAAACTCATCTCCCTTTCTCTTCACCAAAGGTTAACAAATAAAATACTCCGAGTTTTATGTTAATCATTCCTTTGTATAATGTATACATGCTATTTACTCATGTCTGGACATTACACTATTTAGTTTTGCGTATTCTGGAATTTTACATACATAGAATACTTTTGTACTTTGACTGCACGTGTTTTGAGAATCATCCGTATTTCTGTGTAGCTGTGGTCCAGTCATATTTACTGGTGCTCAGTATTTCTTTGTAGGAGTATACCACAACTTATGAATCTATTCTTTTTTTTTTTTTTAATATATTTTATTGATTTTTTACAGAGAGGAAGGGAGAGAGATAGAGAGTTAGAAACATCGATGAGAGAGAAACACCGATCAGCTGCCTCTTGCACATCCCCCACTGGGGAAGTGCCCGCAACCCAGGTACATGCCCCTGACCGGAATCGAACCCGGGACCTTTTAGTCCGCAGGCCGACGCTCTATCCACCGAGCCAAACCGGTTTCGGCATGAATCTATTCTTTTGTCGATGGGCTTTTAGGGTATTTCCACTTTAGGGCTATTATAAAACAACATGTCAACATGCCTTAGTTCCCTGTGAAAAGCCCTGGGCACATTTTCATGATGAGTCATAAGATACATACGTTTTTCAGCCTGAATAAGTAATGCCACACTTAGGCTGGGTAGCTCAGTTGGTTAGAGAGCTGTCCCAATACACCAAAGTTGCAGGTTTGATCCCCAGTCAGGGCATATAAAAGAATCAACCAATGAATGCATAAATAAATGGGACAACAAATCATCTCTCTCTCAAATCAGTAATGCCAAACTTTCTATAATACATGTAACAACTTACACACCCAACAGCAATAGACGAGAGTTCCCACCACTCTATGTGTTTATGAATACTTGGTTCTGACATTTTTTTAAATTATTTTTTTTGTTAATCTTCACTTGAGGATATTTTTCCATTGATTTTTTGAGAGTGGGAAGGGAGAGAAAGAGAGAGAAACATTGCCTTGAGGGAGGCACATCAATTGGTTGCTTTTGCACATGCCCCGACTAGGGCTGGGGATCGAGACTACAACCAGGTATGGGCCCCTGACCAGGAATCTAACCCAAGATCCTTTGGTGTACAAGCCAACACTCTAACCACTGGTCCCACTCCACTAAGCTAAACAGGCTAGGGCCTGACAGATTTTTAAAGATTTGATAGTCTGTAAGTAATATCTAATTGTGGATTAATTTGCATATCTATTATCCTATCTAATAAAAGAGAAACATGGTAATTGGCGTACGACCAATACCCTTCCTATTGGCTAATCAGCAAGATATGCAAATTAACTGCCAGCCAAGATGGCGGCTGGCAGCCAGGCAGCTTGAAACTAACATGAGGCTTGCTTGCTTCAGTGACAGAGGACTCCAACGT
>NW_006284711.1:226413-232529 GCF_000327345.1 Myotis davidii | reverse complement strand
GACCTCATTTTACCTTAAAACCCTTCTCTGAGCCTGACCAGGGTCTGCACCTAGGGATTGGGCCTGCCCTCTGCCACCAGGGAGCAGGCCTAAGCCAGCAGGTCGTTATCTCCTGAGGGGTCCCAGACTGCGAGAGGGCACAGGCCAGGCTGAGGGACCCCTCTCTTCCCCCCAAGTGCACAAATTTTTGTGCACCGAGCCTCTAGTAACCATATAAAATCCTTAATACCTAATGTTAAATACATAAAATATAAAAACTAATTTTTATTATACAAAATTACCAGAAAAAAATCAGAAGGAAATACAGTTGACTCTTGAACACTAGTCTGAACTGCAAAGATCCACTTGTACAGAAATTTTTTCAACAAATATGCAGGCAGCACTCTGTACCTACAGGTTTCACATCCATGGATACAACCAATTGCAGATGGAAGATAGTATTTTCAACCTGCGGTTGGAAATTTGCAAACATGGAATGCTGACTAACCCCTTCCCCAACAATTTTTTTGTTAAAAACGTTTCTTTTTCAGACTAATTTTTTTATTTTGGTTCTATATAGTATTTTTGATGCTGGTTATGAAAACAGTTTGTAACTCGTCTTCCTATAAACCATATTTTTTTACCATATTTTCTTAGTATACTCGTTGACGACTGAAAAAGAACATTTTGTGAAAACGAGTATACACGTTTCTGCCGGGGAAGGGGTTAAATGCATTTTCCTACATCATTTAATATACGGGACCTGAGCATACGCAGATTTTTGTCAGCAGGGATCTTGAAGCCAATCCCCACGGATATCTAGGGATGACTTAAATATTGGGGGGAGTCAAAGTTATACATGGATTTTTTGACTGTGCAGGGTATAGGCACCCCTAACCCTCACGTAGTTCAATGATTAACTGTAAATGCCAGTAACAGATCAAGTGTGGAAGTATGGGTCATTTTCTCCCTTGTTGTTTTCCCAAATATCCAGTAATGTGCTTATATCCCTTTAGTTTAAAAAAAAATGTACAGAAAGAATTTAGATGCGATGCATGTTACTAGTGTGCAGGACTGGAAAGAGAAAAAGATGGATTTAGGCTCTAATCCAAGTTTTTAGTTGTGCCTACAGTTTAACACAATAGGGGAAGAGTGGGAAAGAGGAACTCTGCAAAACTGAATATTTTAAAAGTCAAAAACAGAGTGGCTCTTGCATTCACTGAACTGAATGTATGAGGTGTCTTAGATGAGAAAGTACTTGAAATCCTCTCTACCATCTAAGTAAAAAGACAACTGTGAGTTACTAAAATGAATTCTTGGGGAAGTAATGTGAGTGCGGAAGATCTGGTCCAAGAGCATCAGAGGTAAGGGTAGAGAGACAAGGACAGACTGTTGTACCCTTTTCAGAAGTCTCCTCCACAGATCCATCTGGTAGAGGGGTTCCCAACTTACATGCTTCTACTTCATAGCAATATTCTATCAACATATGTCTTGAGATTTAAGTCAGACTGAATCTATCTTAGTTGTGATGCCCAAGGAAATATGACCCATGATGGACTGAAATATACCAAAAGCCAGAGAATGTAGTTTCAGGGCAATAATAAAATGAAAGGAAACAGCTCATGCAGAATCATGTCAAAATGATGGGGCTTTATTTCTGTGGATCCTTTGGTGTCGAATAAGGTGTGGACTCTGTCTAAAGCTTTCCCCACATTCAAGACATTTATAAGGTCTTTCTCCAGTGTGAGTTCTCTGGTGTATAATGAGGGTCGCACTCTGACTGAAGCGTTTCCCACAGACAGAACATTCATAAGGCTTCTCCCCGGTGTGGGTTCTCTGATGTTTAGAGAGGTCAGAGCACCGTTTGAAGCTTTTCTCACATTCTTCACATGTATAGGGTCTTTCCCCTTTATGGATTCTCTGATGTTTAAAACGGTTGGAAATACGGCAGGTCTCCCCACATTCAGAACATTTATAGTGTTTCTCTCCAATGTGGATTCGTTGATGCCGATTGAGATGTGAGCTCTGTCTGAAGCTGTCCCCACATTTGGGACATGTGTATGGCTTTTCCCCTGTATGCGTCCTCTGGTGTTTAACCAAGGCAGTACTCTGAGTGAAGCTCTTCCCACATTCTTTGCATTCATAGGGTTTCTCCCCAGTGTGGATTCTATGGTGTTTCAAGAGGTCAGAACGCTGTTTGAAACTCTTTCCACAGTTATCACATTTATAAGGTCTTTCTTCATGGAGCTGCCTCTGGGTCTGAAAAACGCCTGGAGTATGGAAATTTTCCACATTGTCAATAGATTTGTGAGGTTTCACCACTTGAAGTTTCATTATATTTAAACTCTGTTTGCACCTGTTGCCATGTTCAGCACCACTAACAGACCTCTCTGCTGTCAGGCCAGGCTGACAAAGAACCCAGTTGGAACTTCTGGCACTATTCCCAATTTCATTATTTTTGGAGTCTCCCTCTTCTGTGGGTACATTCTGGAGATCTGAGATGCTGGTAAGTCTTTGCTCCTCAGGAGAATTTTCAAGTTTCAGGAATAAAGGGTTTCTTGAGTGCTTTTCTACCATCTCCTCATGGGTGTCACCACATTTGGACAACAGGGAAGCATTCCCCTGGGATCTTTCTTGTAGCTGCATCTGTGGCTCTACTTCTAGAATTTCTTGCTTTGGAATTAACTCTTTGTTCTCTGTTCTGGTTTCCAAACCTGAAACATTAAAATACAAATTGCTGACATTTCATCCCGTGCAACAGTGAAATAAATGAGTGCTAGCAGAAAAATAGCCCCACCAATAACCTTTTTAATCTCAATGAAACCACTCCTGAAGTTGAACTGTTTTAGTTAACCTGTCAAATATGTTCACATTTTCCTGTACAAACCCCATGTCTTTATACTTGTGCCTGCACCCACCATCCCATCTCTTATCCTCCTGCCCCACTCCACTGTTCTATGAGTCACCATTTTATGACAGGCAAATTTGGAAGGGTGTCAAGAGAGGTGATATAGCTTTTATCCTATGGCTGAAGGATGGTTTGCGAAAGAAATTCTATTCACGATGAGTTACTGTATTAGACATACCAGGTGCCTCCAATGTCTGAAGGCAGAGTCTGTGTGGAAGATATATCTAGTACTGATTGAAAGTCTATAATGAACAGTCAAGACACCAGAGTCCATCCCCCAATTCAGAATTCTTACAGTTTACTCTCCAAGAAGGCCAGACTAGATAAATTCTGGATCAGGGACATCAGGCATAGTTAAAGAACAGGTGACAGGTACCATTAGCATATCAGGACAATCAAGTGAAAACTAACACACTAATTGGTAAAAACCCAATGTACTGTCCTCTCCTCAAGCTCAAACTACTGGCTCCAAAGCTTATGTTTTCCAGGCAGAAAGGGCAGAAAAAAAATTTTTTAAATCCTCACCTGAGGATATGTTTATTGATTTTTAGAGAGGAAGGGAGAGAAACATTGATCAGTTGCCTCCCATTATCAGCCCCTACCAGGGATTAACTGCAACCTCTTTGGTGTACAGGATGATGCTTCAACCAACTGAGCCACCTGGCTGGGGCAAGGGCAAAAATTTTTATGGCAGGAATTTCATAGGCTTATTCCCTATTGTATCCCCATCTACAATAACACTTGGTTTACTGCAGATACTCAATAAAATATTTGTTGAATAATCTCTTGTTGAAATATTTGTTGGAAAATAAAGCTAAGGAGATCTCCTAGAAAGCGAAATAAAAGGTAAAGAAATAGGCCGAAACGGTTTGGCTCAGTGGATAGAGTGTCGGCCTGCGGACTGAAGGGTCCCGGGTTCGATTCCGGTCAAGGGCATGTACCTGGGTTGCGGGCACATCCCCAGTGGGGGATGTACAGGAGGCGGCTGATCGATGTTTCTCTCTCATCGATGTTTCTGACTCTCTATCTCTCTCCCCTCCTCTCTGTAAAAAAATCAATAAAATATATTAGAAAAAAAAAAAAAGGTAAAGAAATAGGAAGGGAAGCAGGGGACTTGACAGAATCAGTCCATGAGTTCCAACATCCAAATGAAAGAAATCCCGGAAACAACATAGTAAAAATGAGGCAAAAATAAGTAGATAGATAAATAAAAAAATACTATAGAAAATTTCTCATAACTCAAAGATATAGGTGTCTATGTTATAAGGGCCTGCCAACTACTCAGAACAATGAATGGGAAGAAAAAAACCTACCTCACATTAAGCCATATCCATTGTGAAATTTCATAGTAGCAGGAATAAAGCTTCTAAAGCAGTGGTTCTCAACCTTCTGGTCCTTTATTTTTTATTTATTTATTTATTTTTAAATATATTTTATTGATTTTTTACAGAGAGAAAGGGAGAGAGATAGAGAGTTAGAAACATCAATGAGAGAGAAACATTGATCAGCTGCCTCCTGCACATGGTTCTCAACCTTCTGGTCCTTTAAATACAGTTCCTCATGTTGTGACCCAAGCATAAAATTATTTTTGTTGCTACTTCATAACTGTAATGTTGCTACTGTTATGAATCGTAATGTAAATATCTGATATGCAGGATGGTCTTAGGCGACCCCTGTGAAAGGGTTGTTTGACCGCCAAAGGGGTCACGACCCAAAGGTTGAGAACCGCTGTTCTAAAGGCTTCTACACAGGACAAACAGATTGTATGCCAAGGATAAAATATCAGTGACATAAGATTTCTCAATAGCAACATGGCAAGTTAGCCAGAAAATTGAGTCTTCAAAATTCAAACATGTTATTTCTAATATTGAATGTTATATCCAGCCACACTATAATACAAATGTAAGAGAGGACTAAATATATTTTCTTACAATGACAAAGTTTCAAAAAATTTAGCTCCCAAGTATATGTTCTCTGGAACACACTAGAAGAGTTCTCCATCAAATCAAGGGGGTAAAACGAAGGAAGAAAATTATATGGCGGGGGGAAAGAGGTATGGGGGGTGTGGGAAGAGACTGGACAAAAATCGTATACCTATGGATGAGGACAGTGGGTGGGGGGGTGGGAAGGGGAGAGGGGGGGGGAGGAACTGAGGGGAGGGGAGCTATGGAGGGGAAAAAGAGGAACAACTGTAATAATCTGAAGAATAAAGATTTATTAAAAAATAAAAAAAATAAAAGAAAATTATATGGGATCCAGGGGGGAAAAAAGGAATTCCCTGGGTGATAGTGAAGGAGAGTCTAGGACAGCGATAGCGAACCTTTTGAGCTCACCGTGTCAGTATTTTGAAAACCCAAACTTAACTCTGGTGCCGTGTCACATATAGAAATTTTTTGATATTTGCAACCATAGTAAAACAAAGATTTATATTTTTGATATTTAAATGCCATTTAACAAAGAAAAATCAACCAAAAAAAGGAGTTCGCGTGTCACCTCTGAGACGCATGTCATAGGTTTGCTATCACTGGTCTAAGACAACAGCTGGATAACAGGTCTGGAGAATAAGCCTATTCACACTGGAGCAGAGGAAGCCTCAGGGGAATCTCTCCAAGGGGATACTTAAATGATGGCATATCTGATATATGTGAACATGTTGAAAGGAGTTTTACATTTCTAACAGAAAGCTTGTGAGTGAACTAGTGTTCAGTATTTAGAATAGTAAGCACATGCAAAATGAGGCATTTTTAATTCCAGGGAAAACTGTAAAAGGAAAGTGTAAAAGCTGTAAAAGAAAAGTTATTCAATATGTGGGTGAATGTAGATAGTATTTTGGGTTTTTTTAGATTCAATTTTGATAGATATGTTTTTATTGCCATTTTGTTGTTCATATTTTTAATCTTTTTTTCCTTCTCCTTTTATTTACTTATTTTTAATATATACAGTAAATATACTAGAGGCCCAATGCACAAATTCATGCACCAGTGGGGTCCCTCGGCCTGGCCTGCGGGATTGGGCCAAAACCAGCTCTCCGACATCCCCCAAGGGGTCCCAGATTGCAAGAGGGTGCAGGCCAGGCCAAGGGACCCCACCAGTGCATGCTTGGGGCCAAGGAGGGACTTGGGAGGTTGGCCCCGGGGAGGGGGATCGTGGGAGGGCTCCAGGGTGTGTCCGGCCCATCTTGCTCAATCCCAATTGGCCGGACTCCAGCAGCAAGCTAACCTACTGGTCG
>NW_006284711.1:225408-226224 GCF_000327345.1 Myotis davidii | reverse complement strand
CTCTCTCATCGATGTTTCTAACTCTCTATCCCTCTCCCTTCCTCTCTGTAAAAAATCAATAAATAAAATATATATTTTTAAAAAATAAACATAAATGATGATAATCATTGATTGGCTGTCTCCTGCATGCCCCACGCTGGGGATCCAGCCCACAACCCAGCATGTTCCCTGACTGGGAATTGAACTGTGACCTCCTGGTTCATAGGTCGACGCTCAACCACAAGCCATGCCTGCTGGGTTCTCCTATTTTTAAAAGGAATACTTAGACTACTGTGTTAAGACATCATGCCATCAGCTGAATACCAAATGTTGATAAGGATCTGGAGAAACAATTCTTGTATACTGCTTGTATCCTTCTGGACAGCAAGATGGGCAAATATCCCTAAGTATATTCTTTTCAGAAATTCCTACATATGACCACAGAGAGAAAGACACAAGAATGTTCAGTGTACTGTTGGTAATGGTGAAAAACTGGAAGTCTTAATCTCCATTGACAGGAGAATGGATAACTGAACTTGGGAATATTCTACAATGTATATATGGATGTTAAAATGAATAAACTAGAGCGATATATATCAACGTGGATAAATCTCAAAATGTAGTGTTGGGCCCTAGCCAGTTTGGCTCAGTGGAGAGAACGTTGGCCTGCAGGACTGAAGGGTCCCAGGTTCGATTCCGGTCAAGGGCATATACCTTGGTTGCGGGCACATCCCCAGTGGGGGGTGTGCAGGAGGCAGCTGATTGATGTTTCTCTCTCATCGATGTTTCTAACTCTCTATCCCTCTCCCTTCCTCTCTGTAAAAATCAATAAAATAT
>NW_006284711.1:224835-225227 GCF_000327345.1 Myotis davidii | reverse complement strand
GAAAGAGAATGAGTGTGTGTGTGTGTGTCTACATGAATATATAGAAAGAATATAAAACACGCATGGAAATGATAAACACCACAAGATATTGGTTACCTATGGAAAAGGAGGGAAGCCAGCAGCTTTCAAGGAAGGTACACATACAGCTGTAACATATTTTTATTTTAAAAAAATATGAAGCTGCCCTAACCGGTTTGGCTCAGTGGATAGAGCGTCAGCCTGCGGACTGAAAGGTCCCAGGTTCGATTCCTGTCAAGGGCATGTACCTTGGTTGCGGGCACATCCCCAGTAGGAGGTGTGTAGGAGGCAGCTGATCGGTGTTTCTCTCTCATCGATGTTTCTATCCCTCTCCCTTCCTCTCTGTAAAAAATCAATAAAATATATTTTTAAAA
>NW_006284711.1:205158-205436 GCF_000327345.1 Myotis davidii | reverse complement strand
TCCGGTCAAGGGCATATACCTTGGTTGCGGGCACATCCCCAGTGGGGGGTGTGCAGGAGGCAGCTGATTGATGTTTCTCTCTCATCGATGTTTCTAACTCTCTATCCCTCTCCCTTCCTCTCTGTAAAAATCAATAAAATATATATATTTAAAAAAAATGTAGTGTTGGGAAAAAGGCAAGGTGTAATAGAATCATACAGTAATATATATACCATAAAAACATGTTAAAGTAGTATATATATGTTTATATAATCACATTTATATATTTATATGTTTAT
>NW_006284711.1:177819-204946 GCF_000327345.1 Myotis davidii | reverse complement strand
ATAGAGCGTCAGCCTGCGGACTGAAAGGTCCCAGGTTCGATTCCTGTCAAGGGCATGTACCTTGGTTGCGGGCACATCCCCAGTAGGAGGTGTGTAGGAGGCAGCTGATCGGTGTTTCTCTCTCATCGATGTTTCTATCCCTCTCCCTTCCTCTCTGTAAAAAATCAATAAAATATATTTTTAAAAAATGTGAAACCAATATGGCTGATATTAAAATCTGATAAACCTGGGTGGTAGATACACAGGTGTCCATTATACTTTTCTGTATGTATTTTATTGAAAATGAATTAAAACAAGAAGCTGAATCTGTCACCTAACAAAACAGAACAGAAAGGTCTTACTTAAGGTCACAAAAGAGAACCTAGGACTCTCAACCTATTTCTCTGCGTGGCAGACTGGCTCAGGGATCAAACTGAAGCAAACCCTTCACAAATAACACACAGCTAGAAACAAGCAAAGTCATAGCACTTACTTGGTAGGAATGTGTTCCCATAATCCTTCAGCATGCCCTCCCTGTAGAAGTCCCTCTGAACTGGGTCCAGATGCTCCCACTCTTCCCTGGTTACAGGTACATCCTTGACTTTCACCAATCCCTGAAACAAAAAGAGACCTCCCATCAGCACCTGCTGTCCCAGGATAGCCTTACCACTAGTCTCAGGATAAGGGTAGACTCAGTCAGCCAGTACTGAGGAGGAAGCACCGAGAATGAAGTAACAAACACTTCTGTTGAGCCTCTACCAGTGAATATTGTACTGACTGGGTAGTTTCAAATGACCAAAAACAGAAGCTGCCGTTCTCTTGCAGTCCCAAAAAGCCATTCTGTGGACTGTCTACACTAACTTGGGGTAAGAGCAAAATAATCATTTGAGTTACATCACTATGATTTATCAAAATGGAAATCTGATATAGATTAAAAATGTATAGATAACCAGACCAGAGTCCTAAATTCCAATGCTGGCTCTGTTTCCTCATGTGTGAAATGGATATAAATATCTGTCTTAAGAAGATGAAGGTACCTCATCAACAGCAGGTACTTAATAAAATTTCCTTTCCCTTCCTTGACCATCGCACAATAAGATGATTACCCAACAAGATGATCTTTTGAAAAGCTTATCTTAATGTAAGTTGACTATGTACAGAAGGTAAAGCCACAGTTCTTAGAGAGGGAAGGTTCTAAAACTGGTGCAGAGAGATTGTCTAGGTTCCAATGATGACTCACCAACTGACTCCAAAAATCTCACACTCAATGTGAGGGAAGGAATTTTTTATTTTAATTTTCTACTATGTTTTGTCATGTTAATAAAAAAATCTGGCCGAAACCGGTTTGGCTCAGTGGATAGAGCGTCGGTCTGCGGACTGAAGGGTCCCAGGTTCGATTCCGGTCAAGGGCATGTACCTGGGTTGTTTCTCTCTCATTGATGTTTCTGACTCTCTGTCTCTCTCCCCTCCTCCTCTCTGTGAAAAATCAATAAAATATATTTTAAAAAGCACACACACACACAAAAAAAACTTTCTGGCTGGGAGACTTCCCCTCTGAGTGTCAGCCAATTCTTAGAGAGCAAAGGTTCAGCTGAGACTAGTTAATCTAGAGCCCTATCTTCTTTATGTGGCCTGCACACCCAAGGAGGCAAGATGAGCCCCTGCCTTAATCATCCCAAGGTCAGGTACCAGGCAACTAGGAACCACTGCATAATTTACAGCTGACTGGAAGATTTAAACTAAGCCATCCTATTGTTTACCCTGCCATGCTCTTCTTTTCCCTCCGAAACCCCAATTTAGACTCTGGCCTAACTTCTCCCTAGCTCCTGTCATCTGCCTCCTGACTACCACGTGGTGTCTTTCCCATGAGGTTCTGTGTAGCATGCAGTGCCTCCTGTCTCCAGGACTTGAGTATAGGACATTTCACACTTTCCCCCCTCGCCAGCCTCTCCTCCATCTCTGTGTAAAGGAAAACCACACTCCTGTGTGTCTCCTCTTAATACTTCATTACAAACTATTTCCCTTCTAACACCAGATGTGTGTGTTTCTACACGCCAAACAATTCTCCAACACCAGCCAGCTGTATCCTACAGTTTAACTCAATTCTGACACCATGTACCTGGAGATGGGTTCAGATCCCACAGGTTAAGGGAACAGTCCTACAAGACTGCCCCCTTCCCAACTTCAGATGCTAACTGTAAGCCCACATCCGGTTTCTGACCAACCAGCTTTAGATCAGAGGTTCCCTTGACCCTCTCCTTGGGTTCAAAATCAATTTCCCAGAGCAGCTTCAGAACTCAGGAAAACAATTTACTTACTAGATTACCAGCTTATTATAAAAGGTTATAACTCAGAAACCACAAGATAGAGGAGATGCATAGGGCAAGGTCTGGGAAGGTCCCATGCTCGGAAGCTTGTCCCCATGGAGCTTGGCGTGGATTGCTCTCCCACTCAGTGGATGCACTTACAATCTGGAATCTCCCGGAACCCCATGCAATTGGAACTTTTATGGAGGCTTCATCACGTAAGTGTGATCAGTAATTAACTCTACTTCCAGCCTCTCTCTCCTCTCTGGAGTACTATTATCAGCTGTGGGAGGAGGGAGTCGCCAAACCGTTAAAAAGTAAAAAGGGAACCCCACATTCAAAGTGGTGGGGCATTGCTCTTCTAGCATCCTGACATCTTTCTTGCCCCAACAATCTAGTTACACAAAAGGGTGTCTCACAATGAGTAAACAATACTCTCGAGTAGGTGTTGTGCTGAGCGATCTCCAACTCTAGGATCATTTCCTGAGTGGATTCGTCACTGTTTCCTACGGAAAGGAAGGAGTTTTATGCACATTCTAAAGTTCACACAAAATGTCATAAGGAAGAAGAAAAAACCTTCTGAAACTCATACACCTCCCTTCCCCACACTCCCACCACCAGCGCACTCCTCACCGGGAGCGAGGCTCCGCCACGCGTTCTCCGAAGAGCCCGCACCGTGGCGGCAGCCTGGTCGCCGCTCGGGGGGTCGCGCCTCCGCACGCGGTCCCGCAGCTCCGGGGGCAGGGCGGTCAGGAACTGCTCCAGCACCAGCAGCTCCAGGATCTGCTCCTTCGAGTGCACCTCGGGCCTCAGCCACCGACGACAGAGTTCCCTGAGCCGGTTCAGCGCCTCTTCGGGTCCGGCCGCCTCCTGATAACGGAACCGCCTAAAATACTGTCGACAAGTTTCGGGATCCAGACAGTCCACAGGCGGGTCGGGCTCCCGAACTCCCGGTGAGTCTTCCTCCACTTTCACTATCAGAAGTCCATCTCGCAGGGGCGGCGCGGCGACGCTCGGCCCTGCGGCCACCAACCGGGCCCCCGCCTCGGCGTCACTGCCTTCACTTGCGACCAAGCTCGAACTCATCTTTCTTCAGCACGCGCTGACTTTCCCGGAGTTTTGCCTTCAGGTGAGAAGAGAGCAAACCCTGAAAAAACCCACGGCACTCATCGTCCTTCCTTAAGTTGAGGCGCAATCCACCCGGCCCCCTGCAGGAGTCCTCCCACCGCCGGCTTTGCCACTTAGGACCGGCCCGTCCCGTGACAGAAAAAAAATCAACAGAAACTAGTAACTCGGGCCGGAAGTGCGTCACCGACTCCCTGCGGTAGACACCCTCCCGGGCATTTCCGGGATCTCTCTAGGCGCCCTGGAGGACTGGGATGAATCTTGGTGTTTTGCCGCCCGCCCCTTCCAGGGACGCTATTCTTGTATAGTCTGCTTTGCGCAGATTATAGTCCTTCGGGTTGCAGAACTAAGCGATACTCTTCTTTTAAAACTTGAATGTCATTCTTTAATACCCTGTCTGTGAATAAATTTTTAAAGTCTTGTTTTAGGAAAAGTTAAAGATCCAACTGTACAATGAATTGTAAAAAACATTCACCCATGTGGTATTTGTTTACACAAGAAAGGTTTGTAGAAGATCTTCTTACATGACAAAACATCGTGCTCGACACCATAGATGCAAAACAGTCCTTGTCCTCAAGTTGCTCACAGTCTCCTGGGATCACGCTGGAGGACTGGGCCCAGGATGGCAGTCCTTTATTCTAGGCTGGGTAAGGGAGGTGTGGGGCTTGCATCCACACTGGCTGGGTGAAAGGTCATCCTTTCTCCCACGCAGCCTAGGGGAGGGGTGGTGCTCCCTTCCAGGTTGCCTGGAGGACTGGGCACAGTTGATTCTAGGCTGAGTGATGGAGTCCCAGATCTCTGCTTTCTGCCCTGATGCCTAAAACCCCTGGGTTGGGGAAAGACTGATGTTGGGGGTCAGAGGAGGGGCAGGGCCTTACCCTGATCTTGAGGCCACAAATCTTGGTTTTCATGCTATCTAAGGTGAGGTACGTGCCCATGATATTGTTATATGTTTTTCTTGTGAGTAATTCCCATATCCGTGCTTCTCATAGTCCATGGTCTTCATTATTTGGACTACCTGGGGGGCTATGTCACCCCAGGGTGGCTCTATGTCTTGTCTCAGTTCCTCTAACTGCCCAATGTTGACCCAGCAGTTTTTCATGATATTTTCCAGGCTTGGTCTTTGGCTGGAGTGAGGGTTATTAATTTTCATAACAGTTTTTGGCATTGTAGAGACAGAAAGTATGGTGTATAAAGAAGCACCCATTCAAGATGTACTCAATAAATTCGTCAAAATTCTTTTTTTTTTTCCGTCAAAATTCTTTACCACAAATGGAAGTTCTCCTGTCACCATCCTGTAGAGCACTACCCCCATGTTTCAGACATCCATCTTCAGGTCCTTGTAGAGTTCGAACCCGAACAACTCTGGAGCCATATAGGGTGTAGTGCCATAGAAGGTAGTCAGTTTCTTCCATAATTACCCTACTGAAGCCAAAGTCTGCTAATTTAACATTCATCTCATCATCTAGAAGTATGTTCTCTGGCTTTAGATCCTCATGTATGATGTGTCTCTGGTGACAGTAATGGACGACTGATAGTAATGGTCGGAACAGAGCTTGGCCTTCCTTTTCCATCATGGGGCCACAGTTCTCTAAGTAGTCGAATAATGTTCCTTCACTGCCATGTTCCATGAAGAGATATACCTGGTCCTCGGTGGTAATGACTTCAAACATCTTGGTGATATTAAGATGATCTAGTTCCTTAAGAGAATGAATCTCTTGGAGAACATCAGAGAAACTCTGCCATTGACAACTTTCACAGCCATCTCTGCGCTGGTGACGTGTCTAGCCCGCCTCACCTCTCCAAAGCATCCCTTGCCAATGATGTTGAGTATGAGGTAGTTGCCAATATGGCACTCCTCATTGGCAGAGATGGCTGCAAAATCATCACACTTAGTGACTTAAAAAATAAAAAATATTCTTTGATATCTGTTCTCACTGAAGTGGATCTGTGGGAGGAGGGAGAGAAAGAGGAGGAAGAGGAGGAGAAAAAAACGAGAAAATAAGCCAATTAGTCCATGTCCAACAGGTCACTACCAATCAGCTTCCTGGGATCTAACAGACTAAAATCTCAGCCCAGCCAAGACCTTATACAGGAATGGTTTGCAATTCCATCCCAGTGGCGCCTTATGAGGTCAGAACAAGAAATGGATCAATCATGGCTTGGGATAAACCACAGTGGTTTTCTCACTTTTTAGTCTCAGGACCCCCAAAGAGCTTTTTGTTATGTGTGATATTCAAGATTAATATTTATTTAATCTTTATTAGAAATGAAAATCTGTAAAATGAAAAAAAGAAAATTCTGACTTATGTTCATGCTTCACATCTCAGTTCAAATATCACCTGCTTAGAGAGGACTTCCCTGATCATCCATTCCTACCCACCTCACCCAGCACATCACATTTTGAATTTTCATAGCACTGACCACATTGTAACTGATTCTTTTTAAAAAATCCTCACCTAAAGATATGTTTTTATTGATTTTTGTTTTTTTAGAGAGGAAGAGAGAGAAACATCCATTGGTTAGCTTCCATATGCACCCCAACCTGGGATCAAACCCACAACCTACACAGTTGCCTTGACTGGGCAATGAACCTGTGACCTTGGGGTGCATGGAATGATGCTACAACAAACTGAGCTATACCGGCCAGGGCAGTGTTGTTAATTCTTGTTTACTGTCTGTCCTTCCATGAAGGGGGAGCATGACTGCAATGTTCCCTGTGTCTAGCACAGTGACTGGCAACAAAATAAGTGTTTAATAAATATTTGTTTACTAGATTAATATAGAAATTTGGGGGAACAAAAGAAAACATGGGCAACTACTACTTAATAATTCATAAAAAAATCTTTATGAAATTCATGTTCTGTCAGGCTGGCATGGCTCAGTGGCTGAGCATCGACCCTTGAACCAGAGGTTTCGGTTGGATTCCTGTTTGGGGCACATGCCCAGGTTGCGGGCTAGATCCCCAGTGTGGGGCGTGTATCATTGATGTTTCTCTCTCTCTACCTCTCCCTTCCTCTCTGAAATCGATAAAAATATATTTGTAAAAAAAATACAGCCTCCCCCCGCCCCCTCGTCAATTTGAGCCTCTCCTACTAAAAGACTCTCTCGAAATAGTATCGGATTTTTCTGAATTTCTTTCATTCCCATAAGATAGACCACAGAGCTAGCAAGTCAGTCTCCAAACCTCATCCCTGATTGGTGAAAAATTCATCCCATACACTAAAAAATAACTCTTCAGTAGATCCAAGGATCTGTGCTTTCTGATGAGTGGTGTAGGTGAGCCTCATTTTGGCGATATGTAAGAGTGGTGATAAGCCTCTTGTCTTGCCTGTCAAACAGCTTTGTAAACGTATACAAAAATGAGAAATTATTAAGGATGGGATCCCCTTGATTAAAGAAGTCCAGCATAGATGATTTCCCTACTTTGCAACGATGCGTGGTTTCGGCATCCACTCTCTCCACGATAGAAGGCAACGGACTTCACCGAACACCGCCTTCTAGCCCAGGGCGTTGGAGCAAATGCGTCCCTGCTCTCCCGCACTCTGATAGGCCCGCGAAACCGAGGCTGAAAAGAGAGCCGCGGCCCTATTGGTTAGCGGGCACGTTCCACGCGGCGCTTCCTGGGAGATGTAGTCCTGGTAGCCGCCGGCTCCCGGGACTCGCGAGTTTAACGTTGGAGATTTTAGCCCAGAGAGAGCTGAGATGGTAAAGAGGTGGGTGTGTCTGGAAACGGGGTGCGGGGAGTGGTGAGATTCATGTGAAGAAACCAAAGGGCTCAAAATTAAAGAGAAGTGACAGTTGTGGACTTGCAGAAAGGTACGGACCCTACTCCGAATTGGGGCGCAGGGCGTTGAGAGTTGGGGAGCGCAGGTTCCGTGGCAAATCAGATCCTAGCACCTGTCGCCTTAGCAACGGCTCCCGACACCTACGACCCCGCCCCCTGCCTGCACTCCAAGGAAAGAGGAGGAGCCGGAGCTGTTTAAATTGCTTTGGGGTTGCCCTGGCTGGTTTTGCTCAGTGGATAGAGCTTTGGACTGCAGATTGGAAGGTCCCGGTTGATTCCAGTCGGGGGCACATGCTCGGGTTGCGGACTCGATCCCCAGTTGGGGTGTGCAGGAGGCAGCCGATGAGTGATACTCTCATCATTGATGTCTCTCTCTCTCTCTCTCCCTTCTTCTCTGAAATCAATAAAAACATTTTTAAAAAATAAATTGCTTTGGGGTTGGATGGGGAAAGAGCGTGGCGGTTTTCTTCACGGCTCCTGAGGTTCCGTGGGCGTGACTGGCTCCTGGGCCACCGCCCCATTTCCCCACCGATTGGCCCACAGCCCCTCTGGGGTGGGGCGAGCGGCGGGCACTTTCCACCCGCTGCGAGGCGAGGACCTCCGGGTTTCCTAGAGCGGACTCGGAAGTGCTCTCGGGGGTTGGATTTATGGCTCAAGCCCGTTGGACAGAGAAAGCTTGGACTTGCTTACTTCCGGCGAAGAAGTGGTGCGAAGTGTCGCCTTCGGTTTTCTCTCCGTTTGTGAAAAGACACCCATCTCTCCAGCCTTGATTGCGGGAGCTCGGTCGTCCAGGAGAGCTCCCCGAGGCTGGAGTCTTGAGGAAAGGGAATGGGCATTGTATCCAGACGGGGGCCCCTATTCCTAACCTTGACCGGGCCGGTCTCCCGTGTGTACGGGGTCAGGGTCGATTCCGAGAAATCCAGGTCCAAATCTGCCCTTATTATCCTGTTTCTCTTCGGGACCAATGAAGTCTGCCATTGGTCTGTCAGGCCCTTCTGGCTTGAAAGACAGGACCAGTTTTAATCATTGTAATGTTTTTGACCCCTGTTCTGACTTAAGTTTGACTTAAAGATAGAGAGAAGGAGCGACTGCGACTGGACTAGTTAGTAAGTCTTGTCCTGTTAATATTCTTCACCAGTAAAATTATGTTGGTTGGGCCTGATGTCAGATTTTTTATGGCTCTCATTTACATTTTTTTAAATGTTGGAAATACGTTAAGCTGAATTGCCCATATTTTAAATGAATTACTCTGTTGAATGGTCCTCTTTAGTATAAATGACCTCTGTGTCACCTCTTTGCTAATAATAATTTCCAATATAGCAGTAGGTTGCATAATAATGAACGTGTCCTCCAGAAGATCCTAAAGAGGAAAACATATTTGATCAGTGTAAAACAGCTAACGGGGAGAGACATCCTTCTGAGCTTGGAATGATAATGACAGAATCTGGGGAAGTCATAGACTTGGACCCTCCAGCTGAGACTTCACAAGAGCAAGAAGACCTTCTAATAGTGAAGGTGGAAGAGGAAGACTGCACCTGGATGCAGGAGTACAGGCCGCCAGTGTTTGAGACTTTTTACCAGCGCTTCAAGCACTTCCAGTACCATGAGGCATCAGGCCCCCGGGAGGCACTCAGCCAGCTCCGGGTGCTCTGCTGTGAGTGGCTGAGGCCTGAGCTGCACACCAAGGAGCAGATCCTGGAGCTGCTGGTGCTGGAGCAGTTCCTGACCATCCTTCCTGAAGAGTTCCAGACCTGGGTGAGAGAACATCACCCGGAAAATGGAGAAGAGGCGGTGGCTGTGGTAGAAAATATACAGAGGGAACTGGAGGAACGCAGACAACAGGTGAGTGGAAGAGGAGACAGTAGAGCAATGAGGAAGGGCAGGAAGAGAGTTGAGCTGCTGAGCAGGGGTGAGATCCTTAGCACTCTGGTGCTTCATTTATATTCTTTTGTTCTCCTGGGATTAGGTACACTGTGGAGATTTCCTGCCACTCCAGCAAAGAGAAGCAGTATCCAGTGTGCTAACCTGGAGAAGACAATCTACGATTTAATTTAGTTTTAAAATTACTATATTTTTTGAGTGACACGATACAAAATTCAAAAGGCACTTAAGGTTGCAATAAAAGGAAGTTTCCATCCCACCCCTAGTTCCTCAGATGCCTAATTCTCCTCACCAGAGGCAACCATTTACATGATACATGCATATTCTTACGGAGGTATACTATATTCTAAATATATGAACATACATGTATATGACATATTTAAAACTCAGATGTTTTAAAATCATTGTGTATTTCTGCCTCTTGCTTTTTTCTTATGGCATGGTTTGTTTCATGTCAGTGCAATAGAGCGACCTCACTCTGAAACTGTGTTATATTCCATTGTATGGATATACCATAATTGGACTATTGAGGGCCATTTAAGTTGTTCCTTTAGATTGTTTCTGAATTTTTACTACAAGCAACTTTGCTGCATGAATATCTTTACATACATCATTAATTACAGAATGAATTCTAAGTCCATTTGTTGGCTCAGAAGCCATATGCATTTGTAATTTTGACAGCTATTGATAGATTGCCCTACATAGAGATTATACTAATTTATATTCTCAACAGCAATGTATGAGAGACATTTTTTTCCTACAGTCTGATAACCCAATGTTATCCAACTTTTTTGATTATTGCCAATATGAAAGATACATATTCCAGTTCTGTGCAATTTTAATGCATTTCTCTAATGGGTTAGTTTGACCACAGTGCATATTTTAAAGGGCTATGCATATGCCCTTTTATTGTAAATTATCTGTTTGTATTATTTACCTGTTAGGAAAAGTAAGGACTGTATCTGTCATTGAATTGCAAGTGTTACTTTTCCACATTGTTGTTTGTCTTTGCTTATGGAGATTTTTGCTTTGCAGGGTGTTTTAATTTTAATGCAATCAGCTTAGATCTTTTACGTTGTTTTAGGGTTTTGTGCTATACTTAGAAAGGCCTTCTCAACTACAATATTATAAGAAATTTTTCTCATAGTTTTGTCTTAAATTTTTCTTTAGATTTTTAAATTTTTTACACTTTTACATCTGGAATTCATTTTGGTTTAGGGTGTTTGGTATGGTTACAACTTTATTTTTCCCCAGATATCTACCAGGTTGCCCCAGCAACTTGTAATCCACCTTCTCTCTTTCTGATTAAAATACCTCTATATTACATACCAAATTTCTGCATGTATTTGAGTCCTTTTGTGGTCTCTTTATTTTATTTTACTGATGTCACTGTGTGTTCATGTGTTAGTATTTTAATTATTTGAGCTCTATGAAATGCTTTGGTATATGATAGGGGCTACCCTTCCTTCTCCCAAATTATGTTTTAATATTTTCTCATTTTCCTTATGATCTTTAGAATTATTTATTTAGTTTTTAGTACCCCCCTCCCCCAATTCCTGTTGGTATTTTTGTTGGGATTGCACGAAATAATATATTAATCTAGGGAGAATCAATATCTTTATGTTGTTAACAACTTGTACTTTCTAACTCATTTATAATCTGACCTTCTACCTTCCTCTGGTTGCTAGACTCACATTCTCTTAAACTTTAATTCTCTTTTTATAGCAAAGAAACAAAAGATTATAGGTCTACCAGAGGTTGAAACTACTTAGAGAATTTCCCTCATTTTCCAGAGCCATGGCACTTCATTGTAAGGTACCAACTCATTATTCTTTACCTCTGGGTAAGGGGTACTTCAACATCCCAGAATATCCTCAGGGTCTTTAACTGGCTTAGCTCACTCCATGAGGCAAATGGGCCGCAGAGAGAGCCACTGTTGACCTGAAGCCAGACCCTGTAGCTCTCCTGAATGATAGTTGTACAGATGGGGATGTTTGAATCTTTCTATTGCTTCTTTCAGGGCATAAAGGTTCCTGTTGACATCTAGTTAATTCTTTTTAAAACCTAATTTGGGCCCGGCTGGTGTGCCTCAGTGGTTGATTCCTGGTCAGGGCACATGCCAGGGTTGTGGGCATGATTCCTAATGTGGGGCATGCAGGAGGTAGCCTATCTGACTCTCTCTCATCGTTGATGTTTCTATCTCTCCCTTTCCCTTCCTCTCTGAAATCAATAAAAATATATTTTAAAAAAAAGCTAATTTAGGACATAAATGGACAAACTATGTTCTATCTTTTTAGTAATAAATATTCAAAAGTGTAATTTAAAACAAAAAGCATTTTTTAATACAGGATTTACAGCATATATTGCACATTTGCCTCTTTCAGTGTGATATGCAGCCCATCTTTGAAGGGATACAGAGAAAAATATTCCTTAGTGGTAGTCAGGAATTGAGGCCCAGATAGGGTATTTCCCACAGGCCTCCACAGCATACTTTGTTTGCCTTTCTCTCTGTCTGTCTCCTGTATCCCTGACATTTTTCCTCAACTTTATCTCCAGGCAGTTCTTGTCTCTGCAGACCTTTCCCAGGCCTTATCCTTCTCCTTTTCAGTTTCTCTGCCCGAGTTTCTGGACATCAAGGGCTGTTTTGGTTCTTTGTTGCCCACGGTGCCCTTTGACGTACTTGGCATCATCTTAACTCTGTTCTGAGTGGGTCAATCAGGACACAAACTTTCACACAGAATATTTGCCACAACTGTTTGCAACTGCCTCTTAATGTAACTCTTGTGTCACATTTTGCCAGTACTAGGAGGGTTAAAATCAAAAGTGTTAGAAACCATAAGGGAGGGAGAAAGGAGATGGTGATTCTATCTCAATGCAGGATCTTATTACCTGCTAAGTTGCTGCTGAGACAGATTCTGGAGACTGGTTATGGCAGAGTAATTGTGTGTACCCTAAGGTTGAGCAAGAGTCAAGAACAGAAAGATTGAGGTCTGTTGCACACTGGACATGAACTAGCTTAAGTCTTGGTGTTGGCCTGCGGGAGAACCACGTGTCACTTCCTGAGTCCTATAATTGACCTTTCCAAACTCCTTTCTCACCTCTCTCTCTCTTTACTAAACTTGACCCACATTGGCCTTCCTAAGATACCCTCTTTCTGCCTGAGAGTCTTTGTTTATATTGTTCTCCCTGCTTGCAACACTTCTTACCTTTCTCCTGGCTGGCTTCTTTCATCCTTTAAGTGTTTACTTAAGTGACACTTCCTCAGAAAAGCCTTTGATGGCTACCCAATCTAAAGTAGATCTCATGCCCAGCTGGTGTGGCTCACTGGTTGAGTGTCAGCCCCTGGACCAAGAGCTCACCGGTTTGATTCTCTGTCAGGGCACATGCCCTGGTTGTGGGCTCAATCCCCAGTAGGGGTCGTGCAGGAGGCAGCCAAGTCATCAATGTTTCTATCTCTTCTCCCTCTCCCTTCCTCTCTCCAATCAATAAAAACACATCTTAAAAAATAAAGTAGATCTCATCTGATCTGTCTCATGGTACTTTCTTCTCCTTTCTAACATATAACATAGTCTGTAATTATGTACTAGTACTTACTTATGTGTTGAAGTGTTTAATGGAGGTCTTCTTCAACTAGATATCAACCATGTATAATCAGTGCCTGACTCATTATAGACCTAGCACATTAAATATTTAGTATATGAACAAATGAAAGAATAATGTGAATTTACTGGATTCTTTAATAGCCTTCTCATTAAGGTACTGATTGGTGTGGTTGTGGTTGTTAGATTGTGGCATGTCCAGAAGTCCTTTCTCAGAAGATGGTGCCATCAGGAGCTATGCAGGAGTCTCTCCATCACCAGCTTCTGTCTCTGGACCCCCAGCCTGAACAAGAGCCACAGAAGCCTCATCTGGAGGAAAATGGTGAGGATCTATGATTTGGTGGAACAGATGTGGCCAGAGAGCGGGCGCCCTGGCCATGTGGGTAAGCAGTGTCTATAAGAGAGAGACTTCAGGCTAGGGAGCTTCTACAATCAATAGGATTTGGAGGTTGGCATGGTATGGGGACTTGGAATTGAGTTCCTGGTATTAAGAGAGTTCAGGTTGCTCAGCTGGCATGGCTCAGTAGTTGAGCATTGACTAATGAACCAGTAGGTCATGGATTGATTCCCAGTTGGGGCACATGCCAGGTCGTGGGCTTGATCCCCAATGTGGGGCTGCAGGAGACCGCCGATTGATGATTCTCTCTCATCATTGCTGTTTCTATCTCTTCATCTGCCTTCCTCTCAGAAATCAATAAAAATATATTTTAAAAAAAGACAGGCCAGCTTATAAGATGGCTAGGAACTGTACCACAGTTCTATTCAAAAGCTATAATGCAGATGATGAGAACTTTATAGGTACTGTTAAGAGATTTATAAGTCTACTTCATAGATTTTGTTATCTTAATGCCTAAGTAAAAAAAAAAGTTTCTAATTCCTAATTGCTTTCATTTTTTTAAATTCTTTATTTTGAATTTTGCTTTCATTCTTATTTCAAACAGTGCTTCACCATGACCTTTAGAGCATTTGTTTTCTCTTTCTTTCCTTCCCTTATTAACCTGTATTAGATATATCAAAGAAAAAAAGTGAACAGCTTATCTTATTTATGATGATATATGTCCACAAGTCGTAATCTCTAACCAGAAACTCTTGCCATCAAATATATTTTAGAATTCAGAATTTTTCAGATTTAGTAAGATAATGTGATTTACATATCACATATTACCCTACCAACAGGATTTGACATGGTACCCCATAATCACACACATTCATATTTCAGCAGTGAAATGTATGTATATATACAACAGTGGATTAAATAAAAGCTTTGATTAGCTTCATATATGTTCTGGTTAGGTTTTGTTGTCAAATTAGTTCAATGCCTAACTTCATGAAAAAAAAGACCACCTTTGGTATGTAGAGCTTTGGGATTTCAGAATTGTGGATTGGAAATTGTGAACTTGTATTTCCTGTTTGACCCCAGGCTTTCTTCTAGGTTCCCCTTAGTGGTCAGGCCTTTCACTTGACATGTCCTATGTCTCTAATCTTTTCCAGATTTCCTTTCACTGTGGTAATAATAATAAAAGCACAGCAGCAGCAGCTATTATGACACATAGTTTACTATGTGTCAGGACCTGTTCTAAGCTTTACTTGTAGGAGTTCATTTAACCTTCAATGTACCAGGAAAAATAATCTTCACTTACCATCTGGGGCCAATGGATCCTTTATCTTTTTTATATTTAAGTAATTTTATGCATAATAATAGAAGAATCAAAGGATAAAAACAATTTTAAAAATATATTTTTATTGATTTCAGAGAGGAAGGGAGAGGGGGAGAAAGATAGAAACATCAATGATGAGAGAGAATCATCAATCTCTTGCATGCCCTCCACTGGGGATCAAGCCAACAACCCAGATAAGTGCCCTGACTGGAAATAAAATCATGGCTTCCTGGTTCATAGGTCATTGCTCAAACACTGAGCCACATTGACTGAGTGATGATAATAATTTTTAAAGAAGATTTAATAAGAATTACACTTCTTTGTATCAAGTGCATTTTGATAAAACATCATGAAAAAACAAAAGAGTACTGTCACACAGTACTGTCTGTTTAGCAAAATCAAAAACTGTCTTTTTAACAAAATGGGATAGTCCAGAATCTTGTTGCAAAATATTGCATGATGAAATCCTTCCTGTTGAATGACTCACTGGATAAGATGGGTCATATTCCTTTTATGAAATTAAAAATGTATTGTTTATTATTGATTCTTGAGTTTGAGAAAGTTCATCTAGGATATCATTTGTAGACTCATTCTAAGATTTCCCTTATATTTTCAGTTTTATCATTATTATTAGAGAGCACACTGTTCTCTGTCACAATTCATCATCTCATTCATCTAATAATAGTGAAATGTCTTTTTCTCCTTGCCAATATGGGTAGAAAATAAAAACTTCCAAATTCTCAACTATGCTCAATGGAAGTTAGAAGTAGATGTCAACAGTCTTACACCTTCTGGAAGATGTTGCAAAACTCTATGTAATGTATTTAATACTTTGGGAATAGTGACTAATGATGTTTTTCTCTTTTGCGTGATCCTAAATATTTTCTTTATTCTCTCATTTCTTATTATTTTAGTTTTCTATGCTCTCATTGGAAGTAATTAATGAATAGTGATTAGTAAGAATGAAATCATTCCTGGGATGATGAAATAGAAAAATGTTTCATGATACAGGAAAAATAAGATTAGTCAGATCCCAAAATGTTTTCTAAATTTATAAAAGGGTCCAGTGGATCCATTATAGAAATTATAAGATAGAATGAGTTTTATTACATTTTTTAAAACATAAAATGAATTTTCTTTCTGTTCTTCAGAAGATCTCTAAAGGAATAAAAGTCATATAATTACAGTCTTTAAAAATAGTTAAAACTGTTCAACGGGAAACCGAAAATTGTGTAATAGGCCTAGTGCTCAGTGGAATGAGTAGGCACTGCTGTTATCCTCATGTTAGAAATTAAGAAGCTAAGGCCTAAAAAGGTTAAGTAATTTGTTCAAGGTCACAAAGCTATTAAGTGACAGAGCTCATATTTTGACCCTCTGATTCTACACTTTTACCCCATTCTGAGCTATCCTGCCTTTGCTTTAACCACCAGGCCCTCCCAAGGACAGAATCCTGTCCTCCTTAAATCATGTCATCTTCCCACTACTTGCAGAATCTCATCACATCATGCTACTCTTTTCTTCTGTTCCTAGGCTGCTTCTCTTCTCTGCCCTGTTAGCCAGACCCTAGCCCTTTCTTTATTCCAACAAAAGTACTGTGTTTTTAATTTTTTTTTATACACTGGGGGAGGCTGCATTCCTTATGCCTTTGATAGCACTGAAGGCTGGGACTAATTTGGGCTTGAGAGAGGCAAAATGATTTACTTAAAAGTTAAAGAAGCAATGGGTTTCGCAGGAACTTCAAAAAATAAGTGGAATTGTTTAGAATTGAATTACTATAATAATTCCAGTTATAATTGGAATGTAGTCTGTAGTCTACTCACAATTACTGTTCAAGTATAGACTACATTCATCCCTTTATTTCAAGTCTCCTCTTTTGACTCTTTAGCCACACTCCTGGTTTCAGACTCTGTTTTTGTCTTTCATCAATAATCATTACCTCCTTTTTGTGTCATTGCTCATTACTTTATAGTCCTCAGAGACAAGCAAGCTACATATACACAGACATCTCCAGGACTGAGGAAACCCTAGCAAGGTCTAAACTCTCAGGTTATTTGTTTAAGGTGGGGTTCACATAAATTGAGATCTGGATGCACCATGAATCTTTTTTTTTTTTAAATATATCCACTGAGCCAAACCGGTTTCGGCTGCACCATGAATCTTGACAAAAATAAGCAGAGGCGCCCTAACCGGTTTGGCTCAGTGGATAGAGCATTGGCCTGCGGACTGAAGGGTCCCGGGTTCGATTCTGGTCAAGGGCATGTACCTTGGTTGCGGGCACATCCCCAGTAGGGGACGTGCAGGAGGCAGCTGATCGATGTTTCTCTCTCATCGATGTTTCTAACCCTCTATCCCTCTCCCTTCCTCTGTAAAAAATCAATAACATATATTTTAAAAAAAACAAGCAGAGATGACAGCAGAGGGTCAAATTGTCACCAGCATTTGGATATCAGACCCTCCGGCATTGCACATGTTATTCACTCCACCTGCAAAGCACCCTTACCCTCACCCCACTCCACCCCTACGTCCTGTGGACAGGCTTTCCTGAAGCTTTCGCCTTCCACTCTCTACTTGGCATTCCTAATGGTGAACTTCAAGTATAGAATTGGTAATTGACCCTATTCTGGAAGTAAGTAAGGCTTACACGTCTATACTCCCTGTTACTGAAGTTTTAGAAGGCAAGGACTGTTTTATCTGCCTATTATAACACACAGAGTAGGCTTAATAATATATACTAACTATTGACTATAAACCAACCATAGTAATTCCTGGAAGGGAGAGCATGTGGACTAATGCCTTGCTAATCATAAAGTGTAGTTCAAGGAGCAGCAGCAGCAACATCACTTGGAAGCTTCTTAGAAATGCAAAATGTGGAGCTCAAACCTACTAAGCCAGAATCTGCTCTGTGCTTAGACCCCAGGCGATTTGTTTGCTCATTAAAGCGTGAGAAGCCCTGGGCTCTAGGAAGTGCTTGAGATCTGAAGCTGCGAGACGTTGGTTATCCTTTGAAATGATGGGGTACAGTCTTGGCAGAGCAGAATGGCACAGTCTGAAGTCAGCAGCAGGGAGTAGCCTGACCAAAGCAGGGAGTCTAGTGTTTTCGGGTGGAAGGGTGAAGATAGGGTCGGCGTGGGAGAGGCTGGAAATGTCGAAGATCTTAAGAGCCACGCAGAAGAATTTGGTCTTGATGTGGCAAGGCACCATTGTAGATTCTTGACCAAAAGTGGAATATGGTGGCAGTCAGAGCTGGGCAAAGATATTCTCACTAACCCCTCTCTTTCTCCCCCCTCATCCCTTCCTGCTCTCAAAGTTTCTTCCCTTCCCCTGGAAGACAGCCAGGAGCTGACAGCCTCACTTCTCTCAGCTGGGTCCCAGGTGAGCTGGCGTCCCTGTGTCTGCATGTGTATTCCCATTCTGTTCTTGGAGACGTAGCTGCCTTAATCCTGAATCTTCATCAGGAGTTCTGTCTCTTTAGAGACCGGGCCCACCTTGGGTTTATACTTCAATCCCTTTTCCATTCTACCCAATACTCCCCATCCTCTTTGAAGCATAGTCCCGCCTCCTATCTCTTTCCTTAATACTTGCAGTTCTTTCCCTCATCCACATTGGAACATAGGGAATGGGAATTTAGTGAAGATCTCGTGTTTCAGAAGTTGGTGAAAATTGAAGATGTGGCTGATGTGGCTGTTTCCTTTATCCTGGAGGAATGGGAACATTTGGACCAGTCCCAGAAGTCTCTCTATAGGGATGACAGGAAGGAGAATTATGAGAGTATTACCTCCATGGGTAAGACTTATTTTGTCTGCATGGATTAGGACATATTAATTTTGTTATCTTGCAAAGAATATTTCTAGTGCATCTTATAAAAGCAGGTGTGTTTTAAATGCTATAATGTGGCTTATTTTATTTTCTGTGAAAGAATAAATCAACCTTTCCTCCCCTTAGCTTATTTTAATTATTTCCTTCATAATAAGGGTATGACTGAAGTGCTTAGAGAATAATATTTGCAAATACTATCTGCTTTAAAATGAAAGCTTAAAACTAACAGGTTTGGATTTTAACAGATTTGTAGTAATTATTGTATTCTATTCCTTGACAGATTGACTAATTCTTAGCTGAATAATTCTCATTTGTGAAAACATCTCAGACTTTGCCGAATAAGTATGGTAGTAATTATTATTACAATATCTCAATGGCATTCATTCTTTTCTTTCTAGCTCATGGGTGGCTAGTTGTTCACCCTGTTACAATTCTCAAATCACTGGTACCTATTTTATGATGTTTTCCCTGTTGGCATCTACATTTTACATGTTGTATCCCCCCCACCCACTTTTTTTTTTTAAAGATATTTGTTTTTTTATGTTTACTTTTTAAAAAATTTTATTTGTTTTTCTTCTTTTTTGTTGTTTCTTTGTCATATCTCATCTTGAATTTTGCATCCCAAATAAGATTTTGCCAGTATTTCTAACTATGTTATGATCTTGGAAACTAATATTTGATTTTGCTGCCTGGAGCAATTATAAAAAGTTTAGTACTATGGCAAACATTTTGGAGCTTACAGCTATTAGCTTCTTTTGAATTAATTCTTTTATTTATTATTTAAAAAATATATTTATTTATGTCAGAGAGAAAGGGAGAGAGAGGCAGAAACATCAATGAAGAGAGAGAATCATTGATCAGTTGCCTCCTGCATGCCCCAACTAGGGATCAAGCCCACAACCCGGGCATGTGCTCTGACCAGGAATCAAACCATGACCAGCCTCACTTGAGGATTTAAATTACTTTCAGAGAGGAAGGGGGAGGAAGAGAGAGACAGAAACATCAATGAAGAGAGAGAATCATTGATCAGTTGCCTCCTGCATGCCCCAACTAGGGATCAAGCCCACAACCCGGGCATGTGCTCTGACCAGGAATCAAACCATGACCTCCTGGTTCATAGGTTGATGCTCAACTATTGACACACCAGCTGGGCTTGAATGAATTCTTTTAGAAGAACCACTATATAACAAGCACACTGGTAGACTTTAGATGAAATACATAGATAATGCCAGATTCCTTTTGAAAAATGTTATACCAGTTTACATGGTCATGTGCTCATGTTGGATTTGTATAATTATTCTATATCCCTTAGTCATTTTATTTCTTCTACTATAGGAAGTATCTAAATTTTCCATTTTTCTTCCATTATTTCAGATTGCAAGTCAAAGAATGACAATATGGAACTCATAGTAAAGCAGATTTCTGATGAAGCCAAATCGCACTGGATGACATCAGGAATCACTGAAAGAAGTGTTGCCCAAAGTCAAGAATTTGGAGAAGTTAATGACCTTCGCAGCATGGTAGAAGGGTGGCAGGTAAACCCCAGTGTGGGGAAGTCAACGCAGAACCCTTCCCAGAAAAGAGATCTTGGTGCCATCACAGACATTAATTGTAAGCAAAACACAAATGCTGAGAGAGGTCACAAATGTAATGATTGTGGTAAATTTTTCCTTCAAGCCTCAAACTTCATTCAACATCGGCGAATCCACACTGGAGAAAAGCCATTTAAGTGTGGTGAATGTGGGAAAAGCTATAATCAGCGTGTGCACCTGACTCAACATCAGCGAGTCCACACTGGTGAGAAACCCTATAAATGTCAGGTGTGCGGAAAAGCCTTTCGTGTGAGTTCCCACCTTGTCCAGCATCACAGTGTGCACAGCGGAGAGAAACCCTACGGATGTACCGAATGTGGGAAAAACTTTGGTCGGCACTCTCATCTGATTGAGCACCTGAAGCGCCACTTCAGAGAGAAATCCCAAAGATGTATGTGTGAAGAGTTTATATTGTAGAATAAATGGAGGGAAAAATGTTTTTATTAGCTTAGAACCGATGAGTTGTGGATAAGGGAGTAGTAGGAAGGAGCAAAGATTATAGTCTATTATTTACTAGAGGCCTGATGCACAAAATTCGTGTGTGTGTGTGGGGAGTCTCTCAGCCCGGCCTGTGTCCTCTCACAATATGGAACCCTTCGCTCCTAACCGACCGCCTGCTTGCTCCTTACCTCTTGGCTCACTGCTCCTTAGCACTGTCGCAGAGGTGGGAGCACCACCACTGTTCTCGCCAGCCGTGAGCCCGGCTTCTGGTTGAGCCGCGCTCCAGCTATGGGAACGCACTGACCACCGGGGGGCAGTTCCTACGTTGAGCATCTTCCCCCTGGTGGTCAGTGATGTCATGGTGACTGGTCGTTCTTATTGTTCCGCCATAATGGTCACTGAGCTTTTATTATATAGACTAGGGGCCCAGTGCACGAATTCGTGCACCTTGAAAGGAACTGTGGGCCGCAAGGCTGTGGTGGGCACAAGGGTGGGTCTCAGCCCATCCTCCACGCCCCCTCCCGGTTCATGGAACGATTGGAGCAGGCGCCAGCAGCAGGTGTGAGCGTGGTTGGCACCATCTACAGGTGTGAGCGGCATCTGCTGCCCCGATCATCTCTCAGGAGCAGGGGGAGGTGGAGAAGCCCTCAGGGGCAATTGGGGCCGACAGCTGCCGTTCACACCCACTGACAATGCCAAGCGATCGGGACCAGTGCCAGGCACCAGCAGCGGGTGCAAGCGCTGGGCGGGACCATAGCATGTGGGAGCAAAGAATTTTCAGTAACCACCAGAGGCTTGCCCCGATGACAGCAACTGCACCCCACCTTGGTCTGGTGCCTCTGCTTACCTGCTCCACCATCCCACCGCGGCCAACACCCACCATGTTCTGCACTCTGCTGCCTGTTGCTGACGCCCGCATGTTCTGCGTGAGCCCCCTGGTGGTCAGCGCATGTCATAGCAACTGGTTGTTCAGTTGTTCCACCATTTGGTCTATTTGCATATTAGCCTTTTATTACATAGGATACTTTAATTGTCAAATCAGTAGGTAAAACCCTATGCCCTCTCCTCTGTCCCAACTTCCCTTTCTCCAGAGGTACTTGCTTGTAGCTCTATTTTCTTCCAGTAATTCCATATCTGTATATGTAAAAGGCTAAGCGACCGTATGACTGGTAGGTATAACGCACACGGACCACGAGGAGGCAGATGCTCAATGCAGGGGTGTCAAGCTGCAATGACTTGGCAGTGATGGTTCTCAGGTGACGCACCCCAGAACCAGAGAGGAGGGAGCCCATTTCTGGGGTTTGTCACCCGGGAAACGCCCTCTCGCAATCTGGGACCCCTCAGGGGATGTCGGAGAGCCGGTTTCGGCCGGATCCCCACAGGCCAGGCCAAGGGACCGCACCTGCCTGAGGGATCCCGCTCACTCTGCAGATGCCCTTCGAGCCGTGGCATTGCCCCAGGTGCGGCCCGCTGGAGCAGGACCAGGGGAGGTTGGCTCCACGATGTGTCCTTCCTGTTTCGCCCCAGTCCCGCCCTGCCAGCCACCTTCTAATTAATTTCCTTTCAATGTGCACAAATCCATGCACCAGGTCACTAGTCCTATATAATAAAAGCCTAATTTTCAAATTGTCCCCTTGGGCGGTCATTTGACCAGGAGTTCAACCACTCGCTATGGCATGTACAACCACCACGGGGTAGCATGGAACATGGTGGGCGTCGGCGATGCTCTGTGACCTCTCGCCGGATGCCTAGGGGTGCAAGTGGCGGGGATGGAGGTGTTGTGAGAATGCAGGGTGTCTGCCAAGCTTGCTCTCACTCCCCCTGCTACCCTCCCCCAGGACGCCAGGGCTCACACGCTGCGGAAGGCCCTGCGCTCAGGTGCTGAGTGCCCATGAGGAGCCCGCCCTACACCTGCACAGCTTCTTCTGGTGAGCCAGGCCACAGCTGCCAGGACCACAGAGGCAGCTTGGGCTCCCCGTGGATTCGTGCAGGAGCCAGTCTGCGAGACTGGGAGAGAGCACGCTGCCTGCCCGGCTTCTGTGCAGTGCTGCTGGGCGGCCCAGAGGCCAATGCGGCGACCCAGCCCGTGGCGTCCAGCCATGCTCATCGCATCTCCGCATGGGGACTCAGGCAGAGGGGGCACACAGGGGCCCAAGGGCCCAGGTGCTGCCCAGGGTCCATAGGTCAGCTGGGACCTGCCCTTCCATATCAGAGGCTCATGCTTCAATTGCCGGTCAGGTCTAAGGACTGTACCCATGCACAAATTTCGTGCACCTGGCTTCTAGTTTTAAATAATCCTGCTATTGCCTTATTAATCAATGTTAGACAGTATCTATTCACTTTCTAGTCTAGTAAATGAGGAATTGGACTCTCTTACTTGCTTCTTCCACTTTTCCAACTTTTTCCAATTTAGTTATTTTACTTAATTTTATTTTAAAATAATAGGAAGTTTGGAGGAAAAAAACTGGGAGAAAAAAAATCACACAATTTCACCATCCTAACTAATAGCATTATTACTGTGTAGTGGATTTCCTTCTATTCTTTTTCATAAGCCTATTTTTATTTTTAAATATATTTTTTATTGATTTCAGAGAGGAAGGGAGAGGAAGAGATAGAAACATCGATGAGAGAGAATCGTTGATTGGCTGCTTCCTGCACTGGGGATTGAGCCCGCACTCCCGGCATGTGCCCTTGGCTGGGAATCAAACTGACCTCCTGGTTCATAGGTCAACCATCAACCACTGAGCCACACTGGCTTGGCTTATAGCCTATTTTTATATAGTTGTACTCATAGGACACAAATATTAGACATATACATTTTCTAGTGTTGCTTGACCTTCCTGTTTGTTATTTTTGATAATCTGCTGTTGTGTGGAGATGTCATAATTTATTCAACTGTTCCCCAGTTGGACTTCTAAAATTTTCACTTTTGTCTTGATAGCTGTGCTTATGCCTTTTTCAGTATTTAGGATTGTTTTCTCATAATAGATGCCCAGAAGTGGAATTAGTGGATGAAAGGCCAAAAACATCTATGGCTATTGCTACATATTACTAATTTATTTATTTAATTTATTTATTTATTTTTGATTTGAGAGAAAGAGAGAGAGAAAAGAAAGAAAGAAAGAAAGAAAGATAGATCAGTTGGTTCAAACTTGCAGCCTGGGTATGTGCTCTGACCTGAATCAAACCGTGACCCTTCAATTCATGGGATGAGGCTCCAACCAACTGAGCCACACTGGCCAGAGCTAAATTGCATCAAGTACATATATGTATACCCTTTTTCACTCCTATTACATCATATTTTCATTTGGTTATTTTCTTTTTTTTTTTGAAAGTTCCTTCTATAAAAGAACTGATGACATTTGCATTTCCTCTTTATTTTTTCAGGCAATGACAAAAGGAGTAAGAATACAAAATTGAATGTTAAGAAGAAAATTTCAGAATTTTCAGAAGCAGACATGGAACTATCTGGAAGAATCCAAAAAAATGTTTCTCAAGTTCAAGATTTTGGAGAAGACAAGTTGGATAGAAAGCAGGGAATTCCCATGAAAGAGATAGTAGGACAACCCTCTTCAAAGAGGATAAATTTCAATCAAGCCACCTATGTCCACAAAAAACCCTCCGCAGGAGAGAGACCACATAAATGTAATGAATGTGGAAAAAGCTTTATTCAGAGTGCCCATCTTATTCAACACCAGCGAATACACACTGGAGAGAAACCATTTAGGTGTGATGAGTGTGGGAAAAGCTATAATCAACGTGTGCACCTAACTCAGCACCAGAGAGTCCACACTGGTGAAAAACCCTATACCTGTCATTTATGTGGGAAAGCATTTAGAGTAAGGTCCCATCTTGTTCAGCATCAGAGTGTGCACAGTGGGGAGAGACCCTTTAAATGTAATGAGTGTGGGAAAGGTTTTGGGAGGCGTTCACACCTTGCTGGGCATCTAAGACTTCATTCTAGAGAGAAAACCCATCAGTGTCATGAATGTGGAGAAATCTTTTTTCAGTATGTTAGCCTCATTGAACATCAGGTGCTCCACATGGGTCAGAAAAAAGAAAAAAATGGCGTTTGTGAGGAAGCATATAGTTGGAATTTAACAGTGATTGAAGATAAGAAGATTGAGTTACAAGAGCAGCCTTATAAATGTGATATATGTAGCAAAGCCTTTAATTACAGTTCTGACCTTATTCAGCACTACAGAACTCATACTGCAGAGAAAACCTGTAAATGTGATCTATGTAGAGAAAATGTTGGCCAGTGTTCTCACATAAAACAACGTCAAAAAACCTATTCTAACATGAAATCCTATCAATGTAATGCATGTGGCAGAGGCTTCACTCTGAAGTCACATCTTAATCAACATCAGAGAATGCATACTGGTGAGAAACCCTTTCAATGTAAAGAATGTGGAATGAGTTTCACTTGGAGTTGTAGCCTCTTCAAACATCTGAGAAGTCATGAGAGGACAGATTCCATAAATACCGTAAGTGTATAGATGTTTCTGTTGTAGCACTGCTCTTACTCAATTTAGAGAAGTTTTCCTGAAGAGAAATCCTACTTCTATGATGAATGTAGTAACAACTTCAGCTTAACCATAAAACCTCCAGATACATAACTGAAATCCTTCAGTTAGAATTTAGGAACACTGGAGAACAAGAAATAGATAATTTGTTTGCTTTTCCCAAGGAGAAATGCTTTTGTTAGCATCTTCATGCTTGAGAACGTAGACAAAAGAGAACCCATGGTGCCCGGCCGGCGTGGCTCAGTGGTTGAACGTTGACCTATGAACCAAGAGGTCATGGTTTGATTCCTGGCCAGGGCAGTAAAAAGAGAGAGATACAGAGAGAGAGACAGAGAGAGAGAGAGAGAGAGAGAGAGAGAGAGAGAGAGAGAGAACCCATGGATATGATGGGTGAAGGAAAACCTTCAAGTAGCACTTATTCATTTGAATGTCAGATCATTGACACTGGGAAAGCCTCATGGATACAGTAGAAATAAGTGTTGTTTGTAATTTCTGCCTTGACAGCTTATCTATTCAGGGAAGAGCACAGGTAAAGAAAGAGAACTCTTCAGCATGATACTCGTTTTGGTACCTCAGCAATGAACCTTCCCTAGAAATGATTGTTCTGGCCAATAGAAGGCTCCAGTCCTTGTTCCCATCATAAGTATTAGACCCTTTGAAAGAAAAATTGACTTTAGGTTCTTATATTTTGGAAAAATTGGGTTCAGAGGCCGAATGGTATGTGTTCCTTACTATCTTATTCAATCTACAACTTCTCCATGAAACACACTCTACTTTTTTGGTTTTGTTTTGATTCTGTTATCAGATTAGCTATTATAAAGAGGAGTTAAGTTTTTCAATTCAGTAGAAACTGTGTTGGTTAGTCACATCTTGAGGGGAGAAGAGCGGGACTTTAGAGGAATAAAGAAGATAGGCCAAATAGTGGACTTTTTTTTCTTCTTCTTTTCTATTACCCACAACAGGGTAGCTATGCACTTAGAATTATGGTTCCGCCCTGGCTCGTTTGGCTCAGTGGATGGAGCGTGGGCCTGCAGACTAAAGGGTCCCAGGTTCAATTCTGGTCAAAGGCACATGCTCGGGTTGTGGGCTCGGTCCCCAGTGTGGGGCGTGTAGAAGGCAGCCGATCGGTGATTCTCTCTAATCATTGATGTTTCTATCTTTCCCTCTCCCTTCCTCTCTGAAATCAATAAAAATATATTTAAAAAGAAAAAATAAAGAATTGTGATCCAAGCAATATGTATATTAATTCCCCCGCAGGATAATGACATGTAGATTGAATTTCAACTTGCATTGCAGCTGGATTTGTAAGTAAACAGTAATTAGGAGCAGGAAGGTCATGGTCTGGGTAGGAGTTGTGGGCAAAAGAAGATGACATGGAAAAAAGGTTTAACTTGCGTCTGTTTGCTAGAGAAAGGGAAAGCGCTTTTGGGCACTGCTGAAGTCCTGCTTCTGCTGACTGCCTAGCGAACAATCAACAGCAAATTGCACTTGTGTTGTACACTGGTGTCCTGTCCAGATTCCTCTAGCCAAACTGGCACACCTATCCACTAAGCTGCCCAGAGTTGAGGCTGCTAAGTGCTCACAGCTCTTCCTTCTCCAAAGATTCTGGAGACTTGTCCTCAGATGGTGGGAGCTACAGCATCCAGGAGTTCATCTGTCGCCCCAACTCCAGCCAGTGACTGACTGATACGGAGGTACAAAAGGTTGATTCACTTGCCTAAAGCAGGGGGAAACCTATAATGTAGTTTATGTTTCCCAAGCCACTCTGTGTGGATCAGGCTAAGGCTAGACCTTGAGACTATGTCCGTGCTCCACTCTTGCCCTCTTGATCTGTTTCATTCCCTCTCGCAAATACTTTTCCTGAAGAGCATACCCTTAACCAATCATGAAGTTCTGAATCCCTGTTTTAGGCTCTGTTTCAGGGAACCTGATTTAGGACATTTGGTGCTGTGAGCTGTCCTAGGAGGTTGACCACTGAGGAGGACTCCCTCACTAATGGTGGGTGAAGTGTTGGTAGTCCCTGGTGTGTGGTGGTCGTTCAATTGTGAGATGTTCACTGTGGTGAACTGGGATGGCATACAGGTGGAAAGGGATGTACTGACTTGGATAAACTTTGGCGAAAAAAAATTAAAAGGATTATGGAATTCTTTCTGAAAGTCACTGATTGCCTGGAGAGAGAAAATGACACACTTGGGCAAATAACCACTAACTTAATGCAAACAGTGTGTCAAAAGTCCTTCTCAGGAGCATTAAGAAGATTCTTGTTTCCTGCAAATAGAGTCACAGAGCTAAAGATCAGATATGAGATTTGAGAATGACAACCAGTAAAGCTTGGTGTTAACATTTATTGAGCATTTATCATGTTTTAAACATGATAAATGCTTTATGCGGATCATCTCAATCTTCACAACATTCTG
>NW_006284711.1:172074-177686 GCF_000327345.1 Myotis davidii | reverse complement strand
GCCTGAGGAGGCAGCCTCTTCCATTTTAAACAGCTGATTTCCAGAAACTTGTTTCTGAGGTCGAAACTATGTTGATCTGTAGTCTTGCATCTTTCTTTGCGCCTAGTTGCAGAAAGAAAGAAAGAAAAAAGGTAAGATTTTTAAGATTTGAACTTTTGACTGAAAAATATTTTGCTTCCACGCAGTCACCACATTTATCACAGCCATCCCTTACAAATTTCCAAAAGGAAAGGGAAAAACATTAGGGTCACATATTTTGTTTGCTCAAGTTTGGGCAAGTTAGAGTAGGATTTGTTTGTTCAAGATGCTATTTCCTGATCCTTTTTAACATGAAAATGTCAGAAAGCAGTGAAGGCAAAAAGGAACCGAACAGTATGATGTGCATTGCAATCACCTCAGTGAATAGGTGCTCTGAGCATGTTGGCTGAATTTTATAGAAATGTTTGCTGAGGTACCGTGACTGAGTCTCAAAAATTTGTGTTGATTTTACAAAAGTCACAGAGCCATCTGAGTACTTCCAGATCCAGGTCATTAGCTCGGGGCCCTTTCTCTGCAGAAGGAACAATTAGAAACAGATATCATGTGCTAGTTCTCAAAATTTGTGCCTTGCACCTTTTACCCAGGAGGCTAAGATTGCCCATCAGCTCCTTACTTCTCTCAGTGGTGAGGAGCTGCTTCTTAACCTTGGTATTATCCACAGACTGAAGAGGTTAGAGCCCCCTAGATTTATAGAGGAAGGCTCAGGGAACACCACTGGGATGGAGCTGTGGGGGAGGGAGTGGGAATGGGACGCATTCTCCGTCAGACTTGTTCTATTTGTCCTGAAGGTCCAGTGTTCTGCTGGAAGTCCCTCTTCAGGCCCAGCCACACAGCTTTGAGTTCCCAGGTGCAGGTGGTGGAGGGGACACAAGCTGCTTAGTCACTGCCCCCAGCAGGGTAGGGCAAAACCTCCCACATTTTCCTCCCTCTTCCCAGTCCAGCTCGGTGCTCTGACTTTACCTAATTGATGGTCCCATTAGGAAAGGCATTGGAGACAAAACATAACACACTAGCATTTTTCTGCCCTTGTACAGGATGACCTCACCATAAAATGCAGCTCTGGTTGTTTGGACCAAAGGAGAATAGAACTTTAAGAAATTTCAGAAAAAGGAAACTACAAAATTTAGGGTGTTCACAGAGTTGAACGTGCCAAGTCACAGGTAGTAGAACTAAGAGACAATCCTTAAAATCAGAATTAGATAAGGAGAAAAACTAACAAGGATTCTTGCCCCATGGGTAGTAAACTAAAGACATGCCTACAGAGATATAGAAAAAATAGCAGACTAAAATATTAGGGAAATTAAAGAGTGAATTAGAAGAACTTGTGTGTTTTGGAATTGATGTCAATGACAATTTTCCTCTTCACAACACATCTGTCCCTTGGTACCTCTGACGAAATGATGAGCATGATAAATCATGAGTTTGATGCAGTATGGCAACTGCTTTGTTTTAACCTTGGCTGGAAATACTACAAATATCACTTGTCAAGAGGACAACCAGGAGAGACACTATGACTGGATTAGCACGAACTCTTCACTAGGTCTAGATATATAACCTTAACAAACCATTGGGGTAATAGTATAATCTTATTTCTAAGAGAAAAAGTTATATATATTGTACACCTGATAATGTTATTTTTTGTGCTAAGTATCTTACATAGTGTGTTAGTCTGCTCTGATTGCCATAACAAAATGCCACAGACTGGGTGGCTGAACAATAAAATCTATTTGTTCACTATTCTGGAGGCTGTAATTCAGAAATCAAGGTGTCGGTAGGGTTGGTTTCTACTGAGCCTCTCTCAGTTTGCAAACGGCTGCCTCCTCATGTGTCCTCACATGGCCTTTCCTCTGTGCATGTGATGGGCCCTACCCTTATGACCTCGTTTAACTCTAATTACCGCCTTAAGGGCCTGCCTCCAAATACAGCCACACAGGGTGTTAGGACTTCAATGTATGAATTTGGGGTTGACACAATTCATTCTATAACACATGGCTTACCACATATTTACAATAACTGATTAGGAGTCCATCCCAATTTTACAGTTGAACAGTCTGAGCTTCAGAAAGTTAATAAATTGCCCAGATAGGTACTGAGAATTGGAATCAAGATTGAAACCCTAATGTGCCCAACTCTGAAGCTTAAGCTCTTTATCTGCAGCATGTAGAGTATCTTTTTTCTCATGTAGCTCTATGAGTATTTATACTCTATGTAGTTCTTTAAATTTCCAAAGTGGTGTCATATGATCTTCAAAAGTGCTACAGAGAAAATGAGCACGATAGTCCATTTAACACATGAAGAAATGGAAGCACAATGGTATTATGACTTGACTGTAACTCTGAAATGGAGCCTGGAACCTCAGGCCTCCTAAGTCCTAATCTAGAGAGTGCTTTCCACTTCAATGAGAGATAAACAAGTCCGTACCTGCTGTTTTCACAGCTTTCTAATTCTTCCATTCTGATAGCAAATTACTTGAGCTTCCCTCCCCATACCATCTTTTCGGAGGAGGGGTGACTTTGCATGTTCCCAGCCTCTCAGTTGGCCTAGGTGTTCACCAAAAAAGGGAGCCATATCTCTCCCTTAAGAGAGCAAGAGGTTGAGAGACTGCCTTCCATTCTGAGACCCCAGCCAGTCCTAGTCCAGGAATGAGAAGCCTGGAGCATGCCCTTAATAATTTATGACAGCTTCCCAGGATTTTCTGAGGCCCTCTGAGCAAACCAGGGCAGAAGCAGTTGTGGAAAATGTATCGTTGGTGCATGTTCCTGTCCTCTAGGGTCATGGAACAGTTTTTCTTTCCTAATCTTGTCTCTCATCTTCAACATTAATTCTCTTCTTTGGAAAGAGAAGTTTCTAATTGGGGGGTCCTTACGGCTTTGAAGGATTATTTGCCTGGTTTTTGCAGTCCCAAAACCTGAGCAGCAAGGATAAGAATTCACTTATAAAATAGATCCAGGAAAGTTCAGTAATTTATCCAAGATTACCAAACCTGTTAGCAGAGCTGGAACTAAAAAACTAATCTCAACACAGGAAAAGGTAGGCAACCCTAAGTAGGAAGAGTAAAGAAACTCACCCTAACCGGTTTGGCTCAATGGATAGAGTGTCAGCCTGCGGACTCAAGGGTCCCAGGTTCGATTCCAGTTAAGGGCATGTACCTTGGTTGCGGGCACATACCCAGTAGGGAGTGTGCGGGAGGCAGCTGATCGATGTTTCTAACTCTCTATTCCTCTCCCTCCCTCTCTGTAAAAAAAAAAAAAAAATCAATAAAATATATTTTAAAAAAAGAAACTCAGCCTGCCCCAGTGTCTGCATTATTAGGCTTTGTGATGAGGAGGAACGTGTTTTGCACTGTGAACTAAGTGTTGGTTTCTAGCTCTGGCTCTCCTACTATTAACTGAACTTGAGCAGGTCCCTACTTTCTCTTGGGCCTTGTTTTTCTCATGTGAAAGGTGATGTGGTTGGATTAAATAGCCTCTAACACTACATTTCTGTGACCTTTCAAAGCCAGATAGAAATGGGAAAAAGAGACCCTGATCTACATTCATTCATTTATCATTGTATTAAAGAAATATCTGTTGAGGACCTTCTATGGTTAAAAATACATTCCAGAAGTAGAGGAAAATGGATTTTGGCTTATTTTTCAGGAAAGGGGCCACCTAGCAACACATAAAACTTTTAGACAACATCACACTACTGCAGTTCAACACCACAGAAAAAACTATGGCCCCACTCCTATTCCCATCAGCAAAGGCTGAGTGGGCTCATTAGGCTAGTATCAGTGGAGACCACGTGGTAACCTGAACTTCCAACCTCACCCAGTGGCAACAAGACTCCCCTCTTCTTCTCTACATACATGAGCATGTTTATAAAGAGAAAGATTCAATGGAAAGGAGAGTATTTAAACTAGAAGATGCTTTGGTGGGGTCAGATTCCAGAGACAGAAGGGAGAATGTAGGCTGTGAATTTTGATGATACTAGGAACACCAGTTCCTTAGATACAGAAGGAAAAGAAAACAAGAAGCGAAACTCCTGAGGTGGAGGAGATATAAATTAAGCACAGTCTTCCTTCTCCTGCTGTCTTTGAAGAAGGAAGAATGAGAAAGGCAGCGATGGACATGGATTCCTTCTCTTTATAAAGTTATATTTTCTCTACATTTAAAAACAAAAAATACTTTCCTTTCTCAAAATCACGTTTCATTTCCCTTATTTCCAGGCAAACTTGTAAGTCTTTGTAGTAGTATTCCCATTCCAGGCCTCTGTTTAAAGTGCTCTTGCTAGTTACCAGTGACCTGAATAGCCTTTGACTCCTGACAGTCAAAGCCTTTTCCCATCAGTTCCCAATCTACTCCATTTGAGAACTCTGTCATTCTCACAGCACACCATAAGGCTCTGCCTTTGACCATGTTGTTCTCTTTGGCTGGAATGCCCTTCCACCACTCCCTTTCTAGGTCATTTTTCCCCTCCCTAGGCCCAGTTTTTAAATATTTTTATTGATTTCAGAGAGGGAGAGGGAGAGGGAGAGAAACATCAATGATGAGAATCATTGATCTGCTGCCTCCTGAATGCTGCCTACTGGGGATCAAGCCCACAGCCCAGGCATGTGCCATAGACCAGAATTAAACATGAGACCCTTTAGTCCACAAGCCGATGCTCTATTCAAGCTGAGCCAAACCAACTAGGGCTAGGGTTAGGGTTATTTATTTACTTTTCATTTTTATTTTTTAAACATTTTTATTTCAGAGAGGGAGAGGTGGAGATAGAAACATCAACGATAAGATAAAATCATTGATTGGCTGTCTCTTGCACGATAGCTCCCACTGGGGATCGAGCCGAAATCCGGGCTTGTGCCCCAACCGGAATCAAACCTGGGGCCCTCGGTCCACAGGCTGACGCTCTATCCACTGAGACAAAACAGCTAGGGCTAGGCCCGGTTTTCAAATGTGACTTCTATGGTCTTTTTCATCATTCAAGTCCTCTTTTCTGAGAGCCTCGGGAAACTTTTTTCTCACCTGCATTGTAGCATTTTATTCTTTCTGCTTACATTTTAGTTGGTTGTCATCTCCAAGTCTGTCTTCCTCAAAGGGTTTCCCTCTAGTAAGGGGCAAAGACCATGGTTTGGTCCCCTTTAATTGCCCCTGCAGCATCTACTACAGCTTTCATTAGCAGCTTCCAGGCATCTCAAATTGATGCCAGGAGTATTTGGGGTTTTGGAGGTTCTCTGCTCTTCACCAACTGTCCCACCCACTCTGTGTTTAGGAAAATAAAGAGCCGGAAGGAACATTAAGAATGACAATAGAACAGCCCCTGCGAGGCTGCGCCGGCCCCTGGGAAGCAGAGAAAAATACCACATGATCTCACTCATTTATGGATAATAAACACCATTATGAACTGATGAACAAAAATAGATACAGAGGCAGAGCAGCATTGAACAGACTGTCAAACTACAGTGGGAAGCCTGGGGAGGGATGGGGGGTAAGAGATCAACCGAAGGACTTGTATGCATGCATATAAGAATAACCAATGGCCGACAGACACTGGGGGGTGGAGGAGGCCGGGGGAATGTCAAGTGGTGGTGTTTT
>NW_006284711.1:163807-170289 GCF_000327345.1 Myotis davidii | reverse complement strand
ATGGATGAAGACAGTGGGGGGGGGTTGAGGGCAGAGGGTGGGGTGGGAACTGGGTGGAGGGGAGCTATGGGGGAAAAAAGAGGAACAAATGTAATAATCTGAACAATAAAGATTTAAAAAAAAAAAAAAGAATAACCAATGGACACAAGACACTGGGGGGTAGGGGAGGCCGGGGGAATGTCAAGGGGGGGGAAAAGGAGACATATGTAATACTCTTTGTAATACTTTAAGAAATAAAACAAAGTTTTTTTAAAAAAAGACATAAAAGATTTAAAAAAAAAAGAAAAAGAAAAAGAATGACAACAGGTGGTAGGTGAGAGATGCCAGTGAAAGGTCAGAGGTATTGTGGCCTCCAAGCATGTGGAAATTATGCCCTTTCAAGTTAATCGGTGCTTGTAGTTGACTTACAAAGAGCTGTTGTCTCTACTCTCTGTCCTCTATTAGACAGAAGCCAGACACTCCAAGGGCTATGCTTGGATGAATGCCGTGAGAATAAAATATAGATTGTGCCAATTGACAGGTGCAGCTGAAAAAAACTATTGGCTCAGTTATCCTAAAAAAAAAAAAAAAAAAAAAAAAAAAAAAAAAAAAGGATAAGCTCAAATCCATTTTTCTCTACTTTTGGAATATATTTTTAACCATAAATTTTCCTTCTTAATTATATTGCATTGCACCTAATATGAAAATGATACTATTGTAACATAGAGGAAAAAACACAGGAAGCAGTTAAGACCAGGAGTTCTAATCCTGGCTGGTGAGTCAGTTTCCTCATCTGTAAAATGAAGAAATTCAACATTCCATAAAGTTTCCTAGTTCCCTGGGCCCACACCGCCAAGGAAGGCCACACGGGGCTCGAAACCAGTCTCCGAACTCTGGGATCTGGTGCTTGGGCTGTAGACCCACCTCTGCATCATCCCTTTGGCACCAACCATAATGGTAAGAACTGGAAGTTTGCACACGTAGTAGACTCACCCCCAGAATGGCGTGTCTGGTGTTAACAATAATCATTACAACTGATTTAAAAAAATTCAGAAAACTCAAACTTAAAGGAAATGGTGAAATGTATATATTTTCCTACGGCATCCAAGTCACTTTTTTCACTAGGCTTCAAACATTCCTTAATCACCATTAATGGTAATGGGTTTGGGGGTGAGCATATGATATACAAACACTTGAGGCTTAAACTTGTCCGCCATTTAAAAAAAAAAAAAGCTCACGGAGCTCGGTGGCCTCAAGGGTCTTCCCCCATTTTATACCTTGGGGGTCCCAAGAAATCTAGGAAAAAAATTCTCACCAGAAGGACAGCACATGGAATGCTTCCGTGGGGAGCACAAACGTTAAACCAGGGTCCTTTCTGCACTCCACCCCTTGGGGTGAACACCCAGGACGAGACGGCCTCTTCCTGGTCCCAGAACCGGCTCCTCCTACACCGGAAACGACAATTTCTGCTTAGCTCCAGAGCTGTGGAGATGGCGGCGCTTCCCACATCCGAGGCTGGGATGCGGGATAGGGCCGTGGACCTCCTCCACAGGGCGCTCGTGGGATGGGGGGTCGGGTCCTGCTTGTCCTCCCCGTCGGACCCACGTCTCCCCGTGAACCCCGGAGCACTCTGGGGTCGCTGGGATACAAAAGGGAGGTGACTGGGAAAATTGGTTACAAGCACTCGGCTCCCCCAAGCCCAGGCTGTGCGTTTGTTTGTGTGGTCACAGAAGCCGGAAGCGCGCCAACATCCGCCTTCCGGGACTGGGCCGACTGCGGGGGTCTCTCTAGGAGTGCGGGAGGACTTTGCATCTGTGTTCCCCAATCGCTGGGTTAGGCTTTGGGGAGGGAATCTCTCTCCTCAGCTCGGCTTTAACCCTCAGGTAAAGGGGGGTTAAGTTTCCCTGGGTACCATCCTGTTCACATAGGTATACGTTTCTCCTACTTTTCCTTACTGATGGCAATAATTGTAATAATTCTAGTTATTACCAAACAATACTACTACTTAGCGATTGTGTGTCTGTAGCAGAGGAACTGCACAGAGGAAAATCAAAGTCAAGTCACCAATGGTTTCCATGACATATCGCTTTATACCCACTCGGATGCCTATAATAAAAAAGTCAGGTAATAGGTGTTGACAAGGATGTGAAGTTGGAACCCTCAATACACTGTTGTGGTAAACATGCAGACGAGTGCAGCCACTTCGGAAAACAGCCTGGCATTTAAATTGTTAAACGCAGAGCTACCATATGTCCCAATAATTCCATTCTTAGATATATATCCAAGAGAAATGAAAACTTATACATGAATGTTTATAGCTGTATAATCCATAATAGTAAAAAGTAGAAACAACCCAAATATCCATCAAATTAATAAACAAAATGTAATATGTCCACAGAATGAAATATTATTGGGTCACACAAAGGAATGAAGTACTGATACATGCAACAACATGAATGAATCTTGAAAATATGCTAAGTGAAAGAAACCAGTCACAAAAAAAACAGTTATTGTGTGATGCCATTCACATGAAATGTCCAGAACAGGCAAGTCAATAGGCAGTAAATTAGTGGTTGCCCAGGGCTGGCGGAGGAATACGAAGAGACTGCTATTAGGTATGGCTATTTTTGAGAATGTTCTACAACTGATTGTGATGAGGATTGCACCATCAGCAAACATACTAAATATCACTGACTTGCATACTTTGCGTGAATGGTGGGGTATTTGAATTATACCTCAAAAATGGCTTTATTTTTAAAATAAATTTTTATTTATTTCTGAGAGGAAGGGAGAGGGGAGAGATAGAAACAAGAATGATGAGAAAGAATCATTGATTGGCTGCCTCCTGCACGCCGCGACTGGGGATCGAGCCCGCAACCTGGGCATGTGCCCTTTAACTGAATGGAACCAGGGACCCTTCAGTCTGCAGGCCAATACTGTATCCACTGAGCCAAACCAGTTAGAGCTCAAAAATGGTTCTAATAAAAATAATTATTAAAATGAATGAATGGTTTCACAAAACCAAAGTGATTGCTTTTCTGGGGACCCTGATTATGCATTGCCACTTGAATGGGCAGTATTTTCAAACAACAGACATTCTTTCCAATACTAGAAGTTATAAGATTCTGAGCTTGGCTAATGTTTCCAGGGAGTTTTCATAATAACAATAATGGAATTCTTATAGTAAGTCAAATGTGAGGCATTTTTGCTGTCAAAATGTTATTAGAATAATGACTTTTACTTCATAAATAGCTCAAGAAACTTCATCTTTTATAAAACAGTAACTGACACCTTGAATGACTGTGACACCACTCTAAATTCCAAGACAAGTTTGAGCACAGCAATGGAAAGCCCACAAAAGGAATAGCCACCCGCTGCAGCGGCTACCAATGACTAGGTGGTATTCTGAATAACCTTCCACACCCTGAAATGTCCCATTCCTTATGAGGTTTGACCTTGCTGTGTTTGCCATTGTTTTTGCTTTCTACTTCCCCGTGACTCTTCAATAATCCACTTGAGTAGGTCTTTGCTCCTTATAACTGGCTGGCTCCCTAACCTATAATCTTCCTTGAAGACATTGTATTCCCAGAACTTTTTTCCTCCAGATACTTCCTCATATTTCCGTCTAGTGTTCCAAGTCATCTCTAAGAGCCATTACAGTATTACGCACTGTGTTTTTCTTTGTATAAACCTGCCCTTTCCCCTCTACCACCACCCCTATTTTTACATTAAAGTGATTGAAGCTAGGTTATTGAATGCAGCTGACTGGGTGCTTTTTCCATTTATGTAGTGTGTGTGGCAAGGACTTTGGGGACAAGTATAATAACTCCATTCTTTGTGTAATGATCTACTGGCACCAGGAACCCAAAGTGGCCTGTTGGTATTCTGTTTCCAGTTCAGTGGGACACAATGTATCTCCTAAAAGAAATGTTCTTTAGAGAATCTGGACCATAACCCAGGAGACTCTAGGTTTGGAGACAGGAAGCCCAAATTCCACAAATGGACTACTGGGTGCCACTACTGTTTTGACCCCTTTGTTCCTGTACTCATGTAATCTTTCTATTAGAGACACAATACCATATATATAGGTAATTGGTTCAGTGCGTATCAATGCATATACTGTATACCCAACTAGGTAAGGTACTGCATCCTATATGAGCAATTTAGCTGTGTCTTCAATACATGCCTTTCCACAGTTCTATCAGGGTATTTCTGAATAATGAGTAAGAACCATTAATTCTGTGGTTACAAGCTCATTGTCACACCTCCTTGACTATAAAATAGGTTCCTTAGTTTAAGGTATGTCCAATGGATAAGGCATCCTGTAAGCTCACAGATGATGGTGCTAGTGCTGACAAAGTAGTCAGATTTTTAGAGCATGTATCAATTCTAGTGTGATATTCTACTTCTTTTGTATTGATCCATGCCTAGTGCAATGGTGGGTGTAAAGGAAAAATTACTGAAGTGCGTATACATTTTCCTTAAAGCTATATAGTTTACACTAAAATCACAAAATTTATGAGTTGGTTGTTTCCATCTGCATCATTTGAGGAACCATTGAAAGAAAATTTTGCTCAGAAGCCAAGTAGTAGCTATTGTTTCTTACCACTTTTTGTTAGGGATTGATGCCATTGATACTCAAGGAGGAAATAAAGGGAGGGTGTATCAGAATCTCTGAGGCTGATGTTTTTGAAAAAAGATATACAATGCCATACTTTTGTTCTTATTTAATTTGATGTGAAATAGCATTAAAGGATGATGTTTGATTTGTGAGCTTAAACAAAGCAGCACTACCTAAATCCCTCCCAAATCACCTTTTAAAATTATTCTTTAAGAGACATGCCAGTCCCTAGCAGATCTAGTTTCACAAGACATCACATTCTCTACGAATCCATGGAATCATAATACCTTAGGGCAGTGGTTCTCAGCCTTCCTAAAGCTGCGACCCTTTCATACAGTTCCTCATGTTGTGGTGACCCCCCAACCATAAAATTATTTTCGTTGCTACTTCATGACTGTAATTTTGCTACTGTTATTGTTGTAATGTACCCCGCGAATCACACAAGGACGCCTCAAGAAGTCGAACTAAAGAGTCTCATTTATTGCAAATCCGGGACTATGAGGGGGCATTTCGCTCTCCCAGATCTCATAGTGCCCACCCCAGCCCCAACACCAGATTTATATAGGCAAAGATCACAAAGATATTGATTACATCCCAAGATTTGGAATGAGGAACTTGGTTTGCAAAAAAGCAGTTTACAGAAGCAAACTTAAGCATGTTATCTCAATTACAGTTTTGGGGTCCCCGGAACACTGAGTCAACAGGGACAAGTTAACTGGAGCCCTCTGACCTTGGGATAATTGCGCTGTCCTTCCCAGGTAAAGGAAAATGTGCTTTCTAAGACCAGTATGACCACAACCAATGGGATTTCACATGACAATCAATAGGGTATTTAATCGAATGGGGTGATTTATATAATTCAGAAAATGAAAATAACTTTTCTATTATTTTAGCAAGAAAATAAGTACAGAAACCAAACAGCAGGGTTAGAGTTAAACTACAGTTTCTACCTGAAATGATTGCTACCATACTCATTATGAATCGTCATGTAAATATCTGATATGCAGGATGTATTTTCATCGTTACAAATTGAACATAATTAAAGCATAGTGATTAATCACAAAAACAATATGTAATTATATCTGTGTTTTCCGATGGTCTTAGGCGACCCCTGTGAAAGGGTCGTTCGACCCCCAAAGGGGTCGCAACCCCCAGGTTGAGAACCGCTGCCTCAGGGGCTTCTGCTCCACCTCCGGCCTCCCTGTCCAAGTCCTCCGTGCTCTGCCCACCCTTGCTCCGCACAGTGGGTCTTCCCCCCAGGAATGTGGCTCTCGCCCATTCTCAGCTTCTCTCTTCCACTCCCATTGGCTCAACGCCCCCACATCCGCCGAGCACCTCAGTAGATCCCGGTCCTCGGTTTTCTGTGTACCTCCTACCGTCAGAGTCGTCCATCCTCTCTTTAGCGAGTCTTCTGTGCCCTTGGGCTCGTTCCCGACTGGCTGACTCAAGCAAGTCCTCCTCCTCATCTCCAGGTCGTCTCGGGGGCTGGCTGGGTAGGGGAGGGCCTGTGGGGCGCTGTCCCAGCCGGGGCAGCACAGCCGTGACTGGTGCCCTGGCTACAAAGGCAGCCGGCGGGCTGGCAGGGATGGAGGTGAGGAGGCACCGCAGCCCGCTCCGAGGTCCCCACACCTCCCCCGCCGGCCGCCTCCGGGGCCCTCACCCGGGGCCCCGCCCTCTACACCGGCCGCCGGACTCCGCCTCCGGAAGTGCCACCGAGAAGCACCGCCCTCCAAGGGGCGTAGAGCGACTCCCCAAAGGCCGGGGCGGCCGCGAGCAAAGGTGTCTGCGACAGGACGGCAGCCTGGCCCGCTGTGGCACTTGGGTGAGTCCCCGGAGCCATTCTGGGGTCGCGGTCGGGGCGGCCCGGTGTTTTAGCCCCCAC
>NW_006284711.1:145095-163743 GCF_000327345.1 Myotis davidii | reverse complement strand
GCCTGTTTCTCCTCAGCCCGGCTCTGCCCCGCGGACGGAGAACCCTTGCTGTCAGGACCCGGTGGCCGTGCCTCGGCGTCAGCCGGGTGACCGTGGCTGGCCTCGCCTTTGGGGGCCATGTTTTCCCCCAGCGGAGAAGTGGGAGGAGGGCAGCGCCGGGATAAATCATTTGGTAGAGCTTAATTTCCCTACTCTTGCACCTTATTCTCTTAACGTATACTTTTTGTATAATGTGAGTGGGGCCTTGGCTCTGAAGGACGCCAGTCCCGCCCGCTGGGGCCGCAGCTCTTCCTGGGGTGACTGGCAGGGTTGAGGGAAAGGCCTGCCTCCCTCGTCGGGGTTAGCGAAGGGCCTGGTCCCCACAGTGGAATTTCGTTCTTAGTCAAGACTATTTAGTGATTGAAAGGGGGCCGACCGAGTGTTTACCAAGCAATCCCCAGGGGCCTGCTCTTAAAGAAATAACGAGTAATCCTAAGGAGCATATGTCTCTGGGTACAGACTTGAGCCTTGAAAGAAATTTGTAAATCTCAACTATTTTAAACTTTCCTCGGAAATCTTTATTCAGTAGAACTTGATTTTTTTTTTTTTTTGAAATACCACCAATTCGTTGTTTAGGTTAGGTGCTTAATGATTATCAACTATTTTTTTTTATTGAGTATCTGCAGTGTATAAGGTGCTTTGCTAAGTGCTCAGGATAGGAACTTCCAGGCTATTTTAACGTACTAAAACCATTTCTCCTACTCTCACCCCACAGTGATGGTCACTGTCCTCCGGAACAGGGATGGAGGAACTGTCTGTCCAGGAAACAGAAGGATCACCAAGGGCCCAGTTTCCGTCTTTGGAGACCCAGCCCGAGGGCCTGTCCCCAGAGCCTGAGTTCCTGCAGGACACGGACATGGAACAGGGACTCCCTGGGGGTAAGGCAGAGAGAGCACTGACATCCAGGAGCACGGGCATGTGGGCGGCTTCTGGGCCTGGTGTGAGAGAGGGAGGCCAGGAACTCCTGCCAGAAGATGGCCCCTTAGAGGGAGGCCTGGGAGGGAGGGGCACGGGGCCCCTCTATTAAGGACAGCCCGTCTTCCCTTAACAGGCAGAATGGTAGTCCCTCTGCTCCAGCTGCTTTTTGTTTATACCACCTTTGCTTCATCCCATTTGCCACATCCACAACCGTTTCCCAGATGTGCTGTTTTTGCGGCCTCTCACAATCCTCGCTTGGCTTTCGTTTCCTCTTAGGTTCAGGGCTGTCCCTCCCCCCTCTTCCCTTCACCTAGTGTCTTCCCTCCTGGATGACCTTTCGTGCTTTGCCACAGGCCATTCTGTTGCAACTGCAGTGTTTGTGACTAATTTTGGTCAAGAAAGCACGCATTGAATTCCTTGATTGAGCCTGTCAGAGTGGATACATGTCTTATGCTGATTATACAATAACATTTTTATGTATTATATAGGTAGGTTGATCTGTCTTGTACTTCCTTTGTCCTGTAATCTTATCTCGGAATACTTGTAGCCAACTGCACTGAAATAACGTTTGTCAGCAACACTGTGTGTGTAGAGTGCTGTGGGGCATGTGGGAGTGTGGAAAGGATTGTGAGGAAACAGATGGCCATTCCTTATTCTTAGGTGGCTTACACGCTAGTTGCAGAGACAGTGACCATTCACGAGGTGAAGGCTTAGTGATTATAGAACAGTGTCTGGGAAAGGGTCAGAGGTCTGTTAGGTAACCATGGCTCTTGACAAGTCACTGTAAGTTCTTACGCTTTGCTTTGCCCATTTGCAAAACAGATACACTGCTTAAAATCCCGTCTCATGGGTCTGAACTTTTGTAGTAGGGCATGCAAGTGCTGAGAAGGAGCAGAGTAGACACACTCACTACTTGATAAATGTTTGTTGGTTTTACTAGAATGTTGACGGGAAGAAGGGTCCTACTGGCTCTCTTCTGTAAGGGAGCCCTGGGGAAGGGCTGCTCTCACTCTTGGCTCCTTTCTCCTCCCTTAGCTCCACCTGTTCCCCAGGTGCCTGATCTTCCCCACGAGGGAAGCCCAGGAGACCAGGCAACTGCACTCCTGACAGCCAGGTACCAGGTGAGCTGAGGAACCTTCTTTTCCTCAGGGACTGTTGCTGCTGATTGAGTGTGTCCCTTCCCTCACCCCATCCATAAACCTTGCCTAGAACTTTTTCAGTAACAGACTCTGGTTTCAGAGCTGATCCTCTTCAGAGATCTGGACATCACACAAACCATCTTCCCATCTTCTCAACACCACTGGAAAACACTGTTTGTTCTTTATCCCTAGTGTTTTGATGGGTGCTTATTGTTACAGGGTTATGGAATTTATTCCCTAGATTCTAATCTGTTCTCACTCCTCCCCAACATAAATACACACTGGAGACTCTATATCATCTCCTTCATTCTCTGGCCATGATGCTGTCGTGGCCTTATTCCCGAGAGCAGCCAGGCTGTATTATTTCAGGAGTTTGTGACATTCGAGGATGTGGCTGTGCACCTTACTCGAGAGGAATGGGGATGCCTGGACCCTGTTCAGAGGGATCTCTACAGAGAAGTGATGTTAGAGAATTATGGGAACGTGGTCTCACTGGGTAAGGACTTCTTTTTATTCATTCAGTTGACCTATTGGGATTTCTTTACTGAGTAGGTGTGAGGTCTCTGAGAAAGTAGAATTTGGCTCAGATTCCAGGTCTAAGAACCTCTGAATCCTCTATCTTTAAGGTCATCTCCTCTGGGAGTGGTTTTCCTTTGGGGGTTTCAAGATGAGACATTCTACTCCTTATTCTGAGTTAATGGTTCCTGCTTTTATGGGGTATTTGTTCCCTGTTAGAAAAGGGAAGCTTGCTTGTGCTTTGCCTAAGTTCTCACCTTCCCTTTTTTATTTTAATTTAACTTAATTTAATTTTTATTTTATATGAGAGAGACTCTAGGGCAGTGGTTCTTAACCTTCTGGCCTTTTAAAATCAGTTCCTCATGTTGTGACCCAAGCATAAAATTATTTTTGTTGCTACTTCATAACTGTAATGTTGCTACTGTATGAATCACAATGTAAATATCTGTTATGCAGGATGGTCTTAGGCGACCCCTGTGAAAGGGTCGTTCGACCACCAAAGGTTGTTCTTGACCCACAGGTTGAGAACCGCTGCTCTAGGGCCTCCCAACCTACACTTTCCTTCCTGGTAATTCAGTGCCTTTGTATCTGAGTTTCCCATTTTCTTTGGAAGAAGAAATGCCTTTTTAAAAGATAAGCTTAAATCCTTCTTGTTGAGTAATCTCTTATAAGAGAGATGACTAAATTCATCTTCAAGCAGGCAGGATTTGAGAGACTTCATTTAAAGACAAGACTCACTGTGCGTACATTTCAGTGAGTCACCCAGATGGTAATCCTAATAACCTCATTCCTAGCAGCAGAAGTCTCAGATTTAAACCAAGTCTCTCCTTTGTCATATGGGTTGTACAGCAGGCCGCCCAGATTAGGTAACCTGTGGTGCTGTGGAGAAGCTCAGTGGGGGGTTGTTGATAGCCCCCTTCATGTGAGCATTGCTCCTTTTCCTCTCTCTCTCTCTCTCTTTGTTTTTTTGTTTTGTTGTTGCCGTCTCTGCTTTTGTTCTTTTTATTTATGTGTGAATTTAATGGCGGTTTTTCTTTTCTCTCTCTCATTTTGCTTTGCCTATGCTGATGGCATCTAGGGTTGTTGCTTTGTCTCCTTGATTACACTCAGGATTAAAGAGGTCTTCTTCTCTGTGGGGAGGCAGCCTGCCAACTGGGAAGATTTTAGCGTGTTTTCCATTCCTGGCTCTTTGATCTTTATAGGCATACTTCTCCGTCTTCCCACCACCCGGATTCATAGTGTGAATTCCTGCCCGGCCCTGAGTCATACCCAGGCAAGTGCTTTCTCTGGAGAAACACTTGCAGTCCTTTCAGCAGGCATCTCCAAGAGATGGCCCAAGTATCGGCTTCCCATCGATATTGCTCATCCCTGCTCGGAAACTCCTTTTCCACGATTATAAGATATTACATTTGATTGATGGAATAGATGCTCCCAGGATGCCACCACTTTGTAAAATTGCAGCTCCTCAAAAGACCTTTTGTTAAATTTCTAAAGGGCCAAGGAAACTCTCCGTTGCCACCAGATGCATTTTGTATCCTGAATTTTGAGTTCATTCAGAAGCCATGGTTAGTGGTCATCTACTTGTGTTCTGAGAAACCACAAAGTTCAACTCCAGCTCTTCAGTTATTATGTTTTCATTTTATTTTAGAATGTGGAACGTTTGTTGCGTGCCCCTCCTTTTCTGTAGTGAACCGGACCTGCTCCTTCTGATGCTTAACTCTCTTGTGACTCCTGGGCTTTCTTTCTATTTAACATTCTAGTCTTCTTTTAAGTCCCTGTGGCCTCCTCCAAGGTCCTGACTTTGTCCCCTTTATTATTTGTTGCCACACAAGATTGATACATTTATATGATCTTTTCTGATTAAGTATTCCTTAGCTGTCCTTGGTGGAGGGGAGATGGGAAGGCAAAAGAGTTCAGTTTCTTTATTTCAGGGCATCAGATTGAATGTATATTTAACAATTTTGTATACTGTAAAGTGATATGTAATTGCAAGATACTATAAATTTTATCTAATAATTACATAATTTCCAATAGTTAACCTGTCTACTTTTTGGAGTAAAGAAACTTCTTAATCAGCCTAATTGCACAGCATGCTAGTTAACTGAATTTTGTTCCATTTTCTCGCATCTCTTCATATATACAGGACACACATGCATACTTATACACATACTGGGCACAAATACACACAAGAAATCCTCATATTCAATTTGCTCTTGTGATAGGAGCCTCTCCTTAGTAATTATTTTCTACAGTCCTTGGGAAGACCTTTCATATTTGTGGGTTCAGCAAATTCCATGTGAATTTTAAAGTTATACATTTAATTAACTTAGCTTAATGTTGATGTTATAAAATAAGGACTCTTATAATTCAGTCCCTGACTTAGCAGCCAGTTCACATCTTTTTTCCCATAGCAGTAGCTCTGAGGTGTATTTGTCACAGACATCAGAACTTTGGTCCTTTGGTTAAGTGCTTTGACTGTATTCTAGTAAATATACAGAGTATGGCCCTCGCTGGTTTGGCTCAGTGGATAGAGCATTGGCTTGCAGACTAAAGGGTCCTGTATTTGATTCCCATCAAGGGCACGTACCTTGGTTGCAGGCTCCTCCCTGGCCCGGGCCCTGGTCAGGGTGCATGAGGGAGACAACCAATGTTTCTCTCACATCAATGTTTCTCTCTGTCTTTCCCTCTTTTCCACTCTCTCTAAAAGATCAATGGAAAAATATCCTCGGGTGAGGATTAACAAAAACAAATAATCAAAACAAAAAAATATAGAGTATGAACAGTTGAGTAAAAGAGCGAAAAAGTTTGTAAAAACATAATTTTTATTACCAAATCTAAAAAGAAGCATACTCTATTAACAATATATGACTTACTGGCTTGTGGATCATACCCAAAGGAATGTTATATATGACTTAGTGCTTAAAATTAAGATTAAGTACTGGAAATTAAGACTGGGAAAGAGGCCTGGATTGCATTGCAAATGGGATAGAGTGGCGGGTGCCAGATTAGATGACATGTTTATTAGAATTCTAGTTCATGATAAGTGAGTTGATAAATCAGGAATGTTTGGCACATAGCCCCTAACTTTTTGAAGTTAATGCCCTCAGGACAAAAATGATTTTGTATAGAATGTTTTTATTGCCACAGGTATATACTATTTCTTAAGCAACCGGTAGGTTCCCTGATAATCCTATCTAATAATAGACAAACATAGTAATTGACCGTACCTTCACTATGCCTGACATAGGCTAATCAGCAGGATATGCAAATCAACTGCCAACAAAGATGGCAGTTGATTTGCATACATAGGCACGAAGCAGCGGAGCAAAGACTGAAGGCGGCTTCAGCCGGAGCAGCGAAGACTGAAGGCGGCTCTGGCCGGAGTGAAGGCCTAGGTCCTGGGTGCCGGAGGAACACTGGTGCCAGCAGCCAGGGGAAGGGAAGGCCTATTGCATGAATCTTTTTGTGCAACAGGCCTCTAGTATGTGTGTGTGTGTGTGTGTGTGTGTATATATTAATCCTTACTATAACCCTGTGAGCAGATATTACTCTATTTTATACCTGAGGAAGCTGAGATTCAGAGAAATTAGTAATTCATGTAATTTGGAATCAAAACTGACTATGGCCGAAACCAGTTTGGCTCAGTGGATAGAGCATCAGCCTGCGGACTGAGGGGTCCCAGGTTCGATTCCAGTCAAGGGCATGTGCCTGGGTTGCGGGCACATCCCCAGTGGGAGATGTGCAGGAGGCGGCTGAACGATGTCTCTCTCTCATCGATGTTTCTGGCTCTCTATCTCTCTCCCTTCCTCTCTGCAAAAAATCAATAAAATATATTTAAAAAAAAAAACCTGACTATGAAACCCATGCTCTTTTTCACTATTTTGTGTCTTAAAGCAATTAGTTAAACCACATATGGTGTGTTTTTTTATATTTTCATGGCTGTACTCTGATGACAATGAAAAATGGCTATGATAAATTGAACAGATAGGCACGTTTGTATAGCTTGGGAACAGAAAGAACACATTCAAGACGTAAAATTGTCTAGGAATATATTTCATTATAAGTATACTAGAGGCCCGATGCACGAAATTCCTGCAAGAGTAGGCCTTCCTTCCCCTGGCTGCCACCACTGGCTTCCCTCTGGCACCTGGGACCCAGGCTTCCCTTGCAGCAGCCCCGGCTTTGTCTGGAAAGTTGTCCAACATCTGGTCTAATGGCATATTAAACTTTTATTATTATAGAAGATACACAATAATATTGCTAAGGAGAGATTTTATTTGTGTATTTGTTAAGGATCAGGAAGAAAGGCATGAAGCTTCCAAATGGCTAAATCTTAGACAGGAAACCAAATAATGAGGTATATTTTATTTTTTTGCTTTATCCCTTAACCTTTTAATTCTGAGGTATATTTTAAATGTTACTCTAAAGAACCAGATTAAGTAAAAATAAATCGAATTAGGAAATGGCTTTGGTTTAAATTTAAAAATTAAAAGATGTTAATAAAAATTATTTTATTTTTCTAAAATATAATTTTATTGATTTCAGAGAGGGAGAGAGAGGGAGAGAGAGAGAGAAACAATGATGAGAATCATTGATCAGCTGTCTCCTGCATGTCTCCCACTGGGGATCGAGCCCACAACCCGGGCATGTGCCTTGACCAAGAATCAAACCGTGACCTCCTGGTTCATAGGTCAGTCAGTCCTCAACCACTGAGCCACACCAGCCAGGCAAAAATTAAGTAATTTTAGATTAGAGGCTTGAGCTACAAAAAAAACTAAGCAAATGCTATTTTTGAGAGCACAGAGTTTTGACTTAAATTTAGGAAAAGGCATTTATTTATTTATTATTGATTTTAGAGAGCGAAAGGGAGGGAGGGAGGGAGAGGGAGCGAAGGAGGGGGAGAGAGGGAGAGAAAGAGAGATAGAGAAAGAGAGAAGGAAAGAGAAACAGTGATTTGTTGTTTCACTTATCTATGCTTTCATTGGTTGCATCTTCTATGTCCCCTGACTGAAGATTGAACTTGCAAGCTTGGCATATGCGGACCACACTCTGACTGAGTTACTGGCCAGGGCAGGAAAAGACATTTAGACCAATGGCAGGAAAACCTGTCTTAATGCTTTCTGAGACCCTTAGTGTGGTAGAGTAGAAAGAATATAAACTGTGGAATTAAACGTGTTCCAGTTATCAGCTGTGATACATTGAGCAAATATTTAAACTCACACTCATTTTCTTCATCTATAAAACATGAAAAATAGCCCTGACCGGTTTGGGTCAGTGGATAGAGGGTCGGCCTGTAGACTCAAGGGGGTCCCAGGTTCGATTCCAGTCAAGGGCATGTACCTTGGTTGCGGGCACATACCCAGTGGGGAGTGTGCAGGAGGCAGCTGATCGATGTCTCTCTGTCATCGATGTTTCTGACTCTCTATCCCTCTCCCTTCCTCTCTGTAAGAAATCAATAAAATATATTTTTTAAAAAACACACATGAAAAATAGTGTCTCCCTTTTGGTTTGTGCCAAGGATTAAGTTAGATTATGTTTATAAGTACCTGGCTCATGGTAGTTACTCAAATGTTTGTTTGAAAAGGACAAGTGATATGAGCTATAGACCAATGTTTTTAATACAAATAAAAATTTTAGGAGAGTTCAAATTATTTCTTTACAAGTTCAATTTCCTCAAATTGAATATTGCTCTGACTGTGCCTAGAGTTTGGATTTTTATTATAAAGAGATTTTTTATTTCTCTGGCACTAAAGATCTCTTAGATCCCTTTTAATGAAAACATTCATGATTCCAAGTCTTTTGGATCCTGGTTCTCCAATCACTATTTCTGTTCTTTTATTATGTTTACTATTTATTCCATTATCAACATATTGGTTTTCTGTTCTCTTTCTATACATATTTTGGAGGAAGGAATGGATTTCATTCACAATCATTCTTTTACTAGTGGATTATTTAAAAGCCAAGTTCTGAAATAAGACTGGGTTTATGTCCTATCAGTGGTTCTCAACCTTCCTAATGCCGCGACCCTTTAATACAGTTCCTCATGTTGTGGTGACCCCCAACCATAAAATTATTTTCGTTGCTACTCATAACTGTAATTTTGCTGCTGTTATGAATCGTAAATATCTGATATGCAGGATGTATTTTCATTGTTCGCGACCCACAGGTCGAGAACCGCTGGAACCACTTGTGGCCTTGGGCAAGTTAATTAACCTTTTTGAATCTTAGTTTTCCTATTTGTAAAATGGGTATAATAATAGTGACTGCCTCATAAAGGTATGGTGACTATTAAGTGAGTGCAAGCTTGTATAGCTCATGGGTATGGTACTTTGTACCTACCACCTACTTAGTAAATCATAGCTTAATATTTTGATGATACAGGTGACTTTAAGTCTATATCATGAACTCTGTTTTCTTCTGAACTTCCGTCTTGTATATCTAATTGCCTGTTAAGCATTTTATATCTTTTTACATTACCTTAAACACAAGTCCAAAATCAAACCTCTCATTCCACATCGAGATGATCTTTTTTGTTGTGCATATGTGATTTAAGTGTAGATATAAAGAACCAAAATTTCAGTTGTCAAATACTTAGAGATATCTTAATAAATATTTCAAAAGTAGAAGTTGCAAATTATGTTATCAGAATTCTGAACAGAATAGTTGCTGCTTCATACCACACTAACTTTTTTTTAACTTGGAAAACTATTTCATTTGACATGGAGGACCTTAACTAAATACATGTCCAAAAGAACTCTATTAATGCCCAGTAGGAATTTAGAAACACAGTAAATAAAAGACATTTATATCTTTTTTACATTTGTTCTGATCTCTCTGCTCTTAGACTCTCACACAGAATCCCAAGAGGGCAGCTGTTAGTTTATATTTTCTAAGTCCAATGCCCTTTTAAAAACAGTGGTTATTTGTTGTATGTTGATACTTGGACACAAAATTGGCACTCAGTGAGTAGCTTTTAAGTAAATGAATCAAAAGAAATGCAAGATACAAGCTACATGGTCCCTGCAGTCGGGTAGGGATGATGATACCTGAAACCAAGTAAAAAATCTGTAAATTTCATTATATAGTGACATATCAGGATAAGAGGAACAAATAAATTTTGTAGACATTCAGTAAGTGAAGAGAAAGGCTTTTGGAGATGAGAGGCTTGAGCTAAGACCTTGTATGTGTGCTACTAGAAGCTCTCTGGGCTGAACATGTGTAAAATGCCCCATTGATACTATAATAGTTCTGGCCCTTCAGAAGCAGACTGCCTCTTACTTTCACTTTAAAAGAGTTTAGATCCTAGCAGTCCATTATGCAAGCCGGAGAAAGCCCATTTTATGTGAAGATGCACTTTTATTGCACTTTCCTCACTATATATTATAATTATTTGTTTATACCTGTCTCTGCAGTTAGGAGTATAAGGTCTTTGAGAGAATGGGCCTTATTGGCTTGAGCCCTTTATCCCTGACATACTTTGGATAGAGAGGGCATCCCATAAATGTTTGTTTAATAAATAAGAGTGTAAGCTCCTAATGGGTGAGAATGTGTCATATTATTCTTTGTTTCCTTATTTGAATTGAAATGAATTGTTTCTTAAGATTTATCCTAAGAATATTTACTCAGCCTTCACTGATTCTGTTGCTATGGTTCATGTCACCATACAACAGATGCTTAATTATCCACTTTTCTCTAGGTTATATTTTGATTACCTCAGTTTTGACAAGGTCTAATACAAGAGTGATCTAGAGGCAACAGGTGAGGAGTGCTAATGATAATTTCTGTGAAATTATCCCATGCATAAATTCTGTTTGAGTAATGTTTAAGTGAACACTATTGCTCTCAAAAGTCATAAACTTGTTCCTTGACATATTTCTTTATAGAGCACAAATAGGAGTTCCTTATAGAGGATCTTTGCCACTCTCACACTCCAGGTCTTCCTAATGTCTTCTAAAAATTTACTTTCTTTCTCCGTTAACCATAAGTTAAGAGAAAAAGTGGCTGGTATGGTATCTGGGGATAAATTGCCACATCCCATTTCCTTCTCTATGAGCAGGATTTCCAATTTTCAAGCCTGATGGGATCTCTCAGCTGGAACAAGATCTACAGGTCTTTGATTTGGAAACTAAGAATAGAGAAGTCTTAAGAGATGACTGCTCAGGTGAGTAAGGCAGAATCAATCAGATGGAATTAGTACTGTTGTTGAGCCAAGTTGTAGCTGCTTTGGCAATCAGAATGGAGAGCTCTGTCTGTATCCCAGAATGGAGAATTCTTTCCTTTTCTCTCCAGCTTTTTTTTTTTTTTAATTGACTTTTAGAGAAAAAGGAAAGGAGACAGCAAAACATCCATGTCAGAGCAAAACATTATCAGCTGCCTCATGCATACCCCCTACTGGGGATCAAGCTGGCAACCTGGGCATGTACCCTGACCGGTGAATGGAACTGGCAACCTTTTGGTGCATGAGATGCCAAACCAACTGAGCCACACTGGCCAGGGCTCCCTTCAGTTTTGATGAACTCTTTGCATTTATTTTGTCCCTAATCATCCACAAGTTGTAGTAGGTCCCTATTCAAGTTGCTTGTCTATAATTCGCTTGAACTATTTTCTCCTTTGAAATACCTTAATTGATTTTCTTACTCTGCTGAAAGTATCTTCTGTTTCTACCACACCCTGAACCATTTAGAACCTACCACACTTTCATTTCATGCTCTTATATCTGCTGCTGAAATTTTATGCATATGTTTTAGAGTAAATAAACTTCTTTAATCCTGATAGATACTATATTACTTAGCTTTTTCCTCTCTGAGTTTTCTTTTTCTAAGCATAGGGTACAGATTACATTTGCATTTTCTATTTATATGTTGCATCAGATGGAGGAACCAGAGAAGAGAACAAGCTGTTGATTCCTAAGCAGAAAATTTCAGAAGTACATTCATGCAAAATGAGAGTAGGAAGACTCAAAAAGGATGCCGGCCAAGTTCCTGAGACTAGAGAAGTGTATAAACCTGAGGACAGATTAGAAAGGCTTCAGGAAATACTAAGGAAATTTTTATTCCTGGAGAAAGAGTTTAGGCAAATAACAATCAGCAAGAAAACTTTCACCAGTGAAAACAATGAATGTAATGAACCTGAAAAAAGCTTCAGTCTGGAATCTACCCTTGATACAGACCAGAGAGATCTTAGAATACAGAACATGGATGACATTGATAGGTATGACATTAGCCTCAACCAGAATTCAGCTGCTGAGAAACATGAACAAGTAAATCTAACACCGGGTTTTCAGAATAGTGACTATAAAGAAAGCTTAATGGATCTTTCCCACCTTAGTAAATGTGAGAGCATTTTCACCACTGAGAAATCCTATAAATGTGATGCATGTGAGAAAATCTTCCATCAGAGCTCAGCTCTTTCTAGACATCAGAGAATTCATACTAAAGAGAAACCCTACAAATGTAAAGAATGTGAAAAATCTTTCAGTCAGAGCTCAAGTCTTAGTCGACATAAAAGAATACATACTAGAGAAAAACCCTATAAATGTGAAGTGTCTGAGAAGTCCTGTGAATTATCTGATAAATCCTCTAGTCAGAGCTCAGGCATAATGAAGCATAAGAGGATTCACACTAAAGCAAAATCTTATAAATGTAGCAATTGTGAAAGAGTATTCAGTCGTAGTGTACACCTTACTCAACATCAGAGAATTCACAGAGAGATGCCCTGTAAGTGTACTGTATGTGGCAGCGACTTCTACCATACCTCATTCCTAGTCGAACATCAGAAGGTTCACTGTGAAGAGAAAGCCTATGAATATGAATGTGGGATGAACTTTACTAAATATCAAGGAGTTAGTCTCAGAGAAAAGCCCTATACATGTACTGAATGTGGAAAAGACTTCAGATTGAATTCCCATCTTATTCAGCATCAAAGAATTCACACAGGAGAGAAACCACATGAATGTAATGAATGTGGGAAAGCTTTCAGTCAAACCTCATGCCTTATTCAGCATCACAAAATTCACAGGAAAGAGAAATCCTCTGAGTATAATGATTATGAGGAAAGTTTTAATCATAGCTCAGATCTTGTCCTGCAGCGACAAGTCCTTACCAGAGAAGAAGCCTTTGATTGTGATGCATGGGAAAAGAACCTCATTCAGAGAGCACAACTTGTTCAACATCAAAGAATTCATACCAAAGAGAAACCTTATGAATGTAATGAACGTGGGAAGACATTTAGCCAAGTTCAGGCCTCATTCAATATCTGAGAGTTCACACCAGGGAAAAATTGTGAGTACTGAATGTGATAAAATCTTCAGTCAGCTCAACCTTTTCATCATTGGAGAATCCACACCAGAGAGAAATTTTCTGAATGTGATGAATGTAGGAAAGCTATTAGTTTTAAACTTTTAATTGATGCCTGCAAACCCATACCAGAGAAAACCTACAAATATATTGAATGTGGTAAATGCTTCATGTTATGTTCATAACTTAGTCATCATTGGAGAATTCATACAAGAATAAAAGCCCACCACTGTAAAGAATGTGAAAAAGCCTTCAGTCAAAGAAAATACCTTTTCAGCATCAAATTCATTCCATGCAGAAAGCCTATGAATGTAATAAATGTGTGTGTGTGTGTGTGTGTGAAGATTCAGTCATATTTCAATCTTCATTCAACATCAAAGAATCCATACCCAAGAGAAGCCATTGAGTATAGGAGTTCAAGTCTTTTTCATCATCAGAATATCTACACCAGACCAGAATCTGATATAACACAAATGGAAAAAATGTATTGCCATATTTCAGGCGTTACTCAACATCAAAATATTGAAGGGACAATTGTTGATTATTTGTATATGAAATCATTAATATATAGTCCCGATCTTTTTCATTGCAGAAGAATCTAGCCTGAGGAGTGACATGGTGAATGCAGTACTGTTATCTCATGGCATTCTTTAATATAATAGGTGTTGTAAGTAACTATGTATACTTTATTTATGGAATTCATTTAAGCTGTTTTTATTTTAATGTGGCCTATAAACATTTTTCTTTTTCTTGAAATTGGTATGTATTATTCTCAGCTTCCCTAAGATACTGTAATTACACCAATGTTAAAACATATCAGCATCTGGAAGGTAGCTCATTTAGTTTTTTCTGCTGTTCTCCACTCAGGTTCTCTCCAAAACAGACTATTAGGCCTGCTCTTTTCTGAAGACCCTAATTCCTATTTGTTTCTAGCCACAACAACTGGATTCCTGTTGATTTCTCCATTCTCTTAAGCGCCTTCGAAAGATGGTTTCCTAGTTTTAAGCTTTTCACCAGCAGGTATGCCGTCCCCATTTGATGTCACTGTTCTGGTGTCTTCTTTCCCAAAGGAAAGCATTTTCCTTTAAAAGAATTGGATTTCTACATCCGGTTCACCCATGAATATGAAAGATTCTGTCTCCCTTGAATTTATGACAGACAGCTAAACAATTTCAAGTGATGCCCAAGTTCTTAGCTGCCTTGTTTTGCATCCACAGCCCACTAACAGAGATGATAAGGACTCTTAGTGTTATAGCTACATTCATTCAGCATCTACTCTGCATGTCTAAGTTTAGAAATATTTTATATACTTCCATTGAAGGCCAGCAAAATGCTCGGGCTTGTTTTTGATAGGGCAAAACATAAAGAACATATACTAAAAGATCAGAGAGCTTCATAAGGCAGAGAGCTCAGCCTACCAACAAAGATATTGCTGTTCTTACATAATATCTCCAGAGAGAATATTTCAAGAGAGTTGGTAATTCTGTTCCTGGTAAAATTTTAACCATTAAGATTGTTTTCTTATCTATTTGGATTTCCACCTTCAATATCCTCTCATCAATCTAGGACAGTATTTGAAGTGTGGGGGCATTTTGTATACTTATTCTATTATCACATTTTTTTTTGTATTTTACTAGAGTCTATAGGCCATATTCAAGAACATGATTTTCTTGATTGATAAAAGTGATCACAGATATTGGCTCCAGATTTCAGGATCACCATCATAACACCTAGCAACAGTTTATGATTCTTAGATGATGTCAAAGCACTTTATTATATTTTTCCATCTTAAGTTTCATAATATTTTGTGAATAAGACAAGTGTTATTTAAAATTCTAGTTGTCATTCCAGCAGTTAAGGCCTTCATAGTTCAGAAGTTATAATATTCATGAGGGATCCTCAACAAATATATAAAAATGTATTGCTTGCCCTATAAGCATTTTATGGCTAACCTCTAGGATAGTTCTACCAGTATATTTTACCTCTTAGCCATCAGCAAGCATATGATCTAATCAGGGCAAGGTGGAATCTAAATGTAAAATCAAATGGAAATGCATGTTTCTTTTTCCCTGAAAAGGAATGTGTATACTCATGTATAGAAGCTAATAGTCACTTCCAGGGATTATGAAACAGGATGAAGTAATCCTTAAATACCAGAATGTATAAACATCACTTGTATGCATTTGGTTTAGGAATGTGCTTTTTACTTCCGCTTGAATAAAAGGGTGTTTGATATTCTGCAAATCTGTTTCAAATAAAATCTGAAGGCCTTAGCTGGAAGCATTTGGAAATTTTGGAATCACCTTTCTGGCTGCAACTCAGTTCCTTACAGATGCTGCTTCATTAACAAGAGTAGATTGTTCTCCTGTATACTGGTTCTTGCTATTCACGGAACTCTTGAGGAATAAAGTCTGAATGTTTAGGAATTAAAGGATTATTCAATTGGGATGGTGTCAGTACATAAAATAAGAGGAAATCATTTGAGGTTTCAGTTAAATTAGGCAGAATGTGTGTGTGTGTTTTTTTTAGTAAAACACATTATTAAAAATTAGAAAAAAGTAACTTGCCAGTTTAAGCTTGCTGATATTTAATTGGTCCAATAGAATATGAGTTTGTGTTAATTTTTTTAGTCTTGATGCTGGAGAGGTAAGAGAAGAAATCTAATAGTTGAGGGACACCTAATTTTATCTTCTATCTGCCCACCCACCTACATGTACATATATGTATGTGCATATTCAAACTTATTCCCCACAACTCTACAAGGGAACTAGCTTCATTTTACAGAACTGAGGTATAGGGAGGTTAAAGAACTTGTTAGGATCACATAGCAAGTTCAAAGTCAGGTGTGTTTGACTCCAAAACGTCAGGTTGGTATTAGACACCAACCAGGGACGTTTTCTTTGATTGCTCTTCATTCCTTGTTACACCCCAATGATTCACTGTTACTAGTTTGCAACTCATCCTAAATGCTCTGAAAGCTTTCTGGGATACTAGGAGAAAATATCCCAATATCTTTTGGTGCTAGTTAGAGACCCTTCTCCGCCCCATAAACAGGCTTAGACAATTTTGACTGTAACAGGTCACAGATCAAAAGTCCCAAATTCCTGTCTCCTGCTAAGTCCCCTCCATTCCCATCACTAGATTTATATTTCCATTTGCAATGCCAAAATGTGCTCTTAATTTTTGCTGCTAATTAGAACTTGCTGATGGACATTTATTCTTACCAAGATTTACTGTCACCTCTGGTTACATTATAGCAGTGGAACAAAGCAGTTATTGGGAAAATCAAGTTTGATACCTAGGTTGTGGGTTGAGCATAAGAGTATCCAGATAGAGGTAGACTTGAAGGATATGTGGTACACTGGAAGAGGAGCAAGGAGAGCATTTCAGGCAAGAGAGATGATGTCAGAAGGCCTACAAATGAGAGTATGGCATTTTCAGGGTAATATATGAGCTTTCTGGAGAAATGCCTCACGCTAGCAAATAGTATGAGGGTAACTGATGAAGTTGAAGAACAAAAACTTCTAGGGTGTCATCTCAGCAAAGCATAATGGGATTCCCACAACTAGAAATGTAACTACCTGTCCATTCAATAATACATTTGCCAGACACTATGATATTCAGTGCTAGTCAAAGGATACAGTTAACCTAATCAAATGAATGAAACCATCTACTGAGTAAAAATAAACAGATTAGTTGTCTAAGCAATAGCTTTGGATTTAGACATACCTGTGTTTGAATTTTGCTGTTTACTAGCTGTGTGACTGGAAATTTTACTTAGTCTCTCTAGTTTTCTTGTCTATACAATGTGGCTAATAGCATGAAAATTAAAGAGATAATGTAAAAGGTACTGGTCATATAGTAAGTGCCAAATAGTTATTAATATAAATACTATTATAAAAACCAGTAAAAATAGAAGACAGATGTTTAGATAGAAGATGGAATTAATGAGCAAGTATTTAACAGTGTAGGACTGGCATTGTCCAGGATGGGATGCCCTGGGTTTGGAGAACTTAAATATGACTAGAGAAAACATCAGGCATCCTTGTCTGTGGTAGGAACTGCCTCCTGACAGGGACTCCCTGTTGGAGTCAGCAAGCTGACATCTGTCTTGTCTAAAATTCATATGAGTTCACATTTTCAAAATACAAGTGCATAAAGGAACTGTTGTTTAATCCAAGATTGTAAGAATGATTTCAGTAAGAAATCAGATCGTGCCCTGTATAAGTCAACAAGAAAATAATGCTGGAATTTTTTAATTTTGTTGATGCATCCTATTCACTCCACTTATAGAAAATGGTTAACCTCTTGTATTTGTATTTCATGTTTATAAATTTACAACTTGGACATAACTACAAGTGTCTTGTCTTTTTTCTTTTCAGCGGTTGCTCATATTACAGATCTTCACCCAGTCTTTCTTCATTGTCCTTCCTATGTGCAGTTAGACACTAGGCTCTCATTTGAGCAGACCAGGGTTCAAATGCTGCCTCCTTGCTTACTAACTGCAGCTTCTGGCATGTAAGATAGTAAAAATTACCAGCTTCATCAGATTGTTGTGAGGATTAATGAGATGATATCAGTTTAAATGCCCCACAATTGGTAGCTGTTATTTCTGAGTTTAGCAGGAATCTACTCTTATCATAACTCATTTCCTTAATCCCTTTTCCTGCTTCAACATATCAAATGTGCCACAGGCAAATCTGTAGTGCAGGCGCAGTAGGGTCTTTGGACCTCTCTAAGGTTTTTCTTCCTCATACTGGTATTGGGTACCAGCATGCTCCTCCTGTTTGTTTATATACTCCAGGCAAAACTGGTAGGGACTGGGTTGAAGGGACAAAGGGAAAGGAGGACTGAGGGCCTTCATAACCTGAATTTGGGCTCAGCAGGTCACCTGATCTGTAATTTTGAAGGAGGAGGTGAGATGGGTGGTAAAACTGCAGGAGTCAAGCGGAGGAGGCAAATGGGGTGCATACAGGGTCAGAGGGGATGAAGAAGGAAACAAATTTAGATTCTTGGTCCACTTAGTGATATAGTGGGCAAATAAATCTGTTCCAACCTCCTACAATCCTTCCTGGGGGAAGGACAAACACCAATTTAAGGTCTCCACCCCCACGTGGTTCTGGACCCAGCTCCCCAGCAGCCTCTAGAGAACCCCCGATCAAGATTAGACCAGATTAGACCTTTGAACTGCCTAGATGGGACCCAGAAGTGCATGCCAAGGACCCATGTTTCCAGGCTTCTGAGTGAGTGTAGGGGATCAGCAACCCAGGGAGCAGAGTGGGGCAGCCTGTGACAAGCTCAGACTGCAGTGGTGGACCAGGGCTGTGCGGGAGGGGCGCAGTGTGGGGGGGACTCAGGGAATTGGGTTGGGGCTGCAGGCCACCTGCGGTGCTGCCAGCCTGGTGGCCATCTCACGGCAGGACCCAGATGACCTGGAGAGAGAATGAAGCTTCTCAGACCTTTTCCCGGTCTGAGAGTCTCCTGGGAAAAGTTCACCCACCGTTTCCCTATACCTGACCCCTTCTCCTACCCTTCCCTGAAGTGACTGCTCATCCCCTGTGTCCTGTTCTGAAGAATTTTTAGAGATGTCCTTGGCCTTGGAGCAGCACCAGGGATTGGACAGAGCCCTTGGAGAAGCTTCCTGAGCAGATGTCCCCTGAGTCTCTGTTTCCATCCCCTGAGCAATAGCCTAAAAAGCGCAAGAGTGAGGAGCTAACCTAACTGGTTTTCTTTGCCTAAAC
>NW_006284711.1:130800-143279 GCF_000327345.1 Myotis davidii | reverse complement strand
GCTGGAGAGCCTGGCAAGAGAACATGGACCCAGAACTTCGCTGGAGATCCAGACCAGAACTTGGCTGGAGATCCTGGCAAGCCTGCTGATCAACTGAATGCTGTCTCCATGTCATTCCTTCTTCGCCGACTCCGTCCACACCTTTGGGGACCCCTGGACCTGCTGGGGTTGGACCCCGGCAAGAGAGTAAGGGAGAGGATGAGAGAGAGAAACATCAATGATGAGAGAGAATCATTGATCAGCTGCCTCCTGCATGCCCGCTACCGGGGATTGAGCCCGCAACCCAGGCATGTGCCCTTGGCCGGTATCGAACCTGCGACCCTTCAGTCCGCAAGCCAATGTTGTATCCACTGAGCCAAACCACCTAGGGCTAAACTTTGTCCTTTTAACCATGGCCTCACATCAGATGGACATGATTAACCTTACACTTAGGGTTCTGGTATTTATCAAGACTACTGATTATTTATTTATTTATTTATTTATTTATTTCCTAAAGCTCTATTACATGTAAACAAAGCCTATAACTAATGTTTCCTCTCTATGTCGAGCAAACCTGCAGGAGCACTATCATAGCACTAAGTCTTGAAAAGCTATCATTCCAGCACCTGCTAACTTGCTTTGTCTTTGGAGAAGCTCAGTGAATGTTGTGTGGGTAAATAAGTGAATGAACCCAGCAAAATAACTCCCATAACCCAAGTACCAGGAAAAGAGCTCTCCTTCACCTTTAGGGAAGATACATTTTCCACTCAAGACATAAACTGCAAGAGGGTGCCTGCCTATGTAATCCAATAGAAAAGCTAGCCACCTGCTGATGGAAGATGAAGTTAAACTATAAATATCTGTATTTTAATTTCAATCTTCCATCTCACTATTATCTGGTATATATGTCTGGCTATTAAAAAAAGGTGGACTTGATTATTTAATTGGAGGACAAAAGCTTAGATATTGCACATCATGGACTTGAGATGGCTTATGTTTGCGGAGATTTTCTTTCACACATACAGTGTTCTAATGGTGTTCTTAGGCTAATATTTCATTCAGCAAGTATTTACTGAATTATTATTTATGAGGTGTTGAAACTAAGTTGAAAATAAACCCACCTAACCCCTACCCACCCCCGAGCTTAGAGTTGAGTTGGAATACTTAACTGTGAAAGGTCATAGAATAATAAATAATGTAGAAGTTTACAAGAGGAGATCCCTGTGAACTAGTGTGAGCCCAGGAAGCCTTAGAAAGTCTTGAGTTTGTCCTTGAAAGAATTTAGAGCAGCGGTTCTCAACCTGTGGGTCGCGACCCCTTTGGGGGTCGAATGACCCTTTCACAGGGGTCGCCTAAGACCATTGGAAAACACATACATAATTACATATTGTTTTTGTGATTAATCACTATGCTTTATGTTCAATTTGTAACAATGAAAGTACATCCTGTAAAAAAAAAAAGAAAAGCCTAAAAAAAAAGAAGAAAAGAAAATACATCCTGGATATTTACATTACGATTCGTAACAGTAGCAACATTACAGTTATGAAGTAGCAACGACAATAATTTTATGGTTGGGGGTCACCACAACAGGAGGAACTGTATTAAAGGGTCGCAGTTTGAGGAAGGTTGATAACCACTGCCCTAGACCGAGAGGGAGGCGCAGTGCCCGGTGCACGTCTGCAGAGCCCTCCCCCACAGAGGGGAAGCAGGTGGAAAGGCATGGGGGCGCTAAGGGGCCTGGCGACCGAGAGCCCCGAAGAAACCAGGTAGCCAGGTAAAGAGCCCCTCGCGGTCCCACGGGCCCCTGAACGGTGCCTGGGGAGGAGCGACCATCGAGTCGCACCGACCTCCGAGAGTCCTAGAGAGGAAACGGAAGAGACCCTCCCCTTACGCACCTGTCTGACAGCGTTCGCCTACTTCCGGTCCTCGGAGGGCACTGGGGAACTTGGCGCGGTAGCGGGGCCTTGGGTGAGAGTCGGATTGGGGCCACGAGGCGCGGTGGTGGTCGGGGCGCCTGGGCCGTGCGGTGGTGCAGGTCGGGGACGGTGGAGGGGCTGAGATTGCGGGAGGCGCGTCTCCTCGGAGCCGCCCGCCGCGCACCTAGGCCTGGCGGCGGGGGTGAGCGACGCCCGCGGTTGGCTCAGGTAGGAGGGATGCTGATCCCGCCCGGCCGGGGTGGGCCTAACGCGTGGTAGTGGTCCACGAACCGGAGACCTGGCACCAAAACGGAACTCTCTGAAACGTGAAAGTAGTTATTGTAGAGCAACACGTAGGATGACGAATAGTTATGGGGCGCGTTCTGTTTGTCAGGTGTCAGGAATAAAAGATGAGTGAGGATTTTTCTTGCCTTCTGGTGGGGAATCTGGTAGGGACACGTTGGTAAACATTTGCGCTATCGTGGGATAAATGCAATAGCTAGGAAGTCATGAAAGAGCAAGCTCAATTGATGCAGGAGAGAAAATGAATAGACTGAAAATGTAAAGTAGATTTAAGAAGAGCAGGTAAATACATAAACACCTGATGGGATATTAAGCAGAAGCTTCGGATTTGCCTCCTACCAGTGGCTCATTCTTTGCTCCATTTAGAGTGACCTCCCCTCCCTCTAAAAGCCGAGCCCCTTACCTGCTTGGGAGTTCTAGGTCTGCTTCCCCAGCCTAAGTCACCCCCTTTGCCCCACAGTGGAATTAAACAGTACTCATTCTCCAGTGTAGTGCAAGCCTCTTTTTTTCTCGTGAGTACTTGATCCTGCATTTTACCTTTATCTTTTTGGCTTCCCATGTTTCTCATTTTGGGATGCTGACCTTGGCCAGCCATCTCACCTCTTACATCTTCAGTTTATGCATCTGAAAAGTAGGGGAAGTAGAACTCACTATTTTAACAGAATTGTTGTAAGTATTAAATGAGGGTATGTGTTCACATGCTTTCTAAATGGTAAAAGCTACACAAATTAGAACTCATTCAATCAATTATAATAATGGTATATATGTTGCTCTGTTGTCTTTAGGTTGAGCACACACCCAAGCCACCAACCAGTAAATCTATTGGGTTTACCTGCAAAATATGTCTTGACTTTGTCTGCTTCTTTGCCGCCATCCTGATCGAAGTCCTGTCATTTGCTTGGACCACAGTAAGTGCTGCTGCCCTCCTTTATCTCTCTGTTCTTGCTACATTGCAGGCAAAATGACCTTTGTAGAACATGTAGCTCCCTACTAAAACAAGAAATAAGAGTAAAGCCCTTAATTCTTTTTTATTATTTATATTTTTATTGATTTCAGAGAAGAAGGGAGAGGAAGAGAGAGAGAGAAACATCAGTGATGAGAGAGAATCATTGATCGGCTGCCTCCTGCATACCCCCCCCACCGAGGATGGAGCCCACAACCCAGGCATGTACCCTTGACCGGAATCGAATCCAGGACCCTTCAGTCCACATGCCGACGCTCTGTTCACTGAGCCAAACCAGCTAGGGCAAGCCCTTAATTCTTACTGTGGCCCAGGACCTGGATAATTTGGTTGTTGCATGCCTCTCTTTCTACTTGTGTAGCTCTGACCATGGCCTACTCTGCTGAAGCTACACTGCACTTTGGCTTGTTCTCTGACATGCAGAGTAATTTTTATTCTCAAAGCTTTTGCCTGGAATGTTCTTTGAATGACTGGCTCATTCTCATCCTTCAGGTCTCAACCTTAGTGTCATCTCTTCAGAAAAGCCTTCTTGAAGTTGTTTGTCCCCCATTAACAGAAAACCCTACTTATATCCTTTCTAGAACTTATCCCAACAGTCAGTTGGGATGGACTGGTCTGTGTCTCATTTGTGGTCGTTGTCTGTTTGTCTTACCAACAGACCCTATTTGTAATTTTAATTTATTTGCTTACAATTGTTTTGTTTTCTGTTTGCTGCACTGGACAAGCATCTTGTCTGTCTTGTTTTCTATTGTATTTCTGGTTTCTGTGGGTCTGGCATATATATGTGTTGAATGTTTATATCCTTTGGTTTTGGAAGAATGAGCCCAGGTGATGGATGTAATTATCATCCATCTTATATTATTATCTGACTAGAGGCCTGGTGCATGAAATTCATGCACAGGTAGGGTCCCTAGGCCTGGCCTGCGATCAGGGCGGATAGGGGCTGATCAGGGCCTTCCAGCTGCAGATCGGGGCCTTCCTTCCATGCTGCCCCCTGGTGGTCAGCGCACATCACAGTGAGCAATCGACCTTCCAGTTGCACTCCTGAGGGGACACTTTGCATATTCACCTTTTATATATATAGAGTGTTATCTCCCTAATGGAATCCTGAGGTACTTGTGGGTAAAAGCTAAACCCTATATATTTCATTTTATTTTTTTAAATATTTTTTTAATTAATTTCAGAGAGGATGGAAGAGGGAGAGATAGAAACATCCATGATGAGAGAGAATCATTGATTGGCTGCCTCCTGCACACTCCCCACAGGGAATTGAGCCCGCAACCTGGGCATGTGCCCTTGACCGGAATCGAACCTGGGACCCTTTGGTCCGCAGGTTGACGCTCTACCCACTGAGCCAAACCGGCTAGGGCTAAACCCTATACATTTTATATTTATTTTCAGCTCATACTAGGTGGTTAACAAATAACTGAATTGAATTGACATGATTTTCAAGACATATGTTCAGTCTCTTTAAATGTCTCCTAAAACAGTGGTCGCCAACTTTCAGACCTCACGAACCACCAGTGCTCCATGGACCACCAGTTGGTGACTGCTGTCCTAGAAGGTCATTGCCATGTTCTCCAATAGAATATTCATTGATGTAGAGACAACTGAGATGGGCTGGTCCATGTCTCCTTTGTCCATGTCTTCCCAACAGACCCTCAGCATCCTGGATGAGAGTGTGAAGATGCTTAAAGAGCGTCCAGGGATGGCGGAAGTCCCTCAGCAGCAGATGGGTGTTCCTGTGGTAAAATTGGAGAAAGAGTTGCCATGGGGCAGGGGAAGGGAGGATCCTAGTCCTGAGACTTTTCGGCTGAGGTTTCGGCAGTTCCGCTACCAGGAGGCAGCTGGTCCCCAGGAAGCCCTCAGGAAACTCCAAGAGCTCTGTCGCCAGTGGCTGAGGCCTGAGCTGCACACCAAGGAGCAGATCCTGGAGCTGCTGGTGCTGGAGCAGTTCCTGACCATCCTGCCCCGGGAGTTCTATGCCTGGATTCGGGAGCATGGCCCAGAGAGTGGCAAGGCCCTAGTGGCCATGGTGGAGGACTTCACAGAGAGAGCACTGGAGGCCAAGGCGGTGGGTGAGAAGGGTGTCTTGGGTCTGGTTTTGTTGGTGTGGAGAGAGGAGATTTAAAGAATTGGAAGGTTTGTGGAAGCGTGGGAGTAGATGAGGTGCAGAATCTCTCTCTGTTCCTGTACTCCCACATGTACTTTTTGGGGGGGTGGGGGTGGGTGAAGGGTAGCAGTGGAGTTTACAGCAAGAAAAGCCATTCCCAGGGATTCCGTTTTGGTCATCAGGGCAGAAACCTGACCAGATGTTCCTGTGAGCCTCAGACCAAAAAAGGCAGTTGTGGTGGATTCCAAGGTCCCTCCTAGACCCTGTCTTCTTTAGGCAGAGCTGAGGTGGGAATGCAGGGAAGTCTGCTTGATGGATATTCTTATTGAGGAGAGTTGTCTGTAATGGTGCTGTTTCCACATCTGGGACGTCGGCTCAAATGGCTCACATAGCGGTTCTGTAGTGGTGGTCTGGTGACACCGAGTAACTGCACCGCAGATGCTTCCTTAGACTCTGGTCATGTCTCTGTCACTCTCTAATACAGCCACCTGATTTTTGGGAAAGAAGAGAGTGACTTTTTTTACTAGCTAAAACAAAATATTTTAAAACAAAATATTTTTATTGATTTCAGAGAGGAAGGGGGAGGAGAGAGAGATAGAAACATCAATGATGAGAGAATCATTGACCAGCTGCCTCCCGCACGTCCCACACCAGGAATCGAGCCCACAATCCAGGCATGTGCCCCCACCGGGAATCGAATTGTGATCTCCTGGTACATAGGTGGACTCTCAACCACTGAGCCATGCTGGCCAGGCTCACTAGCTAATTTGTTGCAGAGTTTAGGCTTTGTATTTTTTTACTTTCATTATCTGCAACTGGGGAATTTTTTTCTAGTAGTGAGACAATATTTTGGCTCTTTGTGATGTTATTCATGGTAGGATTTGACCTATATTGAGGCAGACAGGACCCTTATAAAATGGCATGGATACATAAAAGTTGCTTAGAGCTTGAGAAAGGAGTTTAGCTTCCTTTTCACCTTCTCACTGATGTCCTGGCGAAGAGCTGAGCCACCTGCCCCTTTCCCCTGAAGCTGGAATGATTCTTTTATTGCCTCTTTCTTTAGGTTTTATTTAACTCCCTTCATAACAAGGCCTCATTCTAAATAGGTTTTGGGGCCTGTTCTTAGGTTCCATGCCACGTGCAGGGAGAGCAGGAGGAGACAGCACTTTGCAGAGGCCCTTGGGAAGCAGGTGTCCACCTGGGACCAGTGGAGGTCAAGCCTGAGTGGGGGATGCCCCATGGGGAAGGTGTTCAAGGCCTAGACCAAGGCACTGAGGAGCAGCTCAATCAGGACCCTGGTGCTGCGACACAGGCCTTCCAGGAGCCAGGTAAGACGCAAACAGTAAGGAAGTAAGGGCACAGTAAGGGTGCTTTGTGCCCTCCCCCACCCCTTTCCTTTACAAACCCAGCAATTGGTAAACTACGTGCAAGGTGTAATTCTGAGTTTTTCTGGCTACTTCCTTGACTTCAGTAGGAGAGAGATGAAGTGAAATACCTTCACTCTTTGATTTTATCAGGCAGTATCTGGGATCATGCTCTCTTGTCATTTGTCTCTATTTCCTCACATCCTTTCTAGAAACCGTCAGGAAATAAGCAGCTGACATGTAGAGATACTTGTAAGTTAGCAGACCAACCACATCCCTAAAAGTCATGTGTGACTTTATTGTATTACTGAATCTCAAAGGGAATTATTTCCAGCTTAGGGAGCCTCCATAGTCCTGAAGGGACAGGGTGTATTGCGTTGGGACCATTTTCTCAGCTGAGAACAGTGTAGGGTACACCCAGACCCCTATCTGTCTGGAGTCTTTGGGTTCTGGGGTTCTGTGAATCAGCAGTGGATACCTTTGAATGAGCTAACTGTAAGATAGCACTAATCCTGCTCATGTTTTTTTCTATCTGCTCAGCTGTTCCAATTCTTCAGGCTGGTCCTGCCCTCCCCACAGTGAACACTAGAGACCAAGAGATGGCAGTTGGGTTCCTCACAGCTGGGTCCCAGGTGAGCTGTGCCTCTGCCCTTCTGGTGATCGTGATGTAGCTTTGAATGAGGTTCACTTTCCCCAGGATTTCTATGCACAACAGGCCTCCAACCACAAAGTGGAATTATTCTACCTTTCTTGTCCTGACGGGCTTTGTTCTCCACTTCACCAACCTCAGTTGTTAATTTGTACTGAGCCTATACCTTTTGGTCCAGGCATAAGGCTTACTTCCCTTTTTTGTATTACTCTCTGAGTTGTTTTAATTGACCCATTATTACTCTTTTAATAGTGAGGAGGAAGGCATTGTTGATAGAAACCCATAGGCCTGATCTAGGCTGTGGTGGTTGGTCAGGAGATCAGTAACCCTTTGTGGATAGTCTTTGTGGATACTTTGCTGCTGTTCTTCCTCTGGACCTCTCCACCCCCCACGTCAGCAGGAGTGTAGCTGACTGAGGGTTGGGGCCTCAGGAGTGCTGAGCAGAGTGGTCTGTCTGGCCCCTACTTAAGACCAAAACCGGGAGTTTTGGTCTTGTTTGCACTTCTTAGCCTGCCATGAGTCGGGGTAACTAGAGCAAAGATGGGGCACTCTTGCCACAGTGTAAGTATCTTCTATGAGATTACCAGGGAGGAGGGATTTCCAGGGTGGCACATTTCCTTGAAAGGGACAGTGAGTCTTAAAGAGTTCATTGTAGAAGGAAAAATGTCATTTGGCAAAAAAAAAAAAAAAAGAAAGAAAGAAAAAGTAAAAAAGAGAAGTAAGTCAGGTCTGATGTAGCTAAAGCAGAATTGGGTAAGATTTGATGCCTGTGTCATTTCCTATTCTGTTTTCTATGAACAAGGTTTGGAGAAAATACAGAATGACACCAGTGTGTTTTAATTTGGTCAGACCCTCCTTGTCTACCATAATAGTTCTTTATGGTATCATGAATGGCAATGCATTTATTTTAACAAGGCATTATTAAGACAGAGCTTGCCTAATGTTTACTTATTTCTGAGGGAAAATTAGTTCGAGCTGAAGGGGTAAATAGCAGCTCTCAGGCTTGATCAAGCTTGATGATTGAGTGGAGGAGATTGGAAAGTAGAAATTGGATACTGTGTTTAGTGGGTACAAACTGAGCATCTGCAGCAGAAACTTAGAAATAAAATGGCTCAAACAAGTCCATTATTCTGTCATTAAATTGTCTAGAGGCAGGTACTTCTGCTCCCAAAGCCAGCTGGGGACACTGGTTCCTTGCATCTTTTGCTCTGTTCTTTCCTAAAGTTTTGGCCCCTGTGGTCTCTATGTTTTTGGTTTGCTCCTACTTCGGGATCATTTCTTTACTCACAGCAGTCTCCTTTTGTTTCAGGGGTTGGGACCATTTAAAGATATGGCTCTGCCCTTCCCAGAGGAAGAGTGGAGGCATGTGACCCCAGCCCAGATAGACTGCTTTGGGGAATACGTGGAACCACAGGACTGTTCAGGTAAGACTGTTTCCATCCCACAGGTAAGAAACTGAGGCATTTTGGAAGCTACAACCTTGCCCCAGATTTCAGAATCTGGTGCTACTGACAAAGGAAGGGGGTTTCATGGAGATGAGTAAACAGGACCAGAGAAAGAACATGACCAAGGCTGTGAGAACTGGCTAGGCACATTCCTGTGTCAGGAGAGGAGCAGGCAAGGGCAAGAAAACACAAGGTAGTTATTCCGTTTGTGATGAGACAGGTTGGTCATTAGGATCCTCTCAGCATCTAATCTGTGTCCATCATTGAAGGGTACTGAGGGCTTGAGATCAAGAGAAAAGCAGCAAAAGATGGGACCTCTGATCTCGTTCATTCAGCATGTATTTATTGAGTGCCCCCTGTGTCGGTCACTTATTAGTAGCTTTGTGTTAGAGAGAACTAATATACCTGAAACCTTTGGAGCATGTAGAGTGTCTAGAGGAGGGCATGAGGAAGCACGGTAGAATTTTAGAGATAGGAGGTGTTGGAGTGCACCTGTGTCACTGAGCAAGCAGAGCCTCCATTTGGGCTCTCTCATGTGGTGGCTGGGTTTTACCCGAGGTGAGAGCTGGGAGAACTTGGTCGTCATGAACATGAAAAAGCTCATAGGAGGCAGAGTAGCAGGAGGGAAGAGTTAGCAGGGTGAAGGCCCTGCTGGGAAAGCCAGCAGAGGGTACTATAGGGGCTTGGAGACTTGCAAGAGAAGAATAGTGTGCAAAATCTCTGGGCTGAATGGGGAGCACAGTGGGGACAGGAAAAGAAATGTGGTTGGCCTTTCCTTTGTTTTGTCTAATTCTCCCCCCCGCCCCCTTTAGAACACTGTTTCTTGGCATTATGAGATAATAAATTTGGCAAGCATGGTAGTGTTAGATATTCTTATTAGTTGTATAAATATTATTAAGTAAATAGAGGCCCGGTGCATGAAAATTCATGCACTGGAGGGGGTTGTCCCTCAACCCAGCCTGCCCCCTCTCACAGTCTGGAAACCCTTGGGTGGGAGGCGACTCGGCGATCAGGGAAAGGCGACACCCCCATCACACCTCTGCTGCTGCCACTGCTGGCAGTGCAAGCCTCAGCCGGCCCTGGTCACCTGAGCCTTGGGTGGCCCTGGGCGGCTGGGCAGCTGACATCCGAGGCTTGCCTGCGCCTCGGGCTGGCCCTGGGCGGTTGGGGGGCTGAGGGGACTGGGGGACTCCAGAGGCCTTGCCATGCACCTGCTGCCCCGGCGGGGCTGAGGGGACTGAGTGCTGCCATCTTGTGGCTGTGGGCGCCGCTGTCTTTGAGGGCGAGGCATCAATTAGCATATTCCCTCCTTATTGGCTGTGGACGCCACCATCTTTGTGATGGTGTGAGGGTCAATTAGCATATTCCCTCTTTATTAGATAGGATTCCTTTATGAGTCAGTAAAGTAATCGTTCATTTATTCACCCAAAAATCTTTATTTGGCATTTACTATGTGGCCAACACTCAGTCACAATGAAGAGTTAAAAATAAAGGTGCTTGCCTCTGTGATCTTAGCAGTCCTATGAAGACCCCAAGTACCTGTAATAATACTCATTATGGAGTAGTGTAAGGGGCACTAGAGGATGGGGCTCAAGAGAACTGGGTCCAGTGCAAGGTTGTTACACCATGAGAAAGAGATGTAAGATTCCTAAATGGTGGAGGATGTGGAAACCCTCAGAGATAACTGCCCAGTGCAGGGCCTTGTGTAGCATGTCTCAAATGGAGGTTCAGTAGGGCCTTGACTTATGAGTTTAATTCGTTCCGAGACCGAGCTCGTTAACTCAAATTACTCTATCAACTCAATGCAAAAAATCGGCCGAGGGACAGCTGATATCTCAAAAAACTCGTTAGTCGGGACACTCGTAAGTCAAGGCCCCACTCTACCATCATTCTAGTGTCTTACTTCCTGCCAGGAATGTACCTCTGTGAGTGATGTGACTGTGTGGGGGAAGGATTCTGCCCTCGTGTTCCCAGAGGGTTTTTACTGGCCATTTCTGACTGTATGTTGTCCTCTTATCCACTCATTATTTCAGAACAACCCAACCACTTCCCTAAGCATTTATGTTGAGGCCGGGTGAGATGAAATTCTGTTTCCCAGGCATACCATCTGCTAGCCATCTCAACCTTCAGGTCTTCCTGAGATTCATTCCCAAGTAGTTACTGCTCTTGCAGTGATAGCTTTGTACACTGAGAAAATAAACATAAAGCCCTGGCTGGGTAGCTGAGTTGGTTAGAGTGTCTTCCCCATACATTAAGCTTGCAGATTTGATTCCTGTTATCAATGTATAAATAAGTGGAACAACAAATCTGATTTTTCTCTGGGTCATGTATTGCATTTAGTTTTAATTTTACTATTTAGAACACCTCAAAATTGGAAACTAGCCAAATGAACATCAGTGAAACGAAGAAATAGGTTGGAATATAATCTTACACTGTAATACTATACACAGTGAAAAAGAATGTAGTGTAACTATAGCTACAAACCATGATATGAGTAAATCTCACGAGCGTGCTACTGTTGAGTGGAAGCCAGAAACAATGTGTGAATCAATTATGTAGAGTTCAAGAACAGGCAGATATACTTTATGGTGATAAAAGTCTGGATAGCACATACCCTGAGGGCAGTATATAGTCACTGAAGGCGTTGGGAAAGGAATTTCTGAGGGCTGGTAATGTTTGTTGAACTGGATGCTGTTTACGAGATTGTGTTCATTATGAAAATTCTTTGAGTGCTACATTTATGTTTTGTACACTAACTTTCTTGATAAGTTTATGAAACAAAAGAATACATCAGAGGTGATAGCTGTGTTCTTCATATTTATCAAATCAGGAAGTATGTAATTTCTGTGTTGTTTTGCTAAAAAGTATATTTTTATTGATTTCAGAGAGGAAGGGAGAGATATAAGAGAGAAACATCAGTGATGAGAGAGAATCATCTATTGACTGCCTCCTGCATGTCTCTTAACTGGGGATCGAGCCCACAATCCAGGCATGTGCCCTGACTGGGAATCGATCTGTGATCTCCCGGTTTGTAGGTCGGCGTTCAACCACTGAGCCAGATAGGCTGGGCAATTTCTGTGTTTTTTTTGTGTCTGTGTTTTTTAAAAAAATCTTTGAATGACTTGCCTAAAAGGATTTTTTTTTCCTGTTTAAGCACCACTTGCCATTTCTCTCTTGGCTTCTTTGCTACCTATTAATTTTTCTCATCTTTTTTCTTTTCCCCTTCCTCTGTTCTTCTATAAACAGTTGTTCTGTTAATTTAGAGAGTGTAAGAGGGATCAGAGGAAGGACTTCTAGAAGGGGCAAGACATTTCAGTAGCATTCATAGGCATTTCAGTCTTACTAAAGATGTTATGGTAGAGGTGGTCTGGTATAAGAATGTCAATGACAAACGGGGTTCATTTGTTCATCCAGCAGTCATTAAGCACCTTTCATTAAGCAGGTTTATAATCATTGAGGAAGGCAAAACATTTGGATGAATATAAAGTAGCATTTACAGTGAGGTCATATATAAGTAAGTGCAAAATAAGCAAAGTGCTAATTGAATACATATGTGCTGAAGAGACCCATGGTGAGAGAATAACCAGGGTGTGTGTTTTTTTAAAATACTAGAGGCCCGGTGCACAAAAATTTGTGCACTCGGCGGGAAGGGGGGGGGGGTCTCTCAGCCTGGCCTGTGCCCTCTCGCAGTCTGGGACCCCTTGGGAGATAACGCTGTGCTGGCTTAGGCCTGCTCCTGGGTGGCAGAG
>NW_006284711.1:126714-129274 GCF_000327345.1 Myotis davidii | reverse complement strand
ACAGAGAGGAAAGAAGAGAGATAGTTAGAAACATCGATGAGAGAGAAACATCGACCAGCTGCCTCCTGCACACTCCCCACTGAGGATGTCCCCACAACCAAGGTACATGCCCCTGACCGGAATCGAACCTGGGACCTTTCAGTCCGCAGGCTGACGCTCTATCCACTGAGCCAAACCGGTTTCGGCGGGTGTGTTTTTTTTAGAGGAAATCGTTGAATTAGATTTTGAAGGAAATGAAAATATCTGAATTAGAAAGTTAAGTGAGAAGACATTAAAATTTGGTAGACTACTCTGTGAAAAGGCATGGAAGTTATTTTAGTTCAGGCTGCTACACCAGAATACTAAAGACTGGATGAGATGAGTGGATAAAAAAGCTGTAGTACATTTATACCATGGAATAGTATGCAGCAGTGAAAAAGAAGACTCTCTTACCCTTTGAGACAGCATGGAGGGACCTGGAGAGTATCATGCTAAGTGAAATAAGTCAGTCAGAGAAAGACAAGTATCATATGATCTCACTCATATGTAGAATCTAAGTAACAAAATAAACTGATGAACAGAGTAGATCAAGAGACATGGAAGCATGGAACAGAGTGTAGAATCTTGGATGGAAGCAGGGGTAGCGGGGAGGGGAGGTAGGGGGAGGAGGGAGGTAATCAACCAAGGACCTTGTATGCATATATGTATGGCCCTAGACACAGACAATGAGGTGGTGAGGGCATGGGCGGGTGGGGGTGAGTGGGCCGGAGGGGGTCAATGTGGGAAAAATGGGGACATATGGAATACTTCCAACAATAAAGAATTATTTTAAAAAAGCAACTAAATATAAATCTTAAAAAAAAAAGACTGGGTGATTTAAACAATGGACATTTATTTCTCACAGTTCTGGGGGCTGGGAAGTCCCAAGATCAAGGTGTCAGCAGACACCTTGCTGGCTTCCTGGCTTGCAGACAGCACCCTTCTTGACTGTCCTCTTGGCAGAGAGAGGGAGTGGGAGGGGAGAAGAGAGATCTGTATATCTTCCTCTTTTTTATAAGGATTAGTCTCACTATGAGGGATCTTGGCCACATGACCTCTGTGTTTGTTCAGAGAAGCTCTGGTTTCTCCCCACTTCTTATAGCAACATATTGGGCTTAGGGCTTTAACCTGTGAATTTGGGGTGGGGGTGGGGGACACACAGACATTCAGTCCATGACAGGTGGAAAGAAGTAAAGGAAAGTCTGGCTTTAGGGTCAAAGAATATAAAACATATTGAGGTTAGTGGTCAATTGAAAAAAAGAAAGAATTAGTTCTAACATAAATTAATCTTTTTTAAAAATTACAGATGCCTCACATTCTCCCTCCCCCCAGCCTTCACCACAGTTGTCTTTGCCCATGGGCTGTGCACATAAGTTCTTTGTCTCATCTCTTCATCTTCTTTTATGGAGTCCCCACCATCCCCCTTCACTCTGACATTTGTCAGTCTGTTCCATGTATCCATGCCTCTGGTTCTGTTTTATTCGTCAGTTTATTTTGTTCATTAGATTCCACACACTAGTGAAATTATAGGTATTTGTCTCTCTCTGATTGGCTTATTTTGTTTAGCATAATAATCTTCAGGTCCATCGTGAGGTCACAAAGGGTGAGTGTTCCTTTTTTACAGCCGAGTAGCAGTCCGTTGTGTAAATGTATCACAGCCTTTTTGTCCACTCTTCCACTGGTGGACGTTTGTGTTGTTTCCAGATCTTCACTATTGTAAATAACATTTCTGTGAACATAGGGGTGCATATATCCTTTCTGATTGGTGTTTCGGGATTCTTAGGATATATACCCAGAAGTGGGATTGCTGGGTCAAAAGGCAGTTTCATTTTTAATTTTTTGAGGAAACTCCATACTGTTTTCCACAGTGGCTGTACCATACCATTCTGCATTAACATAAATTTACTTTCATTGCTGTTACAGAATCAGTATGTATCTCCTTTGTCCTATAGGCATTGGGAGCAAGGAAAAAGAGGCCAAAATCCAGCAGGCAGACCTCAAGGGGACGCTTGCTCAGGGGACCTCAGAGAGGTTTGGGGAAGCTGCTCTCCAGAGCCCTGAGCTTGGAAGAACCTGTGAGCAGGAGCCTGGTAATTCTGTGGGAAACATGCCAGGGCCTCCTCCTCCCCAGCATGGCATCCTACCTGTACCTGATGACCTCAAGACTCACAGCTCCTTCTGGAAGCCTTTTCAGTGCCCTGAGTGTGGAAAAGGCTTCAGTCGGAGCTCAAATCTCGTAAGACACCAGCGAACCCATGAAGAAGAAAAATCCTATGGCTGTGTTGAGTGTGGGAAAGGGTTTACTCTGAGAGAGTACCTCATGAAGCACCAGAGAACCCACCTGGGAAAGAGACCCTATGTCTGCAGTGAGTGCTGGAAAACCTTCAGTCAGAGGCACCACCTTGAGGTCCACCAGCGGAGTCACACGGGGGAGAAGCCCTACAAGTGTGGGGACTGCTGGAAAAGCTTCAGCCGGAGACAGCATCTTCAGGTGCACCGGAGAACTCACACTGGGGAGAAGCCCTACACCTGCGAGTGTGGC
>NW_006284711.1:121945-126649 GCF_000327345.1 Myotis davidii | reverse complement strand
GCGAGCCCACACCGGGGAGAAGCCGTATGGGTGCCAGGTGTGTGGTAAACGGTTCAGTAAAGGGGAGCGGCTGGTCAGACACCAGAGGATTCACACAGGGGAGAAGCCCTACCACTGTCTTGCCTGTGGGAGGAGCTTCAACCAGAGGTCCATTCTCAATCGGCACCAGAAAACTCAGCATCGCCAGGAGATTCCCGTGCAGTAAGGGTGCTCTGTGGAAATGCATCTTGTGGCTAATACAAAGTGCTGGGCAAGGCGGGACTTTCTGGGACCACCAAATGGAGGGAGACCGTTCTGGAGGATGTTATTCACCTTTACTCACTGGAGGGTTTGGAGGGGGCGTTGAGGGTTACGGGGTGCAGAAAGACACCTTGACCCATTTGTTCAAAAGGAAAAGGGCAAGGCCAGGCTCCTTTTGAGTTCCCAGAGAGCACAGCCTCTCCTGTCTCTTACCCAAGTAGTGCTAACAGTTTTTCTTACCGTCTTTTGGGGAAACAATATTCTGAGTTTTAGTTCATGTTGAGGTTGTTCTCTTTCAGTGGGATGTTCATATCCACCTCCTGAGCAAGTCTGGTAGTGAAGGCAAAATTTTGTCCATTGTTGGCAGCTTGAACTAATTTTTCTGTGGTCTGTATCCTGCCTGCCAGGACACGGACTCTTACCTACTTTCTTCCCCCCACTCTCTTTTCCATTTAACAAATATTTATTAAACACCTACGATATGCCTGGCACTGGGAAGACGGTGAATAAGACAGATGAAACCTTTTTCTCCCAGAGCTTTTGATTTAGCACTGGAAACTCACACAAAACCATTATCGTGTTCTAAGTCACATTGTGGTGAGTGCTGTGTAAGAAGATATTCTTGTACTCACGCATTCTGCCCTTCCTGCTTGGGTGCTGGATCTTTCCCTCCCTAGTCAGGATCACTCAGGCAGCCTCGTTTATTTTACTATATTTGTAGCTCCCTTTGAAACATTCTACCCTCATCTGTAAACTTTCCCCATTCCATTCCTTGTATTATAACAACTGTCCACACATTTATTAGGAAATTAATATTTTGTTACTGATCACTGAATAAACATGAGAGTATTTTTAAAAGCATTCAGTTCTGTATAAAGATCTAATTAAGTCTGAAAGGTGAACTAGTATTAATACTCTATATTTGATGGCATTTTGCAGCACATAAAATGCTTTTCTCTTTGTTCTCACTTGATTAACTTCACACATATTTATTGAGGCCCAACAATGTGCCAGAAGCACTTGTGGGTGCTTGACATATATCAGTGAATAAAATCGGAAAATCCTTGACTTCGTGGAGCTTACATTTTAGTGAATGTATTTGATCTTCAGAACCACCCAAGGTGGAATGTATGGATGCTCCCATGAACCCTGTGGACCTGGGATCTGAGCCTATGCCTTGGTCCTGTCAGCTTCTTGCCCTGAAATGCATTTGCCACCTATGTCTTGTTACTGAATAATCTCTGTCCTCAGTGCATCTAGATCCTTGTCATCTGAGGTGCTTCGGGTCTTGAATGCCAACTGAAAGTGATGAGATGGTAGCAATCTGTTTTGCATGAGTGCCAATTTAGGAAAAATAAATATGTAGGCATTTAAAAAATGCATTTCATTAAAAATGAGAAGATGCAGTATTTGTAACTGTGTTTAAGCTTTTTAAATATTATTTTGCCATCACTAAAGGGTTTTCTTTCTGGAGACCGCATAATTCACATGGACTGCACTGCAGTGTTGTAATTCTGTGCCTCTGAATGCTGTCTGCTGAGTAAATTAGTCTTTTGACTGTGTACTATAATTACAAGATGTAATTTGTCTCGTGATGCCTCTTAATATTCTTTCACTGGGATTTTCCCCCCCATTTTCCATTGTAAATAAGATAAATGGTGATGACTTCAATACAAGGAATTGCAATACTGAGTCCATTTTTTAAAATATAGATTTTATTGATTTTTTTTAAAGAGAGGAAGGGAGAGGGATAGAGAGGTAGAAACATCGATGAGAGAAACATCGATCAGCTGCCTCCACACCCCCTACTGGGGATGTACCTGCAACCAAGGTACATGCCCTTGATCGGAATTGAACCCGGGACCCTTCAGTCTGTAGGCCGATGCTCTATCCACTGAGCCAAACTGGCTAGGGCACTCAGTTCATTTTGAAACACATTACTTTATCCATTTATTGGCAGATAGTCATGGTGTTTAATTTTGATTGAGCAAATGACCTTCTGGCCCCGCAACTGTCCACTCCAGGCTACACTAACCAGGATGTATCTGAGACGTCTACAATCTGAGACTCCGGGCTGCTGCTACTTAGCAACATCGGGGTCCAGATGCAAAATCTGCTTGTTTTTTCCCTGTTTCCCAGACAAACCAGGCAAAGCTAACAGCTACTTGGCAGCCAAACCTGATGGAAGCCTCTGGCTACTGGTCTATAGTCATGCGGGCTGACCTGGCCTAGGGTTTGACTTTCTTTAGGAGGTCCGTATTCCAACGCTGGGTGAAAGCATGTGGCCTCCACGGACTGGGAGTTGTTCATCAGTGGTCTTCCAGTTTACTTGAATTAAATTGTAGATTCTCTCTGATCATACACTTAGCCAGAGAAGTCTCTGGGTTTTTAGCCAGTTGGGATCTCTTGAGAGAAGCTTGGATAAAGTCAGGCCTTGCTGTCTTCCCATTTGGGCTTCCCTGTCTGTTTAGAGACCAAAGCTTATGGACAATGTCTCAAAAGAGAATTTTCCCCATGGAAATGTAGTAGCCTTATTTTTAAATGTCAAATATTTTCTGTATATTTCTATTTAGAGATTTATTATAATAGAAAATTTCAGATGTGTATAAGTGAGTCCTCATGTATTCATCATTCTACTTTAATCAGTATAAACTCATAGCCAATCTTGCTTCATCTCTGATCTTTCCTCATCTTCCTCCCCCACTGAAGTACTTTGAAGCAAATCCCAAATGTTGTTGATAAATATTTTGGTGTGTACCTCTAAAGGGTAAGGACTCTAAAAGAATAATCACAATACTGTTATACCTAAAAAGGTAATAATTCCTTATTTCCAATTAATGTTTTTTAAAAAACCACATACTTTTTTTTTAGAACCTTTGAGTTAAGATCCAAGATCCATAATTATAATTTGTTGTTTTGTCTTTTTTTAAAAATACATTTCTTTATTGATTTCAGAGAGGAAGGGAGAAGGAGAGAGAGATAGAAACATCAATGATGAGAGAGAATCATTGATTGGCTGCCTCCTGCACACCCGCAGCCCAGGCATGTGCCCTTGGCCGGTATCGAACCTGGGACCCTTCAGTCCGCAGGCTGACGCTCTATCCACTGAGCCAAGCAGGCTAGGGCTGTTTTGTCTTCTAAGTCTAATAATCAATAGCTCCTATTTTTTTCTTCTTGAAATTCATTCACTGGGACAACTGGGTTTTTTATCCTGTAGTTTCTTACATCCTGAATTTTGTTGTTTGCATACCCATGGCATTATTTAATATTGTTCTCTGCTCTCTGTATCAAGCTAAAAACTTACAGATCTAGGGGTGTAACCAGACTCACATTTCTCATTTTACCAAGAATATATAGATGGTGGACTCAGAGGGTGCTGACATTGATGGAGAGACCACTGAAATAATAGAGGAGAGTGTGGGAAAGAGCACAACCTCTGTGACTGAGAATCAGTCCCAGTCCTGAAACTAGGTGCAACAGAAGACTGGACTGGATTCTAGATAGTTCGGAATCTCTATTCAAGAAAAAAACACGTCCCTTTTGTTTTCTTTGGAATGTTTTATTTTACCATGGCTTCTTAGGGAAATATCTTAAGTCGTAATTCTTTTGTGCTTGATAAAGAAAAGGAATGTCCTGATTTTTTGGAGGAAAAGGAAGGATTTATGCTGCCAAGTCTGTAAGGGTAGCTGAGCTGAACTTTCTGCAGTTGACCCATGTGCAGGTTGAGGAAGAGAACATTCCTATTTATTTACCTCTCAGCAAGCAGCTTCTGGGCCAGGATCAGAGTCAGTCTGAAAGGTGTTTGCCACAAGAGAATTCCTTACCCTATGCCCTTCCTTAGAAGAGCCAGAAAATCTCACAATCCATCAATAAGCAAGCTCAGTTGAAGGTCTTTCATATTTATTTATTGCTGCTCTTTCTCTTAGTCATTTTTTTTTTTACCTTGGAACCAAACTATTGTATTATTCACCATTATAGCAAACTAGAGGCCTGGTACATGAATTCTTGCACCGGTGGGGTCCGGCTGGCCTGCCCCGATCAGGGTGTATTGGGCTGGTGGGGGTGGGGGTAGGGGTCAGGGGTGGGAATGCAGGAGGTTGGCTGGCCAGGGGAAGAGGCTGCAGGTGGCTGGCCAGCCAGCCCCACCCCTGATCAGGGTGGGGGGACTGGTCGGGGGAGGGGCCGCAGGTGGTTGGCTGCCTGGCCTCGCCCCCTGGATTTTTTTTTTTACCTTGGAACCAAACTATTGTATTATTCACCATTATAGCAAACTAGAGGCCTGGTACATGAATTCTTGCACCGGTGGGGTCCCTTGGCCTGGTCCCTACAGGATCCGGCCAAAACTGGCTCTCCGAGATCCTCTGAGGGGTCCCGGATTGCGAGAGGGTGCAGACCAGGCGAGGGACCCCACCAGTGCACGATCAGGGCTGGGGAGGGACCACGGGAGGGCTCCAGGGTGTGGCT
>NW_006284711.1:103434-117530 GCF_000327345.1 Myotis davidii | reverse complement strand
CAGCCCCACCCCTGATCAGGGTGGGGGGACTGGTCGGGGGAGGGGCCGCAGGTGGTTGGCTGCCTGGCCTCGCCCCCTGGTTGAACTCCCTGTCGAGGGGACAGTTTGCATATTAACCTTTTATTATATAGGATGTATGTTAAAGGAAGATCTCCATGTTTACATCAACTTTTCTACACATTTTTACATGTTTGAGGTGAGATTTTGTTACTTTCATTGTGGTTTTATGTTAGAGACTCAGGGAAGCATAAATTCTGCCCTGGCAATCATCTCAACTCCTGGGGCTTCCAAGTAGACAATCTAAGGAACAATAGCAAACTTTGCACCAAAGTACCACTTGGTTAGTATCTGAGTTGTACCCAGTAACCTCCATCATGGGATCACTGGTAAAAAGTGAGCTGGAAAATAGTCTAGGCCTACCTTACTTCTCTCTCTCAGCTCCAGATCTGAATTGAGGACATGTGTGTGCAGGCACTGTGTGTGTGGTTGATTGGACCCCAAGTGGGGACTCCAGCCAGACACAAATAGAAGAGGACTAACCAGGGGCAGGCTGGAAGGAAGGGAGCTTCACTTCTGGATGCTGACCTTTCAGGGCACACTGCCCTTCATAAGATACGAGCCAGTGAACTCCCCGGGGTCAGACCAACCAGATTGGTAACTCTTCTTCCTTAGAGGAGGATGGGGAGATATAAAAGTATTGGCTAAGGTAAAATCATGGGGAGAAAGGCCTTAAGTGTTCTTTCTCCAAATTTAAAAAATTTGATTTGAGAGAGAAAGAGAGTGATCAATTTTTTTGTTGTTCCAGTTATTTTTTTTATCGATTTTTTTTTTAAGAGAGGAAAGGAGAGGGAGAAATAGAAACATGAATGAGAATTCCAGAGGAGAGAAATTCTGCATATCCCTTACCAGGGATTGAGCCTGCAACCTGGGCATGTGCCCTGACTGGAGACTGAACCAGCAACCTTTCGGTGACTTGGTTGCGCACAACCAACTGAACCATACTAGCCAGGACTTGTTTCAGTTATTGATGCAACCATTGGTTAATCCTTGTATGTGCCCTGACTGAGGATCAAATCTACAACCTTGATGTACTGGGATGACGCTCTAATCAACTGAACTACCTGGCCAGGCCCCAAGAAATTTTGGACTAGCAAATTTCTTAGAGAGCCATAGCCATGGTGACAACCCAGGATAATGAAGTCTGTGTTCCTCCTGCCCTCTGCATGTGCAGCCTGTCCCTGGGATTCATTCTCCTCTTCCCAGCACAGAGATCCTGAGGGGGAACTCTGCTGTCCATAGCCCACAGGATAAAGCCTTTACAGTGAACAGTTTCCTTAGAGCTCTCTTCACGTCCTTGTTTCTGAGGCAGTAAATGAAGGGGTTCAGCATGGGAGTGACCACCATATACATTATTGAAGCTAGTGAATCCTTGTCAGCTGAATGGGAAGATGAGGGGTTCAGGTAGACCCCTGTGATAGTCCCATAGAAGAGGATGACTACAGTGAGATGGGAACCACAGGTAGAAAAGGCCTTTTGTTTGCCTCTGGCAGATGGGACCTTGAGCACAGCAGACACAATGTGGACATAGGAGATGAGAATGCCAACGAAGGGGATGAGGACGATCAAGCCTCCCACCAGCAGAATCATGAGCTGGTTGAGTTGAGTGTTGGAACAGGAGAGCTGGAGCAGGGGAACGAGGTCACAAAAGAAGTAAGGGATGACGTTGCTGGCACAGAACTCCAGTCGAGCCATGAGGAGGGTGTGTAGCAGGGAGTGGAAGTTAGCGATGAGCCAGGAGCTCCCCAGTGTCAGGGCACAGATTTGCAGACTCATCATAGTGGAGTAATGCAGAGGGTGGCAGATGGCCACATAGCGGTCATAAGCCATTGCTGTCAGGAGGAAGTTGTCCATGTTGGCAAGCAAAATGCAGAAGTAGATCTGAGTTAGGCAGCCACCATAGGAAATGAACTGAGTCTGCATCTGGATGTTCACAAGCATCTTGGGGACTGTGGCGGAGATGAAGCAGAAATCCACCAGGGAGAGGTTACTGAGGAAGAAGTACATGGGCGTGTGGAGGTGAGAGTCTGAGACAATGGCCAGGATGATGAGCAGGTTCCCTGCTGCCCCAATCAGGTACATGACCAGGAAGAGCCCGAAGATCAGCTCCTGCCTCTCAGGCTGGCTGGAGAGCCCTAGGAGGATGAACGCAGAGGTGCTCGTGTGGTTCCCTTTCTCCATGGTCAACTAGTCCTGCTGGGAGATCCAGACCAGGCACAGGCTTTAACGATAGTGGAAGTGCCCATGCCTCCCTCCCTCCTTCAAATAATACCTCAACTCACAGCTGGTCACATCTGTGTGTTCATTTGGTACAAACCCCAAAGAAGGCTCTTCACCTTTCAAAGGAAAGTCCTATGGCTACAACAGATCCCAAAGTCAGGGTTTTAATAATTTCATCACCAAAATGCTGCTGATCCTAGACCCCACAGAACTCCATCTCCCATCCCTTTAAAGAGAATCCTTGTGACATATAGCCAGATACTTAGTGGTGGTAACAATGAGGGGGTTACTGAGGGTGCTTTAGCCCCTTGAATTTCCATCATACTTTCTTTGATATGAGTAACTAATGTCTCAACATTAAGAAAAAAGATATGGAAATATAGTTTCTTCCTAATCCTGATAAGATTACCACCTGAAGGCCATTTCTGTACAGAATTTTGGAACCACCGTGGTGCATATGTAGAACCAGAGGGTGTTATTTGTATATAAACTCCTTCCCCTTGAATATTTTGTCTCCCCACCCACAGAGAGCCCAGGGCTCAGGGTGCTCTGGCTGCCACTCGTCACTGACTCTGGGTCACCTTGATCCTGGTGATGATGCTTGGGGATGGAGTAGGTCAGGGCAAACCTAGACAGAAGAGCCTGCTGACTGGGACAGTTCAGCCAGCCCTTCTGTCTGGGCTTACCCAGGAAGGGACTCTGCCTCTGGAGGGTGAGAGTTGCTCCTGTAGATAACAAAGATAAATCACAGGTATAACATTGCCCAAAGTAACAGCTGGAAACAGGGCAACATGGGGACCCTACTAAATTGGAGTTTAAAATAGTTCAGTGCAAGCTCAGATAAAGTTTTGTTAGATATAATATAAATTATTTTTCACTGCTTCACAAGCTATAGTGAGAATTTGGGTCCTATAAGAATATAAATCAGAAAGAGGGAGGGGAGAAAGAAAGAATTTGAGTTAGCGTGCCAACTAGTGATAGGGAACCACTGATGGCGGAAAAGCTATGGCAGTGCAGTGATGGCCCATCTGGAAACTGGGCAGGGAATAATAAGGGGGAAACTGTCTTAGGAGGCTGACATTACCCACACTGCCTTTTTGCTGAGGTAGAGCCTGCTTGGAGAAAAGGAACTTACCAGTACACTTGGGGAGGGTATTGGGGGAGATGGAGATTTCGACTATGCAGCGGTCCCAATTGAGGTCTTCACCTGTGTTGAGAGCTATTCCTTAGCATGGGAGATAAATGACTCATTTTGAATTAATGCTTTACTGATTTGATTTCTTCCCCCCGCCCCGCTGCTTTTGTAATCCTCACCCAAGGATACCCTTTCATGGATGAGAGAGAGAGAGAGAGAGAGAGAGAGAGAGAGAAACATTAATGTGAGAGAAACATTGATTGCTTCCTGTACACACACCAATTGTGGGGAGCTGGGGATCAAATCTGCAACCAGGCATATGTGCTGACCTCGAATTGAACCCTCAGCCTTCTTGGTGTATGGGACAATGTCCACCCAACTGAGCCACCTGGATGGGGCAACTTGATTTTTTTTTTTTTTTTTTTTTTTTAGGGATTCAAGTGTTTGGTGACACAGAGGCAGAAATCTTTGAGTAAAGGACACATGTAAGATAGAAATGCAGGAGCCTAAGAGGAGGGAAATCTATTTGGTGAAAAGTAAAAACGAAGGGAAACATTCAATATGGTTGAGATCTTCATTTGATCAGTTCTGACTAAAAGAGCTCTTTATTGGGTTATGTGAGAGAAAAGAAAACAATAAAGAACATTTTTCTCACTCCTAAGAAGCTTCTAGTCAAATGTAAAACTTTCACATAGGAAATAGCCCTTAGACCAGGGAGGTGACATTTATTGAGTACCTACTGTATGGCATAATAGGGGGCTCGGCAAGTGCATGTATTTAATTTAACCCTAACAACAACCTGTGTAAGATAGGAATTATTATTATTATATAGATGAATAAACTGAGACTGGAAGTGTTTAAATAATTTCCCCAAAGACATCAAGATTTGATTCCAGGTCCGTCTGATTTCAAAGCGGTGCTCCTTCAATTTCACTTTAAGAAGTACGACTGGCTTGACTGGTGTGGCTCAGTGTTTGAGCATCAACCTAGGAACCAGGAGGTTACGGTTTGATTCCCGGTCAGGGCGCATGCCCAGGTTGGGGGCTCGAGGCAGCCAATCAATGATTCACTCTCATCATTGATATTTTTATCTCTCCCTGTCCCTCTGAAATCAATAAAAATATTTATACATATAAAAAATGCTATTGGGTAAACTTAAACTTGGAGCATCTGGGGAAATGGGTCAGGGATTCCTGGAGTGGCCAGTGTTGGGACAGGAGAAAGGGAATGTACAGCAGGGATGTGGTGGAAGAGGATCACCTATACTGAGGAGAGAGGACTTGTTTGTGTGGCTGCATGTAGGTTCTGAGACTGACCAAAGCTTGTGAACGGGAGCCGCAGGACGTATAGTCTAAAAACTCTGACCCTTCATTGATTATATTCCTTTGAAATCAGGGTGACTCCATCTTTCTTTTCCTTGCAATCTTCCCACTTCCCCAAAGATATGGAAGAAGAAAATTTTCTTGTTACTATTTCTCACTTGTTAGGAAAATAGTTTTCCCAAGTACTCCTATTTCAAGAAAATAAAGCTAAGAGAATCTAATGTAAAACCAAAAAGATTTCCCCCCTAGCTTCTGGATCATTCCTGTCAGCATGCAAGCAGCTCCCAGTTAAAAAAAAAAATCTACCCTTCACCCACATTTTCCTCTAGCTGTTAGCTCATTTCTCTGCTCCCCGCTTCCACAAAAGTCCTCCAAATGTGGCCAGGACTCACTCTCCAGTTCCCCTCTTTCCATCCTCTCCTGAAGTTCCCTTGTCAAGGCTGCCATTGCTACCTCTGAGGTTAGTTCTCCGGCTCCGTTTTACCGAAACCAACAAGCCAGAGTTGGCATAGTTTGGCACTTGACCCATCTTCAGATACTTTCTTCACTTGGTTTTGAAGCACAGTTTTGTTTTGGCATCTCGCCTACCTTACTGGTTACTTGCTCTTTTTGTCTTTTGCTCATTCTCATTCTTCTGATCTCTAGCTGTTGAAATGCCCCATTGACTTCTTGATTTACACTCATTCCTTAAGTAGTCTCATTACTCCCAAAGCTTTAAATACCATCCAAATGTCTATCTCCAGTTTGGGATTTGTCCCCTTGAATCTCAAACTTATTTATGCCTAACTGCCTATTCTCCTTATCCACTTGGATGTCTAACAGGCATCTCAAACTTGTCCAAAACTGTCTCCCTGGTCTTCCAGTCCTCAAACCTGCTACTTCCTTAGTCATCCCCATCTTATTCTAATTGCTTAAGCCAAAACCTTGGCACTATCCTTAACTCCTCTTTTTAAAAAACTGTCCTCATCCAGTATATTGGCAAATCTTGTCATCTCTTTCTATGAAATATATCCAAAATGGGACCACTTTCTCTGTGTTGTCTGCTACATTCGTGGCCCCCAAATCATTATTTACTTCCAGATTAGTGCAGTAGTCTCTTAAATGGGCTCCCTGTTTATATCCTTGTCCCATCTCCAACAGTTTCTACATAGCAACCAGAGTGAACATGAAGAAATATGTCAGACCATGTCAATTCTCTGTTCAAAATCCTCTAATGGCTTCTCATCTCAGTCAGAACAAAACTCAAAGACCTTGCCAAATTTTTTGGGGCAATGGATGACTCACACCTCTGCCCTCTCCCTGATCTCACTCCTATTGCCCCTCACTTTCTGTATGCCCCTCACTGTTTCTGGACACATCAAGCATGTTCCTACCTCTGAGCCTTTTAACTTGTTACCCATCTGCTTGGAATTCCCTTCCTTCATTTCATTCTGATTTCTGCTCAAATATTGTCTCTGTTAAGGGTTTCCCCCTACCACCTATCTAAAATAGTACTCCTATCTCTGTCCCTCCCTTTATTTTTATTCTAGTCATTTAGTAATGTCTGTCTGTCTGTCTGTCTGTCTATCTATCTATCTATCTATCTATCTATCTATCTATCTATCTACCTATCTACCTATCTATCTATCTGTCTATCTATCTTCTGTTTCTCTAGAACATAAGCTCATTAGAACAGGAACTTTATTTTTATGTATTCCTCTATCCCCAGTTTCTAGAACTATGCCTGGACTATACGAGAAACTCGTATAGTTTTTATACCATTGTTGTTGAATGAATGGATAACTGCTCTTAATTGTCCCCTTTGTGACCTATGTTTTTGAGATTGGGAGAAACCTTTGGGGATATTTTATATATTTGTAAGTAGCCAAAGGTGCGAAAAGAATTAAAGAATGTAAATATAATACGAAAAAATATAAAATAGTTTCTAAAAGGGCATTTGATGCCAATGAAGAAAATTTTCTGACTTTTCAAGAACCAATAATTAACTTAGTAATAAATTTAAAAACAAAGAAAATTATAACAATAATCTGTAAAATGGATAGAGTAATAATATCTGCTTAGCAGGGTTATTGTGAGGACTAAATGAGAAAATACCCATAATGTGCATATAACAGTGCATTGCATATAGTAAGCACCCAGTTAAAATGCCTATTATTATTACTATCATTTTTTAAAATTCATTTTTAGAGGAAAATATGATTTTAAATCCAAACTAAACAAAGACAATGAAAGGAACATTTTAGACCAATTTAATTTTAGACATAGGTGCAAATGCCCCAAATAAAGTATCTGCAAATGAAAAAACCAACAAATTAAAAGAATTAGCTATTAAACTCAAAGAACTCTATTAACTTAGTTTATCACAAACAAAATATCAACATAATGTAATTAGATTCAGATAAAGCATCCAGATAAATTTATCATCACTTTATAGATTAAAACTCTGAAAACATTAGGTGTGTTTTTCTTAATATGATAAACTGTGTGCTTTAAAACAAGAGTCAACAGCATGTTTATTGAAGACAAACTTTTTTCCTAAAAAGAAGAACAAGATTTGGGTGTTCTCTGTTATCATTCCTTATTTAATATTTCACTAGAAATGCTGTTAATGGCTACCTGAAAAGAAAAAAGAAATAAAAACATAGCTGTTATGCAAAGTGTCTTATAACTAAGCTATTAAAATAAGTGAAGTCATCACTAAGAATAAGTTAGCGGGGCAAAGTTGCAGGCTGTAATATCACATAAAAATCAGTAAATTGCTTACTGGCATATAAAAAATAAATAACCACCCCTCAAAAAAGGAATTGAAAAGGGTGGTTTCATTGCCCTTATGATAAAATTGAATATTTGGATTTTAATTAAACTTGGAAAACATAAATATTTGTTCAAAAAAGTATAATGTATAAATAAAGGAATTGTAAGATATAAATAGATTCTAATAGATTTAAATATACTCAGATGACCATGCTTTCCAATAAGGGTATAGATATGTTATTATTAGGAATAAATTAATAAGTATACACTCTATACCAATCACTATACTAAGTATTTAAATATTAGCTTTTAAATTCTACCCCAATCTCAAGAGGTAGGAAGTATTATCTAATTTACAGAGCTTTACAGGGATTAAGTAAATGTATATAATTGTAGGAATTTTACATTGAGGACCTTAGAGCAGGAAACAAATCAGATGGAAAAAGAAGATAATTTATTCAAAGACATTTGTTGAAACATTGTTCCTAAATTTAAAAAGGATTTAAAACAACCAAAGGTTCAAAATAATAGGAGAATATCTTTGCAACTATGATGTTTCAATGCAGTGGAATACTATACAGATGTTAAAATTAAAAGAATGGGTTGATTTATGGATATTTGTCCATGACACAGACTTCAAAGCAGAACATAAGATAACGTGCACATACAGACGACATCTATGCCAGAACGTTTGTACATTCACCAAGTAAAATGTTAATTTGGAAGGTAATGGGAACAGTTGGAGGTTTAATTTTGCTCGTTTTTTTTCTCTCCTGCTAAATTGCTTACATTCAACATGATGTAAAAATTAGGCCACTGTAGGGAGTCAACTGCTGTTTTTCTGAGCCTGTCTTAGTGCCAGCAAACATATTCAGATTTCTCTGCCAAAGATAAGCATTAGATAAGGTTGGAAATGCTGGCAAGGCCTCTATGGTCAGGAGGGAGGGCAGGGGCTGAGAGAAGTTGTCCAGGAATGTAATCCTGTGTGATTTTAGTAAGTCTGTACTCTGCTTTCTTGTCTGTAAAGTGAAGGGTTTGGATCACTGCTTGATTTCCAAGTCCCCTACTGGTCTGTGTTTCTGCTTATCTTTGAGATGTGGGGGAGGAGGAGATGTCTTTAGGCTTAAATATTTTGGGGCGTTGAGAGAGGAGTGTCTCCTCCTGTACCTGCATTGGCACTGACCTGTCCAGTTGGTTTGACTTCTGCCAATCCTGCCCAAGGAAACTACCTCCTCCAGAGTTGCTTCTTCTGGCTAAGGAAAGGCAGACGGCAAACAAGCCGCCTACAGCCAGAGACAAAACCCTGGGCCCAATGGAAAGCAAGATGAGGAGCAAGCCTTTGGGTGGAAGACAGGGTGAACAAGGAGGCTAAGAGAACAGGGCTCCATTCCCCAAGTGTTGGGTCAAGGAGAGGTGTGTGGGCCTCACACTTAGTTTATTTGCAGGGCTATCCTGGGCCTCTAGGGATCAATAACTAATGGGCATTGTTAAAAATAAATGTGCAGTAATTGCCTTGGGTCTGGTTGGGCCCAATTCTCCTGAGCTCCAGACATATTATCTCCTTAGTGTTTTTCTACTGGAAAGTTATTGCTTTCAGTGGTTTAATTTGCTACTTTTGTCTACAGGGAAAATCTTAATATTTTCTTGCTTTTAATTTGCATTCCGGGGAATTTATCTTGTTTCTTCAATCAGATCAGAACTTCAGTGTTCATGTTGATGGTCATTTAAAAACATTGTAATAAAATGCACATAACACCAAATTTACCATCTTAACCATTTTGAAGTATACAGTTCAGTAGTGTCAAGTACATTCATTATATATATATATATTTCAGAGAAGAAGGGAGAGGAAGAGAGAGATAGAGACATCAATGATGAGAGGGAGTCATTGATCCCCTGCCTCCTGCACACCCCCTACTGGGGATCAAGCCCACAACCTGGGCATGTTCCCTGACCAGGAATCGAACCAGTGACCTCCTTGTTCATAGGTCAATGCTCAACCACTGAGCCACACTGGCTAGGCTCAAGTACATTCATTCCAATCTCCAGAACACTTTTCATCTTCTGAATCTGAAACCCTGTACCTATTAAATAACTCCTCATTCCTCACTCCTCCTAGCCCCTGACAACTACCATTTTATTCTCTGTTTCTATGAATCTGACTACTCTAGATACCTTACATAAGCAGAATTATATGGTATTTGTCTTTTGTGACTGGATTATTTTATTTAGTATAATGTTCTCCATCAGTGTTGCAGCATGTGCCAGGATTTCCTTCCTTTTTAAGGATGAATAATATCCCATTGTATAGATATCATAAATTTTGTTTATTTATTCATCTGTTGATAGACATTTTGGTTGCTCCCACCTTTTGGCTACTGTGAATAATGCTGCTATGAACATGGGTGTACAATATCTGGTCAAGTTCCTGCTTTCAAGTCCTTTAAGTATAAACCCAGAAGTGAAATTTCTGGGTCATTTGGTGGTTCTATTTTTAATTTTTGAGAACCACTATACTGTTTTCTATAGCAGATGTACCATTTTGCATTCTCACCTACAGTGCACAGGGCTCTAATTTATTCACATCCTCACCAAGTCTTACTGTTTTCTGTTTTTTCTTATTGAAGTTTATTAGGCACAAAGAAGTAAATCTGCAGAAGGAACATCAATAAATACAAAACACATGTAAAGCTTTGGGAGAGCCACAGCCCACAGTGTCAGAGAGACTATATGAGGATGGTAGGGGCATTATGACTTGGCTCCCTCTACATATGAATTTATAGTCAAGGAGCTAAACCTTTGTCCTACTAGAGGAAACTCAGTGCACCAGCACAAATTCAAAGGCCGTAAATTCAGTGGTAGGTCTCCAGTAATGAAGTGATGCCAGATTCCTCCCTAAAAGTGATTTTTTTTGTTTCTGTTCATTTCTTCCCTCTGTAAATAATTGCATCTTTTATTTCTATCATAGTGGTTCAGAACATGAATGCATGAATACCTCATCAGGACAGTAGTTCACTCTGAAGGTAGAATTGCCTGTTTAGGGCCTTCTTAGTCATGATAAGTAAAATCTTGTAATTACTTGATAAACTGGGAGGGAGGTGGAGTGGATATTCTTTCTATCTATCTATCTATCTATCTATCATCTATCTGAATATGTATAGTCTGTGGTACAATTCCATGCACTATTTACTATGTATAATTATCCAAGTTGTAGTACTGGCTAAAGTATTTATTTGTGTTGTTAACCATACACTGTTTACTATGTACATTTGCCCAAGTTTTGTTACTAAATGGAAGTATAAAATTGATCTCATCTAGATTTCTGGTCAAGAAACATAGGTTTATGTTCAAGTGCTCTTCCCACACCAAACTTAGTTCAGCAGCAAAATATATATTTTAAATGAAATGAAGCAGAGCAAATAATTTTGTGTCAACTTGACTGGGCCATGGGATGCTTAAATATTTGTTTAAACATAATTCTGGATATGTCTATGTAGATGTTTCCATATAAAATGAACATTTGATCAGCAGACTGAGTAGAGAGATAACCCTCCCAAAGGTAGATGGGTTTCAGTCTATTGAAGGCCTGGATAGAACAAAAAGGGAGATAAGAAACTCTGTGATATGTCTGTTTGCATTCCTAAAAGGCAATTGTGTATTATAGTAAATAAAAGCAGATGGGAACGGATACTTAGTGGAACTTGGTCCCTTGTACCAAGATCACAACTGGCTTCCCCCATAATTACCAAATTTATATTTCTTGTCCTGTGTATTAATTTGCGCGTTAGCTCTTCTCCAAGTCTTTGAACCCGAGGCCACGTGGGCCGTCTGTTTGCATTCCTAAAAGGCAATTGTGTATTATAGTAAATAAAAGCAGATGGGAACGGATACTTAGTGGAACTTGGTCCCTTGTACCAAGATCACAACTGGCTTCCCCCATAATTACCAAATTTATATTTCTTGTCCTGTGTATTAATTTGCGCGTTAGCTCTTCTCCAAGTCTTTGAACCCGAGGCCACGTGGGCCGTGGCTTCACATTTGGTTCCCTTGAACTGGGACTTGGAGAAAAAGAATTCACCAGAGCGGAAAAAGAAATCACCAGATTGGTAGTGGAAGATTAACTGCGTGCAAAACTCATGCTAGCTGCAGAAGCCTACAGATCTGTAAGTGCTCGAGTAATTTCTTTTGTTTCAGCCAGATCATAATGGGGAAGAATTTGTTGAAAGGGGAGAGACTTTCTTGTAAACTTTTGGCTTGCATGCTCAAGGATAAGGGAATTGTAGTGTCAGAAGATCTTCTTTTACAGTTTCTACAAATTATTATAGAATATAATTCATGGTTTTCTGACGAGGGTACATTGGATGCTGTATGTTGGGAAAGAATAGGTCAAAACTTGAAAGAAGCTCAGCAGCAAGGGAAAAGCTTGCCTCCAAATTGTTTCTCCTGTGGAAAACGGTATTGCATTTGCTAGAGCCTTTCAGAGAAGAAAGACCTCCTCCCTTTGCACCCTCCGCTCCTAAAGGGAAGCATAAAGATAAATTGGAGGAGTTGCCTTCATGTCCTGATTCTGAAACATTTAAATCGCCACTAATAGGATCACCTATGCAAAGAGCTATCTGAGAAGGATTAAAGGACATGACAATGGAGGATAGACTTGCTTTTCCTATTATACAGGTAGTTAACCCACAATTCCCAAATCCTATATAATAAAGAGGTAATATGCAAGTTAACCCTCACGCCCTCACAAGATGGCTACCTATGACCAGGCCAGTGGGGGGTTAGTGAGGGACGACCAAACAACTGAACAGCAGGCTGCATGGGGCTACCAGGCTGGCGGGGGGGCCGTGAGGGGTGACCTGAGGGGCAACTAGGCCAGCAGGGGGGTCAGTTGGTGGTGACCAGGTCAGCGGGAGGGGGCAGTTAGGGGTGACCAGGCTGGCAGAGGGGGGTAGTTGGGGGTAACCAGGCTGGCAGGGAAGGGGCAGTTGGAGGTGACCTAGCTGGCAGTGGGCGGCAGTTAGGAGCGACCAGGCCGGCACACAGAGGCAGTGAGGGGCGATCAGACCAGCAAGCGGGGGGCAGTTAGGGGCAACCAGGCAGGCAGGTGAGCAATTAGGAGCCAGTAGTCCAGGATTGTGAGGGGGATGTCTGACTGCTGGTTTAGGCCCAATCCCCGGGGATTGGGCCTAAACTGGCAGTTGGACATCCCACAAGGGATCCGGGATTGGAGATGGTGCAGGCTGGGCTAAGGGGAACCTCCCCTCCCCCCATGCATGAATTTCGTGCACTGGGCCTCTAATCAAATAATAAGGCAGCAAGAAAGATTTGACTTTAAAATGATAAAGGCCTTGCGTGATAGTGTAATACAAAATGGCCTTAATGCTCTATTTACTGGAGAAATTATAACTAATATTTCGGATGCATTCCTAGCTCCTTATGGTTGGTATTCTCTAGCCCGTGAAACTCTGGATAAAGGAGATTATTTGCTCTGGAAGGGAGAATTTTTAGAGAAATGTCAAGAACAAGCTTCTTCAAATCTCAGACAGAATGTTCCCATAACCTTTGAGATGCTTGCAGGACAGCGGCAATTTAGTGATGTGCAAAATCAGCTCCAATACATCCAACAGGCGTATGAGCAAATTAGACTTTGTGGAAGAAAAGCTTGATTGATTTTACCAGCAAAAGGGGAACCTGAGGGAGCCTTTAGTACAGTGATGGCGAACCTATGACACGCATGTCAGAGGTGACACGCAAACTCATTTTTTTGGTTGATATTTCTTTGTTAAATGGCATTTAAATATATAAAATAAATATCAAAAATATAAGTCTGTTTTACTATGGTTGCAAATATCAAAAAATTTCTATATGTGACACGGCACCAGAGTTAAGTTAGCGTTTTTCAAAATGCTGACATGCCGAGCTCAAAACGTTTGCCATCACAGCTTTAGTAAGTGCATACAGGGGCCCACTGAATCATTCTCTGATTTTCTAGCTTGCCTCACTTGAGCAGTGAGATAGCAGATTCAACATGAGACAGCAGGAGACATTTTGACTCAGCAATTAGCTTATGAAAATGCCAATGCTGATTGTAAGAAATGTAACATAACAGAAATGATTCAAGCATGTCAGAATGTGGGGTCAGGCATTTTTCAGGCAAGCTTATTAGCTGCTGCAATTACAACGAGAAACAAATCATGTTTCAACTGTGGACAGAAGGGACATTTTAAAAAGGAATGTAAGCAACCAAAAAGGACACAAAGTGGTGCTCTAGAAGGCGTGAGCATTCCGCCTCCCAATTCAGTAATGCAGGTCTGTGCCCCAGATGTCAAAAAGGAAATCACTGGACCAACCAATGTAGATCTAAATTTCATAGAAATGGCCATCCATTAAATCAAGACATAGGAAATGGCCAGACGCAGGGAAATGGCCGGAGGGGCTTCCCCCAGTCCCATTATTAAATAAGGGGAAGTTCCACCCTGCCAGGACCACAGTAGATTCCGTTCAACTCACTCCAGGAAGTGCTGGCTTAGATCTCAATAGTGTAATAACAATCCCCCTGATCCCCAATATGGCTAGACAAGTTGTTCCTACAGCAATTTGGGGACCTG
>NW_006284711.1:80686-103327 GCF_000327345.1 Myotis davidii | reverse complement strand
ATTCAGACTACGAGGGAGAAATCAAGGTAATATTAGAATGCAAACATATTATGCTAATTACTCCAGGTCAAAGAATTGCTCAGCTCCTGCTTTTACCTTATATTCAGCAAGGTGAAGTTATAAATAGGAAGAGAGGAACACAAGGATTTGGAAGCTCAGATATATATTGGATACAGGAAATTAGCAAGACCCCTCCTATAAGAATAGAGGGAATACTGTTTAAAGGTTTAGTAGACACTGGAGCAGATGTTAGTGTTATCAGTCAAGAATTCTGGCCTCCAAGTTGGTCCATGGTAGAAGCTATCGGCTCTGTTACGGGAGTTGGAGTCCCTGATAACACGCAACCCAGCGCTGCAGTGTTAAAGTGGCAAGAGGAGGAAGAACAAACAGGATGGTTTCAGCCCTATATAGTCTCCGGAATTGCAGTCAATTTATGGAGCTGAGACATTTTAGAAGGTTTATAAGCTTGTATTATTACCGGCAAGGGACAACAGTTAATAACTCAGATGGAATATCAAGCTGGTCAAGGTTTAGACAGTGATGGCGAACCTTTTGAGCTTGGCGTGCCAGCATTTTGAAAAACGCTAACTTAACTCTGGTGCCGTGTCACATATAGAAATTTTTTGATATTTGCAACCATAGTAAAACAAAGATTTATATTTTTGATATTTATTTTATACATTTAAATGCCATTTAACAAAGAAAAATCAACCCAAAAAATGAGTTCTCGTGTCACCTCTGAGACGCATGTCATAGGTTTGCCATCACTGGTTTAGGAAAAGATAATCAGGGGATTAAAGAACCCATTCAGGCCAAAGGACACACAGGAAAACAACGATTAGAATATCAGCCTTTTTAGGAGTGGTCACTGCTCAATCTCCTCATCCCCATGCTGAGCCTATACAATGGAAAGATGATAGACCTATATGGGTGAATCAGTGGCCATTAACCAAGGAGAAATTAAGTCATATTCATGAATTAATATAGGAACAAGTAGAGGCTGGTTATATAGGACCTTCCAATAGTCCTTGGAATACTCTTATATTTACAATCCCTAAGAAGGCAATAGGAAAATAGCGATTGTTACATGACCTTAGAGCCATTAACGCTACTATGCATACCATGGGAGCTTTGCAGCCTGGACTCCCAGCTCTTTCACAAATCCCTCTAGAGTGGTCTCTTATAATAGTAGATCTTAAGGATTGTTTCTTCACCATTCCCTTGGCACCACAAGATAAACAAAGATTTGCCTTTTCAGTGCCATCTATTAATAATATAGAGCCTAAGAAAAGATATCAATGGAAAGTTTTGCCTCAAGGAATGGCCAATAGCCATATAGCCCTACTTTATGTCAAAAATACGTAGCTTAAGCTATTCAGCCTTTAAGGGACAAATATTCCCAGTGTGATATTGTCTATTACATGGATGACTTGCTCCTAGCGAGTTCACGGGAAGAACAGACTTTAGCAATGTTTTCTCAATTAGAAAAGGAACTTCCTAAATGGGGCTTAAAAATTGCTCCAGAAAATGTACAGAAAGAAATGCTTTTCAAATATCTAGGTACCATAATTAAAAACCAATGTATTCATAAGGTGGAAATACAAAAAGATTGCCTTAAAACCTTAAATGACTTTCAAAAATTATTAGGGGACATTAATTGGTTAAGACTTTATCTAAAAGTCTCTACAGGAGAGATGACAAATTTATTTAATATACTTAGAGGTGACTCTAATCTTTCCTCACCCAGTGTACTGACAGATGAAGCTAGAAAGGAGTTACGAAGAATTGAGCAGGCAATCTCCTTAGTCCAAGTGGCACGGTTACTGCCTGAATTGCCTTTATTGGGACAGATTAATCCTACTGCAAGTAGTCCCACTGGAGTCATCTTCCAAAATAAAAACTCTCTTGCTATTATTTTTTAAAAATATATTTTATTGATTTTTTACAAAGAGGAAGAGAGAGTTAGAAACATCGATGAGAGAGAAACATAGATCAGACACCCCCGGCACACTCCCCACTGGGGATATGCCCGCAACCAAGGTACATGCCCTTGACCAGAATCGAACCTGGGACCCTTGAGTCCGCAGGCGGACGCTCTATCCGCTGAGCCAAACCAGTCAGGGCTCTCTTGCTATTATTGAATGGGTCCACCTAGGACAGTGGTTGGCAAACCGTGGCTCACGAGCCACATGCGGCTCTTTGGCCCCTTGAGTGTGGCTCTTCCACAAAAAACCACGTGCGGGTGCGCACGTACAGTGCGATTGAAACTTTGTGGCCCATGTGCAGAAGTCAGTTTTTGGCCTGGGCAGGTCTATTTTGAAGAAGTGGCGTTAGAAGAAGTGGGGGGTGTCAGTCGGTCGGTCGGGCATCGGGAGACGCGGCGCAGGCGTACCCTAATTAACTTAATAACAATGTACCTACCTATATAGTTTGAGTTTAAAAAATGTGGCTCTCAAAAGAAATTTCAATCGTTGTACTGTTGATATTTAGCTCTGTTGACTAATGAGGTTGCTGACCACTGACCTAGGACATCAATCCTCTAAAACTGGAGTTACATATATAGAACTTATAGCTCAGTTGATATTTCAACTTAGCGCTGCTGACAGAGGAGAAGAACCCAAATGCATTTACCTTCCCCTCACTGGGAAGCAATTAGAAATGTTATTTCAGACTGATTTAAATGGGCAAATTGGACTGAGTGGATATTCAGGAGAACTTAGTTGTCACCTATTAAAAGACAAATTATTACAATTTCTATATTATACCCCTATTATTATACCAAAAAATATGGGATGGGGCCACAACATTAGTACAGAAAGCAAAACAGAATATCAAGGAATATCCCACTTGCATGTTACATCTACCTCAAGGGCCTAACACAGGAATTAACCCTAGAGGTTTGCTAAGGGACCATATCTGGCAAATGGATGTAACACATTATATTCCCTTTGGACGCCATGGGGCATTGCATGTCTCTGTAGACACCTTTTCAAAAGTCCTATGGACTACTGCATCTACAGGGGAAACGGCAAAACAGGTTATTAATCATTGCATAGCTGCTTTTGCCGTCATGGGAATTCCAACAATTATTAAAACTGATAATGGGCCTGCTTACATAAGCTGTCATTTCCAGCAATTTTGTAAAAAGTGGAAAATTCAGCACATTACAGGAATATCATATAACTCCCAGGGTCAGGCCATTATTGAATGCCAACATCAGCGGCTAAAATCGCAACTTGCAAAACTATAAGGAGGGATTATGATGGAGAAATCACCTGTGGGTAGGCTGCACCAAGCCTTAATTACTTTAAATTTTTTCACTTGTGATGCTGATAGCAAGACACTCATGGAGTTACTCTGGTGTCAGAATAAAACAAAGGAAAGTGGTCTAGTTAAATGGAAAGATCCCGAGTCTGATTTATGGAAGGGACCCGACCCATTGCGAACATTTGGTCGAGGATATGCTTGTATATTTCCAGAAAATTTCTCCAAACCTGTGTGGATTCCCACAAGAAATATTAATCATACCACATGGATCCAAGAGAGGAACTGGCCAGATTAATGAGGACCTTGCACCTGGAGCCACAACTTGCAGCTGCAGACAATCTTCTACCCCAACCACAGACAGCAGCAGCCCCAGGCAACACACTGAAGATAAGGAGTGGGAGAAGAACATGGTGGACAATGAACAGCCCAGAGATGACTTGGGGAGTGATAAAGAAAACAGTCCAGAAAGCTGAACGAATTTGTGAAGAGACCAAAAGCCCAAGAACACCTGAAAATGTCTTTCTTGCCAAGCTGGCCGTCACCAGCTGTGTGGTAATCTCACCAAGGGCTAATGGGGAGTCCTCCCTGGATAAAATCCCTTATGTGGCTGATCCCCGCCTAGTATAGTAAGTATATGGGCAAAGTATAATTACACGGGTGTCCCCACCCAGCTTCCCTTTTTATATGACGCAGAATCAAACTACTGCTCCTTTATGTGTAGAATTAAAGAGAGGTTTTTCTGTCTAGAGTCTAAAGACTCTAGACAGGCGTGGGCAAACTTTTTGACTCGAGGGCCACAATGGGTTCTTAAACTGGACCGGAGGGCTGGAACAAAAGCATGGATGGAGTGTTTGTGTGAACTAATATAAATTCAAAGTAAACATCATTACATAAAAGGGTACGGTCTTTTTTATCAATAGTTTTATTCATTTTAAACGGGCAGGATTCTGCCCGCGGGCCGTAGTTTGCCCACGGCTGCGTCTAGCATCAACACCAAAGGAAGGGGAAGCAGAAAACCTATATGCAATTACTATCACTGCTTGCTCCTGGGAGAGGCAGAAAATTTAACATTACTAAGACCTCCCCCCACTAGGCCATTATGTAAAAAGTCTTATGAATGGCACCCACCAGCAGCAAACTTAAGAACAGTTTTTTCTTTTGTGGATTAAAGCCCCTAAGGATTTGTTTACAGTAATAATCACACCCGGAAAAGGAAGGGGACCGCATCCTACCTATATTTTAAAGCTACTCACTCCATCTCACAGTATGGAGGAGGATTTGTTTAATCTCAATTACAGCATGATAATTGGCCGCTGCAAAACACACAATGGAAATCAGCTGCTGCACTTGCACTGATAAATACCTTGTACTATCCTTATAGTCGACATTTTTTACGAATGTCTGCAGTGTGGCCCAAGGCAGACTGCCTCTGAGGCACAGCCATTGAAAGAGGCTTGGGCTGTGCTCCAGTGGGGCAGAGTCTTAGGGAGTTACCAGGGTGGGCAAGTGGGTGTTCACCAGATTAATGCAGATTCTGATTTTGCATTAGCCTGACCCTGTAGGCTGTGTGTGTGTGTGTGCTCAACACAGGAACAATGGCTTCTGCCCCTCTAGCCCTCTTCCCGAAACCTCATAATTCAATTTCTCCCTGTGTGGCCTGGTGATTTCCAAGCTCTGTCCTTTTGCTGAAGCTTCTAAGAGTGAGCGTTGAAGTCTGTTCACAGGAGTGAGTGAGTTTGTGCATGGGCCTTATAAGAGGAACTCGGGGTTCTCAGCAGCCCTCCTTTCATTCAGATGGAATCCCTGTTGATTTTTACAACCAGATATTGTGGGGACTCCTCTTCCTAGCACTGGTACTTTGGGCTGAGAAGCTCAATACGGGGCTAGAACCCCTAGTTCCGCAGCAGGGACCTCCACACCTAGATATCCCTCCTGATTCTCAACTGCCACATGTGGGTGTGGGACAGCCAGTTTTGCATCTCCACTCCTCCTATCAGTATGTATGTATGTATTTAGGTTAATACTCACCAGAGGATATTTTTCCCATTAAAACATGGTGCCTATCATTTCTTTCATCAGCAGGTTAAAATAAAATCACAAAAATGGTGTCTACTAGCATTTTTGTTTCTGGATAAAGTCCTTGTAGGTTACTGCCTCTCTAGCTGCCTCTTTAAAGTTAGTAAATAGGGTTCCCTCTCCTAGGGCCTAAGAGCTTGTCACACTCATGTTTTTGTGCTGGATCTCAGGGTGTGTGGGTTTGTGTGCAAGCTCTTTAAGAGCAGTTTCTCCATTCCCTACAGTTCTTTTGATCCTGGTCTTAATCCCCGTGGTTTTTTTTTTGTTTGTTTTTTTGTTTTCACAACCAGACATTCTGGAGACTCATTTTTTCAGTGTCAGCCCCAAGAATTGGGGTATCTGGTGTGGAGCCCTTCATTCCTCAAGGGAGAGTTCCTTTTTTAGAAGGGAGGGATCTCTCCCACCTGTGGGTCACTGCATCTGGGGTGGTGTCCCAGGCAAGGCTGTATCTCTGCCCCTCCTGTAATTCTCAATGCATCTCATTTTTTCTTTTATTGTGAAGGCACTATTCTTCTAGTTCAAATAATTTTTTTTTCTTTTAAAAAATATATTTTATTGATTTTTTTTACAGAGAGGAAAGGGAGAGGGATAGAGAGTTAGAAACATCGATGAGAGAGAAACATCGATCAGCTGCCTCCTGCACACTTCCTACTGGGGATGTGCCCGCAACCAAGGTACATGCCCTTGACCAGAATCGAACCTGGGACCCTTGAGTCCACAGGCCGATGCTCTATCCACTGAGCCAAACCAGTTAGGGCAAATTTTTTTTTCTGTGTAGCTGTAAATCTGTTGTGTCCTTGGGAGGCGGTAAGCTCAGGGTCTTTCTATGCTAATCATCTTGAACCCTTCTCCTGTCAGATATTTTCTATTACAGTGGACATACATTATTTCATTAGTTTCAGGTGTACAACTCTCAGGGATTTTTGATCATGCTTATCATGATGATGAGATGCTTTATTAAAACCTGAGGATCTGGAGATGTAACTGCCTGAATTGATTACTGTATTTCTGCTGTGGAGAAAAATAACAGCCCTGAGTCACTGCTTTTTGTTCATATATTCATTAATATGTTTAATATAGTTCTGTCCCTAGAGCAATGTTTTTTTACTTCTTTTATATTGTACTTCACTTAAACTTAGATTCTTTGGACATAGCTGAATTTCAGTGTGAACCCGAGTTCTTGAGAAGATAGATGGAGGTAAGTTCCTTTAGAAGTAAATGTTGTAAGCGAACCCATGTGTTGGTTGCATTAAATTGAGTTCTTTCAGTCATTGTATGCATATAGCAGTTTTGCAATAAGGGAAAAATATAATGGGAGGAGTGACTGTTGAATGAGTAACCTCCTCTAGCTGAGTTCTATGCTTTTGTCTTTTAAATCCTATAATATACCTAAAAGAGAGAGATTAGAAGGCAGGGTGGTGGCTAAGATCAGTAGCCAGATGGAACATGTTGCAACTCAAATCAATTCACCAATGACAACACTAGCTGATATTTTCCTACAGCACAATCTCACTGGCATTTTCCTTGTTAAACATTAAACGATGAACTGAACTTTGCACATGAATCTTAGGACGCACGTTCCTGTTATAATCAGGTTTGTTCAGGTAGGTTGAGAGTATAAACTTAGTTCACTCAAGGAACACTCTATTATGTGACTAGAGGCCCAGGGCATGAATTTGTGTGGGGGACTGGGGGGAGAAAAGGGGAAGAGGGGCCACAGGAGGTTGGCCCCGGTTCCTAGGAGGGAGCCGGCTCTTGGCCCCCTGGGAAAGGGGCCACACCGACAACCAGTTCCCTGTCCCAGCCTAGGGCCCAAAGGTGCCTGTTGCCAGGCCGGATGCAGAAGGAATGGATGCCAGATGCCGCTGCCATCAGTGCCCTGCCACTGTGCGGTTCCCTGCCTCTCCCCCTCCTCCTTCCCTCGCTGCAGCGCCACCACCTCAGTGGACAGGCGGCCCCCAGGGAAGGGAGAGGACGGGAGCGAGACAAACACTTGTGTTGAGAGTGACTTTCAATAGCTTACAGCAAGGGAGCTGCTCTGCTACGTAAGAAACCCCAACCCAGAAGCAGGTCCTCTACGAATGGTTTAGCACCAGGGGCCGATGGGGGCTGGCCCGTGGTGGGGAGGGACCATGGGCCCTTGGCTGGCTGCGGGAGGTTGGCTGTGGGAGCGCACTGACCACCAGGGTGGGCAGCTCCTGCATTGAGCGTCTGCCCCATCATGGTCAGTGCACGTCATAGCAAATGGTCGACAGGTCATTCCAGTCATTCCGGTCGTTTGGTTGTAATGGTCGCTTAGGCTTTTATATATATAGATTGCCACTAAAAGTCAAGATTTCTTTAGCAGTTTCAATTCTCTCAGAATATATACAATGAGGTTGAACTTAAAAGGATGTTATTTGCATTCCCCAAAATTATATTCACCAAAGTAAAAGACCTGTGATAGTTGAGTGAAACATAATAAGTTCATACCCATTAAATTATCTGAGGACTTTAATCAATAAAACCCAATGCTTATGAAGTTACCTTAGCAATAACAGAAGCCAGAAATTTTCAAATACCTCTCAGGAAAAAGGCAGGGACTGTGTAACATTCCCTTACTACTGTAATAGAAATGGATTCTCCTTCCCCACCCCTCTACACTGTAACTCAAAACCATACAAAAATAAAGTTTTCCAGTAAATGTAAATATATATAAACAAATATAAAATTCTATATTTATTATAATTTTGGTTTGTGACTCCACTTTTTATTCTATTAACATGCCAAGTTGAGATCATAGTTTTAAATATTCAACAAGGATTATACCAGTGAGGCAGTGCTGTAGGAAAATATCAAACAGTGTTGTCATTGGTGAGTTGATTTGAGTTCCAACATGTCCCATCGACTACTGATCTTAGCCACCACCCTGCCTTCTATTTTCTAGGTCTGCTACTTTGGAAATTCTGAACTCAGCTCAGAGAAACCTAGTACCTGGGCATTGGGAACATCCCTATATTACAGGAAGTTAAACGTGGAAGGGTCCTGCCAGTGGTCAAATAAGCGAATGGCAGATTGGAGTGGGATCATGGGTCTGGACTCCCAAGATGACTTCCTCCCAATATAATACAATTCCAATTGTGCCTTTATTTCCTCTATAATCTTATGTCTGATCTGAGCTGCCATTTCCTTCTCTCCAATCCCTGCCTTCAATGCATAGGAGGTTCATAGGTCACTGTGTGACTCAGAGACTCTCTGCGGCCCTTGACTACATTCTTAGAAGGAATGCTCAGCCTCAATTTATAAAGCTCTTCTAGATGAAACTGATGGGAGGTCTTGTCCTTTGGCATTATAATATTCTGACATCGGTTTTCCACCTCTGTTTGAAAAGAGCTGATCCAGAAGGTCAGACTTGACCCTTTGGCATATCTTGGAGTGCTGACTCACCTGCTGCCCTATTTATTACTGCTCCGTCTTTCATCTTCTAGCCATACCCTCTGTTTTAAGCTAGCAATTCTGTGTTATCTACATGCAAGGACTTTGACCTCCAGAGCGGTGCTGGATTCCATAGAGAGAGCTGTGGGCTCTTGGAAGTGGCTCAAAGAAGGCTCTGGAATGGGAGGTGAGGGCAGCATCAGCAGTTGGCAGGCCAGGAGGCAAGCACTGAACATAAGAGACCCTCACTATCATCCAGTTGGATAAGCATGTCTTCCTAACCTCTCTTGCTCTTGCCAGGCATGGTGCTTGACAGAGAAATAAAAAACAGTCCTGGCTAGTGTGACTCGGTTGGAGTGTTGTCCCATACACCAAAAGGTTGTGGATTTGACTCATATTCAGGGCACATACCCAATTTGCAGGTTTGATCCCTCCTTGAGACCCTTATGGGAGGCAACCAATGGAAGTTTCTCTCTCACATTGATGTTTCTCTCTCTTTCCTCCTCTCTCTCCCCCCTTTTCTTTCCCTTCCTCTTTCTAAAATCAATAAAAAAATATCCTTGTGTGATAGATTAGAAATTATGTCTGTATGACTCCTAAGCCTGTCCCATTTCTACAATTTTAAGCAGTTTCAGGGGAAAACCTCTGGTTGTTGGTCAAGAGACCTAAGTTCTAGATTTAGTTCTTCCTCCACATCATTGTGTGGCTGGGCAGATCCCTTGGTAATCTTGGTCTAATCTCATTTGCATTATCACCTCAGGGTTTTGCAAAAGCTATTCTCTTTGCATGGGATGTTTTCCCTCCCGTTTCTCTCTGTGCTAGATGTACTGAAGACCACACTCAGTTTTGGTGATTTGCTAGGACTCACTGAATTCAGTAAAGCTGATTTTGATTTATCACAGCAAAAAAGACAACAGATTAAAATCAGCAAAGGTAAAAGGCACCTAGGACCCAAACTTCCAGTGTTCCCCTCCCCATGTACAGACAGCCCTACTCTCTCATCAACAATGCGTAACAGTATGTGTGAAATTTTGCCAACCAGGGAGGCTCACTGGAGCCTTGCTGTCCTGGTTTTTTATTGAGTGCCCATGTGACTGACCTTCGTGATTCAGTCTCTACAGCCTGGCCCAAGACCCCACCATAGTTCACACTGTGGGCATAAACTATCTGGTTTGTCCCATTGCCAACAGGTACTCAAAGAAACCCTTATTGATAACATATTCCGAAGACTTAAAGGTTATTTTCCTAGAGTTGGTCAGGATCAATCCTTTCTATGGAATGTGCAGGGTTCGGACAATTCAGGCATGTTGAGTTAACCCTTTGCTGCACACTCTCAGAGCACTTTCTTGTTATTCAAGACTCAGCACAAAGAGATTTTTGCCAACCAACCATTCTGAGCTTCCCTCCCTCACTTCCTATCATTTTGCTGTGGTGTATTTTCATCATTGCTCTTCTGAATGCCATATATTTTCTTGTTTGTTTATGATCTACCTCTTCCTTCTAGAATGCAAATTCTTTAAGAGTAGAAACTTTGTTGATCATGTTGTACCTCAAATGCCAAAAGCAGATAATGGTAAAGAATAGGCACTTAATAAATTTTTTTTTTTATGAATGAAGGAATCTGGATAGAAACATACTGATTGATGATATCGTTTCTAGTTTTAAATTACAATTAACCAAATTAATCAATTTGTATCTTTTTAACTAGATTTTGAGTTCTTACAGGGAAAGACTTTTTTATGTTGATTCCACTTGAAAGTTCTCAAGGCTGTGTTAGGCAAGAGCAGGTGTCTGAGAAATGCTTATTGAGTGCAGGACTTCTTGTGTGTCCCACGCCCCTCGTGACTCCCCAGGGCTTTCCATACATTCTTTCTTCTCTTCCTGTTTATTGTGCTAAGTGAAATAAGCCAGTTGGAGAAAGTCATGCTGCTCACCTCACCTGCAGTTCCTCCCATTATTTGGAGCTCTTTTGTAATGAGCTGGTACTTTCCAAGATGACAAGCATGCCTCTCACTTAAGTGCTGTGGCTCTCTGCTGGAAGACTCTAGGTCCTACTAAGAGGAATTTCAGAAGGTGCCCACTAGAAGTGCTTCTTACTTGAGCGCCACCCCCCTTTTTTGTCACAGCATGTTTGAATGTCACATATGTTAGTGTCCTAGGGCTGCCATAGCAACGCAGCACAAGCTGGGTAGCTTAAAACAACAGAAATTTCATTTGAGTGACAAGATCAATAGGGGTCAAAGCCAAGTGTTACCATCATCCCCTTTGCCAGTGATTTGTCCAGGAGTAGACATGTGACCCCCAGTTCCAGCCAATGGGCATAAAGAAAAATCTTTGAAGTGCTTCTGTGAAACCCATGATAAGAAGTGTGTGGGGAGAGAACTCCTTGTACCCCCACCTCCCCTTCCTGTGTTTTCCTATTTTCTTATGAAGATGTGATACTCAGAGCCGTAGCAGTCATCTTGCAGCCACAGGGTAGATACTCTTAGGATACCAGAGTTGAAAGAGTAAAAGAGTTTTATTTTTGATGACATCATTGCACCAATCCTGGCACTGTCTACCTACAAGAATCCTTATTTTGGGAAATAATTAAATGTCATTGTTGCTGCTTAATTCATCATTTATCTATTACTTGAACCAGAGACATCTTTTCCAATGTCATTGATCATCTCTGCCTCTTCATATTTTCATGTGTACTTGAAATAAACTTTTATTGCCTAAGGTCATCAAAGGTCACCTAAGCATATATCTGCTCTTTGCAACGCAAAAGAAACTAACTACCTTGAAAGAAACTACCTATCTTTATCTCTGTGTGGTGTCGGGGGCATGCATGCAGGCTATTCAAGTTAGTTCAGAGAACTGAAGTCAAGATCAAGCTGTTGGAAGGTTGATTCCTTCTGAGATCTCTGATTGGCTTGCAGATGGCTGTCTTCTCCCAGTTTCTTCACATGGTCTCCCCTCTGTATCTGTCTGTGTACCAATTGCCTCTTCTTATAAGGATGCCAGTCCTGTTGTGTTAGTTCCCACCCATATGACCTCACTTAACCTTAATTCCTGCTTTAAAGGTTCTTTCTCCAGCTGCAGTCATATTCTGAGGTACTAGGAGTTGGGACTTCAACATAAGGATTTTGGGGGCGGGGGAAGGAGACACAATTCTGCCTGTAATAGGACCTGAGACAGCCTATAGAACCTGCATGTGGCAGTCACAGGAAGACTAAAGGGACCTCCCCACCGCAGTGAGCATGCACTCTCATCAAGGCTGGGTGGAGGGTGAGGCTGGGGCCTGGGTGCCAGTGAGAAAGGCCCAGGTCAGAAAAGGCTCCCAGGCCTGACAGAGCCACAAATGCAGCAGCGGACCCTTGAGGACCCTCTGTAGAACCAGGGAAGGGAGCAGTCTCCTGCAAGGTCTAGGGTGAGGTGAAGATTTGAGGCCCACTTTTCCATTCTCATAGGTCATACCGCCAAACATTTGGGGATTTTCTAACACCTGCTGTTAGGAGGTCCATTTGGAACTCAAACACATGGCTAGTCAAGGTCAGCAGGGAGGCTCTTGTCTAGGCTTCTGTTTAGATCCACAAACATTTTCTTTTTTTTTTTATAGGAGAGGTGAGACTCCAAATTCATGAAACCTAATTTTTTGTAAAAATATATTTTATTGATTTTCTACAGAGAGGAATAGAGAGAGTTAGAAACATCGATCAGCTGCTTCCTGCACACCCCCTACTGGGGATGTGCCCGCAACCAAGGTACATGCCCTTGGCCGGAATTGAACCTGGGACCATTCAGTTCACAGGCTGACACTCTATCCACTGAGCCAAACCAGCTAGGGCTAGATCCACAAACATTTTCTGCCCCCAACTCTGTGTCAGGGATGAGACATTCCCAGGTTAGCGGGCAGAGCAGACTGATTCAATGTGGTGGGAGGTTAGCCTGGTGTTTTAGAGTGAAGAGAAGGAGCATTTTGCTCCAGAGGAAGCTGGAAGGAGCTGACATTTATTTGAGGCTTTTACATTTTTCTTTTGAAAAATCAGATTTAGAGACATACATGCTTTAAAATGTAAAACAGTACTATAAGATCTATAACGAAACTACTGGCACTTTGCCCTACCTGATCCCCCCTCAGTTTTTCCCTCCAGAGTTCATTTTGAGCTTCACTGTTTATTTGTTTCTTCTGATGTTTACTGCCATGTAATTAAATGACATTCTTAGACTCCTACTTCTTGATTACTCTGGAAGATGAGAATTTAGGTTCCTAATATCCTCCATGCCTCATTCACACTTCCTGTCTTTTCAAAACAGGAAAAGGAATCTGATTTCTACTCGGTGTTTGCATCATCAATATGACTTAAGTATTTACTATTAACAGTTGAGCCATGTACATTTCTCTGCTTCCATTTGTGTTCTTGACAACGTTTCATTTTCCTTGAAATGAATAGTATCTTTTAGTAATGTGGTGATTTTTCTCTGTCCTTACTATCCACCAGAAGCATGACTCTCCTCTCCACACGTCAGACCCCTCAGGGGCTCTCTCTCTGCCTTTGGTCTAGGCTGCTTGCTCCTGGTAGCTTCTGCACAGCCTTGCCCCAGACATTTCATGGCCTCTCAGCTGGGATGAATGAGCTGTTCCCAGACCCCCTGCCTATCTTTCTTGCTTTTCTCCATCCATTTAATAGAGGAATTATCTTGTAACTTTCAGAGAAATGATACGTCGGAGTAAAAATTTTTGTTTTAAAACTTGCATGTCTGACTGCATCTAATAGATGTACTCTCATGCGAGGTTGGTAGTCTGGGCATAGATTCTAGGCTGGCCAGATTTTCCTCTCTGAGTTTAGAGACAGAGTCTTATTTCTAGTTTTGCTGTTGAGAAGTTTAATGCCTTTCTAAAATTTTTAAAAAGATGTATTTTATTGATTTTTTACAGAGAGGAAAGGAGAGGGATAGAGAGATAGAAACATCGATGAGAGAAACATCGATCAGCTGCCTCCTGCACACCCCCTACTGGGGATATGCTCACAAACAAGGTACATGCCCCTGACCAGAATTGAACCTGGGACCCTTCAATCTGCAGGCCGACGCTCTATCTACTGAGCCAAACCGGTTAGGGCGCCTTTCTAAATTTTAAGCCTTTGTGTGAGACCTATTTTCTGCTCCCCTTACCCTTTCCGCAAACTTTTGGGAACCTTCTTTTTGTCCCTGTTGTTCTGACATTTTATTATAATGGGACTTGGTGCCCTGATTCCATCTGTTATTCAAGGACAGAGCTGTTCAATTGACCTTTCTGCATTGATGCAGATGTTCTCTATCCCCATTGTCCAGTATGGTAGCCACCAGCCACGTGAGGCTATTGAACACTGAGGAACTGCGTTTCTGATTTCATTTAATTTTAATTAATTTATACTTATATTTGACCAGCCATGTGACTAGGGGCTACTATTTTGGGCAGTGCTATATATTGGCCTTGTAATCTGGAGATTCCCACCCTTTGGCTCTGAGAAATTTTCTTGAATTATTTTTTTCTATTATTTTGTTCTGATTCTCCTACTGGACCAGCTGTGGGCAAACTACGGCCCGCGGGCCGAATGCGGCCCGTTTGAAATGAATAAAACTAAAAAAAAAAAAAAAGACCGTACCCTTTTATGTAATGATGTTTACTTTGAATTTATATTAGTTCACACAAACACTCCATCCATGCTTTTGTTCCGGCCCTCCGGTCCAGTTTAAGAACCCATTGTGGCTCTCGAGTCAAAAAGTTTGCCCACCCGTGTACTGGACAGATGGTGAAACTCCTAGAATGGTTAGTTTTTTTTATTTTTTTGTCTTCCATTTTCCATCTCTTTATTGCTCTTTTGGAGTGAATTAGTTAACTCTACTTTCCTATATTTCTATGGGATGCTATATTCTTTGTTATATATATTTTTTATTTCCTGAGGCCTTTAAATTTTATCTTGTGGATGATGGGAGCTGTTGGTGGATTTGAGCAAGAGAGAAATGTTACAAGATCCAAGTTTTACAAGGCTCCTCTGATGGCCTAGTAGAGGATTTTCTGGATGAGGCCAGCCTAGTGTCAGACAAAACACCTTAGGAGGTTATATCAACGATTAGGTTAGACCAGTGGTCGGCAAACTCATTAGTCAACAGAGCCAAATATCAACAGTACAACGATTGAAATTTCTTTTGAGAGCCAAATTTTTTAAACTTAAACAATATAGGTAGGTACATTGTTATTAATTGGGGTACTTAATTGGGGTACTCCTAAGGCTTAGGAAGAGCCACACTCAAGGGGCCCAAAAGCTGCATGTGGCTCTCGAGCCGCAGTTTGCCGACCACAGGGTTAGACCATAAAGACTTTATCCCCTTTTGCAGCATATTCTGAGGTACTTGTCTTTTGCTTCTTTTAACACTTCCTAGTTTATTAATTCCCTTCCACGTGGTCTTCTGAAATTTGCCTACCTTTTATTCATTGGTTTTGTCACCTTTTACTTTCTGCTTTCCTGGAAACCTAAAAAATTCAGATTGATATGTCAGAATTGTTTGCAACATCTTTTTTCTGCTGAGACCAGTTCAGTGAAAACACGACTTAGTAATGGATGTGCATATCATTTTTGGGTCACAACCAGCTCTGTACTATGTTTGCAACTACAGTGGAAGTGTGCTGGGCGGTGTGGAAGGAAAGGTCATCCCATGGACCCTGCTAAGTTATTCCAGGAGGCCCCTGGAATGGGAGCCAGCATGCCACTGTACAATTTGGAATCACAAGACCTGGCTCCAGGCCCTGGATTCATAGTTTAATTTCTTGGGAAAGACTCTCTTCCATCCTGAGCTTTTGTTTCCACACCTGTAAAGTGGGAATTAAAATAATACAACATTACTTATCTTACAGGGTTGTCATGAGGGTCAATTAAGAGAGACATGAAAGAACTTCTTAAACTGTACATTGAGGTAATATATTAATTCTACTTTTCCTCAGGATCATCTTCCAACCTTTCATATTTGTCCTTTATAAATATTCCAGCTTGCAGCCCCTTCTTCCTACCTGTCTGTAGGGCTCTATAATCTCAGAGATTCCAGGGGCATGCCACATTCTGCACAGTTATTTGTCTTTCTCCCTCCACTGGGAGGATGCTCTCAAGGATGGGGACTATATGGCTTGTAGCCCACAGTCTGATGATATAATTACACATAACATTCACACACTTGGCCTTGAATCAATACACAGACGGATAAATGTATTCATACAGTACACTTTCCAGTGGGAGCTATGGAATTTAACAGGTGCCTCCTGGAACAAAATTTAACTCTAAGATGACAAACTGTAATGGTAGAAATTTCAGGCTGCATGACAAGCTTCCAAATAAATAAAAGGAAGTGGGTGAGATAGTTGGGACTTTCCTAATTTTACCAATGAGACATGCACTTACTCAGTCCAGTTTTATGCAGCCTTGGAGAATTTCTGGTTAGGCAGTGGTTCCCAACCTGTGGGTCGCGACCCCTTTGGAGGTCGAACGACCCTTTTACAGGGGTCGCCTAAATACATCCTGCATATCAGATATTTACATTACGATTCATAACAGTAGCAACATTACAGTTATGAAGTAGCAACGAAAATAATAATATGGTTGGGGGTCACCACAACATGAGGAACTGTATTAAAGGGTCGCGGCATTAGGAAGGTTGAGAACCACTGGGCTAGAGGGACCTAAAGAATTGGTGACAGACGAGTATCACTTTCTGCAGAAGGCCTGAAAGGGAAAGGATAAGGAGAGAAGGAAGTGCACAAACACAGCTTAAAGGTCTCCTGCTTCTTTGATTTTTGGGAACCTTTAAGGTTTTGTTGTTGACATACTTCTTGGTTTCTCAGGCCAAGCAGACACAGAACATGGGTCTGAGTGATGATAAGGAGCAAGTGGAATTTACAGATGCACAGTACTTGCATCTCTCCCATCAGGGGCCACGGATTAGTATTACAAGCTGTCTCCTATCAGCTCCTCAGCGCCCATAAAACAAAAAATCCCCCACTGCTCAAAGCAGCAAGCCATCTGCTCTAACCCTCTTTGTCCCAGAAAAAAAGCTCATTCATCTCTTTGAAGTCTTGCATGCTATGTGTGCTGCCCATAGTGTGACATTTTGTCATGTCAGTGTTGGCTAAGGTATGACATTTGCCATGTCAGTGGTGGCCATTTGGCTGCTGTTCTCCTCTTCACACCCATTGGTCTTGGACTTGTGGTTTTTCAGAGAGAGAGAGGGAGCCATTCTTTGGTCATGAATTTGTCTAACTCCCTGTTTACTGCGGGGCCCTCTGGGGGTAGGGGGTGGGACAGGAAGCAGGATGAATTGATAAGCTTGGTGTAGCCATCACCATCTCATCCATGTCCTGCCTTTCCTTTGGGAGCTCCTCGTCAACAAAATTCTGATGGATCAGCCTGTATGTGCAATAATAATGGCGGAGGCACAGCCAGGCCCTCTTGTTGTATGAACAATCCAGGAAGATGGAGTGGTCACCAAAGGGCCACAGGGAAAGGACATGCAGAAGACCTAGCAATACCACTTTTACCAACTCAACTCTGCCAACATTTCTCAATACACACTATGCGTAAAGTGTTTTGCTAGGGACTAGTGATATAATGGTGATTAATACCAGACTGTGTCCTTCATAAGACCTCAATTTGATAAGGTAACTTGGTGTGGAGACCAACAATGGTGCCAGAGGATAGAGGACAATAATAGAATTGTCTGCAGAGACTAGAAATTACCAAGAAGAAGAAGTGATTGTATCTATTCAGGGACGTTGGCTATGAAGACTTTAAGAGAGCAGAATTTGTCTGAGCTAGGTTTTGAAGGATGAATAGGAGTCGTCAAGGGGGCACCAGAGAAGAATACTGCGTGGGTAAAGATCTGTAGACCTAGATCAGTGGTTCTCAACCTTCTGGCCCTTTAAATACAGTTCCTCATGTTATGACCCAACCATAAAATTATTTTCGTTGCTACTTCATAACTGTAATGTTGCTACTGTTATGAATCATAAATATCTGATATGCAGGATGGTCTTAGGCGATCCCTGTGAAAGGGTCGTTCGACCGCCAAAGGGGTCGCGACGCACAGGTTGGGAACCGCTGACCTAGATTGTTTGAAGGATTTCAAGTATTGTTTAGTTCAGGCAGCCATAGAGTCCAGGGCAGTTTAAAGATTTAAGACCAGTGACTTTACCTGAGTTTTCTGTAACATTTGGGCTTACTGATAAAACGGAGTGAGTAGTTCATTGATTTCCCACAGAATAGGAACTCAAGGGTAGTCAAAGCGGGAGTGTCCATGATGCTTTGCCAACTTTCAAGGTGGAGCGGGCATCTGCCGAGGGCCCTTTAAGTGCTGGCTGCTCTAGCCTCGCCCACTTTCTCAGCTGTAAACTTTCCAGTCGGGGCGGGGCGGGGCAGGAAGCTTCGCACGCACACAGGCACAGGCTGCCTGGCAGAGCGTAACACATAAGGCTTGCTGACGGGACAACTCAGAGGAGAAACTCTTGGAAGGAAAGTGGCCATGGACCTGATCCCAAGCTTTTCCACAGGAACCTGGGTTCTTCTGGCGGCCAGCCTGGTGCTCCTCTATCTGTGAGTTACTGTCCAGGCTCATGGCCTCTGTAATCTTGGACTTGGGCAGCTCATCGGGCCCCTCTCTGCCTTATCTGGTATAAAAATCCAGCCGGGGAAGATGCTTAAACAGTGGGCGCTACCACCACCAAAGGGATCATTATTGCTCTTACCCTGATCTGTTGAAAGGGTAATGAATGTCCCATTGGCCTCCAGCTCTCGATTTCTGTAGACCAGAGTGTTTGGGGACGTTACTTGCTCCTGGGGGTGATTTTCTAATTGACAGTTGTGGGTAGACCTAGACCAGGGTTCGGCAAACTCATTCGTCAACAGAGCCAAATATCAACAGTACAACGATTGAAATTTCTTTTGAGAGCCAAATTTTTTAAAGTTAAACTATATAGGCAGGTACATTACTATTAACTTAATTAGGGTACTCCTAAGGCTTAGAAAGAGCCACACTCAAGGGGTCAAAGAGCTGCATGTGGCTCGAGAGCCACAGTTTGCCGACCACAGACCTAGACAGTATTAACCAGAATTCAGCTGAGGCAGATTAAAAACAACCGGCTTCTGTCCTTGTCCCTTTCCCAGCTCCAGGGATCCTGGAGGCAGGAGGGAGTGGCCTGGGGTTTTGTCTCATTATCTTCACTTTCCAGTTCTGTGTCTGCTGCGAGAGATGTGTACAAGGAATGGCCCTGTGTTTGTTCCTGCTTCCTCCCTCCCACTGCCTAGCATAATTTACACCATGTATGAGGGTGCACCCCAGACTTCAGGGGGGCTGGAGACTTCCCCCTTTCTCTTCAGACTAACTCTTTCCTATATTCTGTCTCACCCCTAAAATTCCCCTCCTAATACTCAATTCCCACACCTTGTAACTGGCAGAACTATTACCCCTAAATGAGAAAACTTTACAGCAGAAGGAATTTAGCAGAAATCTTGAAACCATATTCTTTTCTTTCACCTTTTTCTTCTAGTCTTTGGGGAGGGTTGGCATCATTATAGAGATTTATTTCTCCCAATATGAAATCTGCTAACTGCCTGCAAAGGCACGAGCCCAAAAGCAAATTTGGGTTTAAAATTTTTTCCCATTAACTTACAGTGCAGGAGGATGAATCAAACCATCTAGCAGAGGAATTCCTTTCAAGCATGAGATTCCTGGCATCATGAAACAGGTTGAGGGAGAAGTCATTTTGGACATGTGGGTAGGGAAGAACTGACCCCTCTATGTCCCATTTGACCTCTATCTCAATTTCACTTTCATTAAGAGTAGGAAATCATGATGACATGAACAAAGAGAATATATACTTTGTTTCAATTCTATGAAAGAAATATAAATACAGTTTATTTTGGCAATATATTTTCTCTCTGATAACATTTTGAAATTAATTTATAATGTTTAATTTTATTTAATATTGGACTTGTTTTTTACTGAGATAAAACTATTTCCAGCATGTTCTTTCTGTAGGATAAAAGAGGCTGTTGGCTCAGGATTTATGTCCACAAAAGTGTGTAAATAACTTCACCCTACTAGAATAATATCAGGAATATGAGTCCATTGTACAAATATATACTTATATAAAATAGATTATATATATATATATAAATATACTTGCCTAACCAGTTATTTTAATCTCACAGTTCAGGTGAATAAGTGACCCAGTGATGATAAGAGAGGCATTCTGGATGGAGTGGGAGAATACTTTCCCCAGGTACTCCAGGTCCTGGCCCTGCAATAGGTCATTAAGAGGGCAACAGTGTAGGCATCTCATCTGCTTGAAATCTGGGGATAGGGCACCATCGAAGTCACACTGTGTGGTCTGTGTGGCAGTGGGTCAGTCACTAGATACTGGCACCACTGGATAAACAACACTGTAGCCTTAGAAGACATTGGTACAGCCATGAGTCTGTAGCTATAGAGTAGCGGTGCCCTCTTATGGCAACACGATGTAAGTGCAATAATTATGATTGGTTTTATTGTTAGCACCTTTCTTTGCACCCAAAGCAGCATTTCTCTACCAAAAAGAGGAAGCTGGAAAGAAACCAAGGAATTCACCCAGCCCACCCAATGCCTTGTTATGGGACCATGTGAGTTTAGACTCTAGACCAGATCACCAGTGGGATCAGTGTTGCTGACACGTTCTTTCAATTGCTTGGCCTCACTGGAGAGTTCACGTAACATGCTGAGAGTTCAGAAGCAGAAATGGTTTAATTGATTTGCCATGACTGTCATGGCAAAGGAAGGGACTCGGGTGGGACTAACCAAGGGTACCCCAGGTTTTGAAGTGAGTGCACATAATTGTACCAACTTTCTGGAGGAAGGTATCCAAATACCTATTTGGGTTTGACTGAAGTACCTCTGCTATCCTTCAGCACAGGCCCATTTATGCAATGTTTTTTAGTTTTTTTTTTTCATCCGATGTTATAAATTATTAAAATTGTGCACAATGTTAGAAACCTATACTTCCTTTCTTTTTTTTTTTGAAACCTATACTTTCTTAAAGGTTAACCTCCAAAGAAGAGGCAACAAAGTTTTAATTTGACTTTCTGGAACATTTCATGGCTACTTATTTTGTGTTGTAAAGCACATCTTTCACTGTAAACAGGAAGGTATTGAAGTTTGGAAGGCCGTCGTTTAGCTGAAAGTGCTTATAGGGCATCTTGAACCATTATACAGAGCCTACTTTCCAGCCATACTTTTCTAATTTGCCTCTATGAGGTGAGACTTGTAGGCCTAGCAACTTCATCCTTAAAATGTTTGCCAGCGGCCTCTTTCCTCAGCCTCTCTTCATCCTCCACTCTTCCATCTCTTAGTAATACTGGAGTGGGAAGGCTTGCAAGGATTCAGAACCCTCAGTTGTGAAACTCCACACATGACACATGAAAGATCAAATGCAGGCAGGCCTACCATAGTTAGCACCGGCCTCAATTTTGAGGTAGTTGACACAGAAGCAGTAAACTAACTGCTTTCTGACTGGCCATCTTGATAAAACGAGTGAGCCTGGCATTGTGCTTAGCAGCTGAGCATCACAGGGTGAAGAAACAAATGCAGTGAGGGGAAGAATGGCCTGGAAATTGAGCCTTTGCTCATAGGTTCCTTTATACAGTTTCATTCAGGAAACATAGGGGTCAGTCACCCTTCTCTAGAGCTCAAGCCAATCAAATTGCCTGACAACAGAGACTTGGGTGTAGCTGAAAGGCACATTTCTGTGATGCCAGTGAAAGCCCTGAACACAATTTTAATTCTATAGAAATAGCCCGCACTGTGGCTATTCTAAGGCCTCTTTATGGTGATATATTTAAGAAGAATCAGAGCTTAAAACAGGGTCAGGGCATAGGGGGAAGAAAAAGCATAAATGTGACTGAGCAGACTGTAAGAACAATGTCTCAATAGGCATGCGGTAACCCTCAGTTACTGAATGGATGAAGTTAAGCAAAATATCATCATTGGAACAGAAATTATTTTCCCTTTTTCTACCTTGAATTAGAATCTCCAACATTATGAACAAACAAACTTACTAAATAGCCATGAGTGAATCTCCTGGAAAACATTCCAGCCTCAGCCTCTTAGGAGCACTCTCCTTTGGAAACATTTGTCAAGTATTCATTCTGGGGTTGGGTCCATGGAAAGTTCAACTGATTTTATCTAATCACCATCACTTTCTCTGAATCTCACAGCGGAAGTGGGAAAAGAGGTGATGAGTGAATGTAATTATTGCTGTGGGAGTTGTTAACTACTTATCACCTACATGTTCATTCCCTACCTTGACTGGCCAGCCCCAGGACCTAATCCATAATTCCTGTAACCTGGCTTTCTCTTTCACTTTATAGATATGGGACCTCTACACACGGGCTTTTTAAGAAACTGGGAATCCCTGGGCCGACACCCCTACCTTTTATGGGAACTGTTCTGGGCTACCGCAAGGTGAGTGCTGTTTGGTCTTCTTCTTTTGCTTCTTATGGTTCCAAATCACAGCTGAGTTCCCTAGTAAAAGGGCCTTGCTCAGAGGAAGTTCTGAGGTTTCACACTTTCCAGAAAAGGCACCATAGGCCCCGCCCCGCGCAGGCCAGGTTTACCCCAGGCTCAGTGTCTGCTGTCAGGAGCCTCAGGGGCTGGCTCATTGAGGCATCAGAGCTCTCAGCTGATCCAGCTCACACCTTGTCCCAACTTGTGAGCATCCTGAGGAGCATTTTCTTTCTGTGAGTGCAGGTTCCCAGGAGGACAGAATCACACTTAGGGTTAGGAGAGAAGCATGAGGGACGCCTGGGAGGTCCCATGAGGTCGGATGTGCCAGAGTCAGACTTC
>NW_006284711.1:76324-80251 GCF_000327345.1 Myotis davidii | reverse complement strand
GTAGACCAGATTCTCAGATTCTAATTTTCCAAGCTGAGTTCTTCAGGGCCTCATTGAGTTAAAAAATCCCATACTTTTTGCCTCTGAAAAGGCAATTTCCTTTCCACCTTTCCCAGATCAACTCCTTGAAGATGCACCCCAAGACCCACATTTCTGGAACTTCCTTTGCATAGTTAAAACATAAAATATCACAACTGAAACTTAGCCACAAGGTGTGTTTTTTTAATTATAGAAGTGAAAGCACAGAGAAGGTGTTTTAATTTGCTCTGTCCTTCTGGAGTGGTGACATCTCCCCATCTTTTCCTGTTGAGCTGGAAAATTGGGGAGTGAGTCACTTTGTCATTCATTCAGTCACTCACTTCTCACTCAGCAAATATGCCCTAGATGTGTTTAAACCTGCTAGACTAAAAGAGGTCCCTGGTGTCTTAAACTTCTTAGTTCTGCTGGGATTCTAGAGAGGGCCCATGGGATAAATGAAAAGGATGCTTGGCCAGGAGGTCAGAGTGTGCAGGGCACTCTCACTCTCCCTCAGCCTCACTTCTGGAGTCTATGGAGGTAATAACTCTGGAGTTATGAGATTCTAGAGTGTGTTTAAACCTGCTAGACTAAAAGAGGTCCCTGGTGTCTTAAACTTCTTAGTTCTGCTGGGATTCTAGAGAGGGCCCATGAGATAAATGAAAAGGATGCTTGACCAGGAGGTCAAAGAGTGTGCAGGTGACTCTTACTCTCCCTCTCCCTTAGCTTCACTTCTGGAGGCTAAGGAGGTAATAACTCTGGGGTTATGCGATCTTAGAAGTAGAGTTCAGTACATTTGGGTTAATAATCTAATTTTGTTTCTCCTTGCAGGGTTTTGGGACTTTTGACATGGACTGTTTTAAAAAGTATGGAAACATGTGGGGGTGAGTATTTGGGAAACTCCCATTGGATAGACTTGCTGTTATGATGAGGGCCTCCCTGGTGTGGAGGACAATCTCAGCTCAAAGCCTGTAAAGCTTTTGGAGGCTTGTCCTCTAGGACCCAGATGTCACCACGTGTCCAGGCTGCGTTCGGAATCAAGAAGGGGAGTTGCAGGTTATCACACTATCCTGATTTTGATGGCCTAGGGACTCCTGGCATCACTTTCTGTCCAGTGTCTCATTATTCCCCCCATCTCTATTTTTCTTCCATTTGGTCTCCTTTAATTGCATGAAATGCATAACTTCAGACCCTTCTAATATATTTCAATCATAACCCTACATAATTGACTTTAAAAACATTATAAACCATAGTTTTATGTTATTTTAAAAACTTTTGTTCTTATTGATTTTAGAGAGAAAAAAGAAAGGAAAGGAATAGAGAGATAGAATATATAAGCATTGCTTTATCTACCCTGTTCTACTGACTTTGAAGAGATAGAATATTTCCAAACCATACTGCTTCCTGGTGGGTTGATGGACTTAAGGATTTTGCAAAGTGGTTTCAGTCAGTTGATGAGAGAGAATCATTGATTGGCTGCCTCTGCACACCTCTTACTGGGATCAGGCCACAATTGGGCATGTGCCCTGACTGGGAATCGAACCAACCAGCTCTTGGTGCATGGGTTGATGCTCAACCACTGAGCCACACCAGCTGGACCATAATTGACTATTAATTAAAATCACAACTTTTTAATTTCAAATTTGGATTTGTTATATTCTTTTGAAAAAGCTATGGGTTTAGGTAAACAGAATGGGAAACCATATCTGCTTGGCTTTGTTTTTACTTCCTCCACAAGTTTAGAGTTTGGGTTTTAAAAAAATGTTTAAACCAAGACTTCTCAATAGAAGTTTAGTTTATACAAGTATTGCTTTATCTACCCTATTCTACTGACTTTGTAGAGAGAGAATATTTCCAAACCATACTGCTTCCTGGTGGGCTGATGGACTTAAGGATTTTGCAAAGTGGTTTCAGTCAGTTACAGTGGCTGTTCCCATTTGGAGCTGCTGGAGGTGTGGTGAGAGCCGCAGGAGAGGTGTAACGTGGTTTGTGTCCTAGGAGCAAAGGGGAGAAGGCTTTGCTTCTCAGTACTGTTTCATCCCCTTTCAAATCCTCAGAAACCATAAGGTTCTACTGAGTTGGCAGGGTCCAGAAAGGCTACGTGATGGAGTAGAGGGAGCACACAGCACTGGGTCACCACTGGCCCAGCTCCAACTGCCCTCCCAACATTGACCACTTGTGAGGTCTGCATGTAGTCCTCTAAAGAAAGAAAGTGGTTCTCATGCTTGGGTGTGTATAAGAACCAGTTTGGAGAGTGTGTTAAACATACACACTTAGGGCCCAGCAGCACCAAATCCGTAGTGTCAGGGCTGGGGCCCAAGAATATGAATGTCGCCTGTATTGTAACAAACTCTAAGGCTGGTGTGAGGTCATAAATGTAGAGCATTACCAAAAACCTTGTGTCTCTCCACCCAGGTGTTTTTAAAAAACACAATGGGGAGAAGGGAGTCATCCAAGAAATATAGTCAATCAGTCTGACCAATCTAAGTGCCACCGCAATTACTTATATCACTGCTTCAACACTAAATGTACTTGACACCCACTTACACCTTCTGAGCTTCAGAAGATTTTTGGGAAATGGGCGGCATTAAGTGCAGGGGTCCTCATCTATTTTTATATGGATCACAAAACAAAGTCCTCTGAGGAGTCAAAGAAAGAATAGATCAGAGTTGTGGAAAACCTCCCATTATATTCTAGTTAATGAAAATGATTTATAGTAAAAAATAAAATGCTAGAGGACAGTGTTACTAAACTTATAGCAAACCTCATGTAATTCAACTTATAGTAAACCAGCCAGGAGATGGCCAGATTGGGATGTATCTCAGCTTTGTGTGATGTGTATGTTAAAAGTGGCTTGTCCTGCTGCTGGCTGATGTCTCCTACATGGGGCCCGAGGCCCACTTAGGACCCACATATACAATAAATATAATTAATGGAAAGAAAATACTTTTAACTAAATTGTACACGCTCTTTTGTATTTTTTATTCTCTTTGTCCTTTGATTTATTTATTTATTTATTTTTGTCCTTTGTTTTAAATATTTCTAAATTTGATTCTACCAAGGACTTCTCTTTAATAGTTAAAATATTTCCTTTAAGCAATTGTAAACAAATTTTAGAATATAGGGCAAAGAAAGCAATCATATTCCTACTATATCTTTTTGCGCATTCTGAGTCATTATTATTTGGGAACACATTTTTACATATTTGTTATCAGTATGTTTACACTTTTCTTTTTCTGAGGAATTTCTCCATTGATTTTTAGAGATTGGAAGGGAGGGAGAGAGACAGAAAGGGGGAAACATCGATGTGGGAGAGACACATCAATTGGTTGCCTTCTGCATGCACCCTGACTAGGGCCAGGGATTGAGCCTGCAACTTAAGTATGTGCCACTGAGATGAAATGAACTCAGGACTGCTCAGTCCATGGGCTGATGCTCTATCCACTGAGCCAAACCATCTAGGGCTATGTCTACACTTTTCATCTAATAGTATGTCATATGCATTTTTATATCTATCTCTACATTACAAAAGCCTAAGAGACCATTATGTCTGGTCGACCAAATGACTGGTTGACTGGTTGCTATGACACACACTGACCACCAGGGGGCAACACTTAATGTAGGAGCTACCCCCTAGCGGTCAGTGTGCTCCCACAGCCAACCTCCCGTGGTCCCTCCCCATGGCCGGTCAGCCCCGATTGGCCCTGATTGGGATTGGGTGAGACGGCCCTGATCGGCCCCAATTGCTGGCTAGACTAGGGAACCCCACCCATGCATGAATTTGTGCACTGGGCCTCTAACCCTAATATGCAAATAGACCGAACGGCTGAACAAGCAAACGACCGGTCACTATGACGTGTGCTTACCACCAGGGGGTGCGTGTGGAACATGACGGCGTTGGCAGCAGGTGGC
>NW_006284711.1:71289-76234 GCF_000327345.1 Myotis davidii | reverse complement strand
CCTCACCCTGCTCCTGAGGGGGCACCTGCTGCCGGCGATGGCCCTGCTCACACCCACGGCCAGCGCTGGAGCCGCTGCTCGCACCTGCTGCCAATGCCTGGCACCAGTCCCAATTGCTCGGTGCTGTCAGCAGGTGTGAGCAGCAGCTGTGGGCCCTGATCACCCCTGAGGGCTTCTTTACCTCTCCCTGCTCCTGAGGGGTGATCGAGGAAGCAGCCGCCACTTGAACCTGCTGACGGCACAGCCCCACTTGCACTTGCTGCTGGTGCTGGCCCTAAATGCTCCACGCCATCAGTGGGTGTAACGGGGTCGGCGCTGTCAGTGCATGGGAGCAGGGTTGCCAGCAGATGGGACTGGGGCCACAGTAGGAGGGGCTGGGCAGGGGCATGGCGGATGGGCTGAGACCTGCCCCTGTGCCCACCATAGCCTTGCAGCCCACAGTTCCTTTAAAGGTGCATGAATTTGTGCACTGGGCCCCTAGTTTTTATATAACTTCCAAAGTACATTTTTAAGTAACTGAGTAGGTGGGCTCTATATATTTTTTTCTGTTGCCAGGTAATTTATCTGCCTTCATCTATTTACTAATTTCCTTTTTGATAATGAAATATTTTAAATATACAAAAATTTTAAAGAATGATATAAGAAATTCCCATGTACACACCACCTGGATTTAAATGTTCTAATGTTATTTCTAACAATGATCTCTAGGAATGTGAATGATGTAGCATTAGAATGGAAGTCTAGACTTCCAGTTGTGGCTCCAGCTGCAGAAACTGACTTGTTCAATTTAATCAGCTCTGTTTTTCCTGACATAGGTTCTATGATGGTCGGCAGCCTGTGTTGGCAATCACTGATCTAGATGTGATCAAAACAGTCCTAGTAAAAGAATGTTATTCTGTCTTCACAAATCGGCGGGTAGGTATCCATTCTTTTAAAAATTAAATTGTTATTTATTTATAAAGTTTCATATTGAAATAATAATAAATTAACAGGAAGTTATAAAAAATGCAGGAATATCCCCTTTTCACTCTGTTTCCTCTAATAGTAATCTATACTAATAAAAGGGTGATATGTTAATTAGACCAGGTCAACCAGACATCTTCCGGTTGTCCTACCTTCCTTCCGGACAAAACCATGATGGCAGGGGCCAAGGCAGAGGCAGTTAGGGGCAATCAGTTGGCAGGGGCACCGAGCCTCTAGTCTATACTAATAAAAGGGTGATATGTTAATTAGACCAGGTCAACCAGACATCTTCCGGTTGTCCTACCTTCCTTCCGGACAAAACCATGATGGCAGGGGCCAAGGCAGAGGCAGTTAGGGGCAATCAGGTTGGCAGGGGGGAGCAGTTAGAAGTGATCAGGCTGGCAAGGGAGGACAGTTAGGTGCAATCAGGCCAGCAGGGGAGGGTAGTTAGTGGCGATAAGGCAGGCAGGTAGAAGGGTTAGGGGCAATCAGGCAGGCAGGCAGGTGGATGGTTAGGAGACAGCAGTCCCAGATTGTGAGAGGGATGTCCGAGGGTGCAGGCTGGGCTGAGGGACCGCCCCCCCCCCGCCCCCCTGTGCATAAATTTCATGCACTGGGCCTCTAGTCCTATATAATAAAAGCATAATATGCAAATTGACTGAACAGTGGAATGACAAGTCAGCAGGGGGTGGGGCTGGCGAGCAGGTGGTACCAGGCCAGCTAAGACATGTGCCAGCGGGCAGAAGGAGGGGACAGTGGTGGTGGGGCGGCTTGCCAGCCAGTGCCATCCCCTGATCAGCCTGCCCAGTTGCCTACTGCAGAGGGAGTCCACCAGCAGTCGCAGCAGCAAGGTGATGGGGGACGGGGCCAGCCGCTCACTGGCTGTGCCATCCCCTGATTGGCCTGCCCAGTCAGACATCTCCTGAGGGCTCCCAGACTGCAAGAGGGCACAGGCTGGCTGAGGGACCCCCCTGCATGGACAAATTTTCATGCACTGGGCCTCTAGTAACCCATGTAACTATAGTACAATATCAAAGCAGGAAATTGACATCAGTACTATATCTATAGAGGCTATTCTGATTTCATAATTTTTATGTGCACTCATTTGTGCGTTTCTTATAAAATTTATCATGTATGTAGATTTGTGTAACTACTGCCATAAATAAATATACAGAACTGTTCCATCTCCATAAGGCTCCCTCTTACTATTCTTTTATAATCATAGTGTGTAGCTTATCTTTTTTTTGATATTCTTTAAAAAAAATCTTTATTGTTGAGATTATTACAGATGTCCCTCTTCCCCCACCCCAATAGCGCCCCTCCACCCAGTTCCCACCTCACCCCAGGCCCTCACTACCCTATTGTCTGTATCCATAGGTAATGCATACATGCATATAAGATCTTTGTCTAATCTCTTCTCGCATCCCCCACACCCCTTTCCCTCTGAGAGCTATCAGTCTGTTCCATTTCCATGCCCCTGATTCTATTCCATCCACCAGTTTATTCTGTTCATCAGATTTTTTATTCATTTGACTTTTAGATTCAATTTTTGATAGATATGTATTTGTTGTCACTTTGTTGTTCATATTTTTTATCTTTACCTTTTTCTTCTTCTTCCTCTTCTAAAAGAATACCCTTAGCATTTCATATAATACTGGTTTGGTGGTGATGAACTCCTTTAGCTTGTTCTTGTCTGTGAAGTTCTTTATCTGACCTACAATTCTAAATAATAGATTTGCTGGGTAGAGTAATCTTGGTTGTAGGTCCTTGCTTTTCATCATGTGAATATTTCTTGTCACACCTTTCTGGCCAAAGTTTCTATTGAGAATTCAGCTGACATTCATATGGGTACTGTCTTATAGGTAACTGACTGCATTTCTCTTGCTGTTTGAGATTGAATCTCTTTACGATTTTCTCTTTTTATTTAACCTTTGGCATTTTAATTATGATGTGTCTTTGTGTGGCCCTCTTTGTGTTCCTCTTGTTTGGGACTCTGTGCTTCCTGGACTTGTAAGTCTATTTCTCAGCCTCAATTCCCGCTGGGTTTTACAGCCAGAAATTATGAGGATTTTCTCTCCCCAGTACTGGGACCCTGGGGCGCCTGATATGGTGCTAGGACCCCTCACTCCTTAGGGGGATCTCCACAGCCAAGATATCCCTTTTGGTAGGACAAGTATTTTTAAAACCTTGTTAAAGCCGTTTGTAATCTAATTTCTTTGGGGTCTGTTACTAGAAGTTTATTGGGTTCCTTTGATGGAATCATGTTTCCCTGATTCTTTGTGGTTACTGTAGTTTTGCAATGGTGTCTGTGCATTTGAAGAAGCAGTCACTTCTTGCAGACTTTACAAAGACACTTTAATAAGGAAAGACCTTTACTTATGGGTTGGGGTACACTGGAGGGACCCTTGGTCTAGTGATGCAGGATGCCGCCTGGGGGTGTGTAGTGGCTCCAGGTCTCATGGGCAACATTGGCCAGGTAGCAGGGGTTCACAATATAACCAGCTATATGATCCTTGACAGCAAGAGCTGTGTTTGTTCCACTGTGGCTGCAAGGGCAGTTGGGGTTTTCAACAGCATCAAGAGGTCCGGTGATGAGGGACTGGGACAGGCAACAGTGGCAGCCAAATTTAGTGGCATGCAAATTCTTGGGGCTAACTGCAGGCACACACGTCCAATGGTGAGATCCAGTTCCAGTGGCAGGGGTTGGGGCCATCTGTGGGCACACAAATAGGTTAGAGTGCCTGGGCTGTCAGTGTATACTCATGTAGCTATAGTAGCTACCTACAAAGGCATGCAGGGCAGTGGGAGCTGGTGATGGAGTGGAGGGTGAAAGTATGCAGGTGTGTGGCTGCAGGGATTAGCTGTGGGCATATGTGTCAATGTAGTCCACTAATAGTCAGAGCTGGCTCTAGGCACCCGAGAATCTGCAGGGAACTGGGCTAGTGTTATACACATGCCCAGTCACAGAGGCCAGGGCTGTCTGCTAGCACAGATCCTGCTCAGTGGTGGCACTAATTGGGGCAGCACTGGTGGGGGTGGTGTGTGATTGGGCAGGATTCAGGCTCCTGGAATTTGTGAGTGTGAAAACCTGTGGGACTGTCAGCAGTAACATTTTCAGGGGTTTCACAGCATCTGTGCCCAGTTGTTTCCTCAGCCTCAAAGGCTACTGGGGTCTTCTGCAGAGCTGGACACAAAAAAATTGTGATCACTCATGCCACTTGGCTGATACTGGTAGTTCTTGCTCTTCTTTGTTCTTAACTATCTCTATGCCAAATCAGGTAATTTGTACAATGCCCTGAAAGGCTGGGGAAAATTATCACCCACCCTATTTCTCTTTTCTCAGCAAGGGGTTAGACCCCCAGGCTAAGAACTTCCCTCCTGGCACTGAGCAGCACCAGCCTGGGGGATGAGGCGATGCAGACAAAATAAGACTATTTTCCCTATCCACCTAAACAGTTTTTCTCAGGGATTTTTTTGCTCCACTCTGTTGCTGATTTTCTTGAGGGAACTCCTGAGCTCTCTTAGACCTATTTTTTGTGTGTGTGGATAGCTGTCTAATTGTTTTTTTGGGGGGGTGGGGAGGGCAATAGAGGCAGGAGTCTCCTACTCCAACAGGTGATGTTACTCCAGGCTTATCTCATTCATGTAATGTTACCTTTAGGTTTTGTAGATACTCTTTATCAGGTTGAGGAAGTTTCCCTTTTTTCTAGTTGGTGAGTTGTTTTTTTTTTTTTAAATATCATGAATGTGTATTGGGAGATACACATCTTAGAACAAAACGTAGTGTTGGAACAAGGGAAACCAAGATGGCGGCATAGGTTAACGCCAGAGATTGCTGCTTCGAACAACCAATTCAAATTACACCTAAAAGACGGAATGGACATCATCCAGAACCACAGGAAGGCTGGCTGAGTGGAAATTCTACAACTAGGAGTAAAGAGAATATCATAACCAGACTCAGAGGAGGCACAGTGCGGACGTA
>NW_006284711.1:67444-68207 GCF_000327345.1 Myotis davidii | reverse complement strand
AGTAAGTGGGAGGCCAGCTGCTGGGATTTGGAGCTTGTCATCAACCCCCCCCCCGCCCCTTCCCCAGCTGCCTGCCAGAGCCCAATTCCCACTGAATTACTGTAATGACCAGACAGAAGTGGGTGTGTGGTGTTAGAACTCCAATGGGCTACCCAAGAGGATGTGGCTCCTCCAAAAAGGCAGGGCAGCCAGGAGAGAAAGATCTTCTCCTGTGTACATGAACCAGGATTAATTTGTCTGCTTACTTGTCACCTTGGATATTCCTGAAGACAAAAATACATAGTTTAGAAAGTAGAAACATGATTGTACCAAACTTTTCAGTGTAGAGAGTATGAAATAGTAGCAGGGTAAGGCACTGGTACATATTGGTGGGCTGTGGGTGGGGCTGGGAAGTTACAGTGTGGAACTTGGAACAACTTAAACGCCTTCATGTTCTTGGTGAGGATACCAGCAAAATATGAAATATTAAACCTTCCCACCAGTTCTCCTTTCTTTAGTCTTATATTAAAGAATGTCCTGCATAGACTATGGGTAGGGCAAGAATGTCATTTATTATCTAAAGTAAGATACTTTTAACTATGTAGGAACAACAGAAGTAAAGTGGGACTGATTTGGGAAAACTGGAGACATATAATCACTTACCTATAGGATTCCCCCAAATTGATTCTGGAGTGATATTTTTATTGTTATTTCTTAAACTAGGAGCATTCTTATTTATTACATTTTACAGAAATGAATGTGCCCTAAAGGCAACTTGAGACAC
>NW_006284711.1:64901-67355 GCF_000327345.1 Myotis davidii | reverse complement strand
ATTCCTGGCAACTCAGACCAGGGTGCTGCTGTTCTGTCAGGTGCTGAAGCGGAATCAGCTCTGAGTATAGACACTGTGGTGAGGCAAGACCCTTGTCAATGTCACCTTTCTTGACTCCACTGGGAGGAGTCATTACCTACCCTGGGTCCTGCTCAAGCACAGTATGGCTACTATTGTCCAGGCTCAAAACACACTACTGTAATTTGCCTGATTATGGGTCTCCTTCCCTCTGACTGATCTCCTATTGCTCACAGGTGGGTCTAACTTGCTTTGGTGTCCCCAGAACCCAGCACAGGGCCAGTTGCATGACTGGCATCTAATAAACACCTCATGACTGACTGTGACAGGAACATAGATTCTTTAGATGATCCAGCCGATGGTTTTGACAGTCGTGTGGCTCTTTACCTGTCTTTGCCTGGGCATATGAATTTACGTGTCCTTCCTATTGTATGTGTTGGTAAGGATAGTAAGGAGGTGCTGATTTTAATTTTCTATTTCTCTACTCAGCTTTTTTGGGGCCTACAGTATGGATGTGATTACTGGCACATCATTTGGAGTGAACATTGATTCCCTGAACAACCCACAAGATCCCTTTGTGGAAAATATCAAGAAGCTCTTAAAATTTAGTTTCTTCGATCCATACGTTCTCTGCATAAGTACGTGGACTACTATTTTTCTTTCTCCTTCATTTCCTACCTCCTTCCCCCCATCCCTCCCTCCCTCCCGCCCTCCTTTCATCCCCCCTACCTTCTCTTATCTCTTCTTTTCTTTTATAAAAGCTCATTTGAGATATAATTCACATACTATAAAATTCATCCATTCAAAAATATCAATTCCATCATTTTTACCACCTAGTGTCTGTCGATAGGTAAATGGATAAAATATGTGGCATAGATAGATAGAATGGAAACTATTCAGCCATAAAAAGGAAGGAAATCCTACCTTTTGCAACAATATCAATGGACCTTTGCCGGGGTCCAACCCCAGCAGGTCCAGGGGTCCCCAAAGGTGTGGACGGAGTTGGTGAAGAAGGAATGACATGGAGACAGCATTCAGTTGATCAGCAGCCTTGCCAGGATCTCTAGCCACTATCTCCAGCCAAGTTCTGTGTCCGCATTCTCTTGCTAGGTTCTCCAGCCACGTTCTCTCGCCAGGTTCTATAGCCAGGTTCTTCAGCCAGGTTCTGTCTAGGTTCTCCAACCAAGTTCTGTAGCCAGGTTCTGTCCAGGATCTTTTGCCATGTTCACTCCAGCGAAGTTCTTCTGTCTCTAGGTTCTGTGTAGGTTCTGTCTTCTAAGTTCTGTCTTCTAAGTTCTGTCTCTAGGTTCTGTATAAGTTCTGTCTCCTGTTGTCTTGTTACATCTGTATTTATACCAGTTGATTCAATCCTATCAATCTCTATTCCAAAGATTAAGGCGTTTCTTATCTCCATTCCAGGGAGTAAAGATTATGTAGCTTAAGTGTGATTGTTCGTAGTTAAAGTGATTAACTACCCACCTAGCACTTAGTTAAGGGGTTTTATTCTGTCCCTAACTTCAGGGAAAAATCCCTACCTGGGGAAACAACCTTTCTTGGAGAGGTGACCTTGGTAAAAGCACATAGCACCAAGAAGGGGAGCAAACATATTAAGAACAGTATGCCATATACACCAGGTCCTTTTAAACATATACTGTGCAGATGTTTCTTCCCTGTAGTGACTGTGGCAAGCAGCAAGGATGGACCGGCTTCTGGCAAGCTACTCTTTCTTCAACCTTTCCCATTACTCTCCACCAAAATGCAGCTCTAGTTACCTTGGTTAAAACACATAGTGCCAAGAAGGTGAGCAAACATATTAAGAACAGTATGCCATATATGCCAGGTCCCGTGAAACAGCAAGGATGGACTGGCTCCCAGCAGACCTTGAGGATATTATGCTAAGTGAAATAAGTCAGAGGAAGACAAATACTATATGATCTTACTTATTTATGGAACCTAAAAAAATTACCCAAACTCACAGAAAAACAAGAAATGGTTTGTGGTTATCAGAGGCAGGATTTGAGGATGGGGGAATTAGATGAAGGTGCTCAAAAGGTACAAAATTCCAGTTATAAGATCAGAACCAAGATGGCGGCATAGGTTAACGCTGGAGTTTGCTGCCTCGAACAACCACTTCAAAAATACAACTAAAAGACTGAACGGACATCATCCAGAACCACAGGAAGGCTGGCTGAGTGGAAATTCTACAACTAGAAGGAAAGAGAAAAGCATACTGAAACTCAGAGGAGGTGCGGTGCAGAAAATACAAAGGTGCAGAGGTGCGTGCAGAGCGGGCTGGCTGCTGAGGGCACGGTTGTTTGTTTCAATCTGGAGGGAGACTCAGGCTCTGATCTCCAGTTCTGGGCGAGTCTCTGAGGACCCAGACTCAAACAGGAGAAGCGGGACTGTCTGGCATCGGTCGGAACTCGAGGGGAGGTT